>NC_071389.1:16857503-17178023 GCF_022682495.2 Desmodus rotundus
GTTAAATAGCTACGCAAAAGACGTACTCAGGGGTACTGTCCCGGGAACTCCACCCGAGCTACTTCCGCAATCGGAGTAAACAGCTGGGGTGTGGAGGGTGGCAACCAAGTGAAGCGGGGGTGGAGATTAAACTAAACAAAGTCCTAAATAGAAAGTAGGAAAATTCCACCTAAGAAAGTGTAAAAACTCATACAAACTGTATTGAAAGGCGAATTCTTGTTCTTAGAGTTGAAAGAACCAGTATTTTTGGTGGAGGGGAGGGGCCAAGTGCATGAACTTCCTGTGGACACCCCTCAAATTGCTGATAGATTCGTCTCTTCCCTCCTGATCTCTGGCCTGACCGAAAGTAGGGTGGAGAGAGTGAGTCACCTGTTGGAACCCGAACCCGCCGATGAAGGATCCAATCTGCAGCGAGGCCGAGGGTCCTGGGACCTGGAGGTGGTTTTGAAAGACCAGGGTCATGTGAGCTGGACCTTGGTTCAGCCCCCCACCTCACTCTGCGACTTCAGACTACTCTCTGAATTTATCTGGGTCTCAGTTTGTCCTGCAAAATAGAAACAGTCCTATCTGCCTCGTGCCCTGGAGTGTTTGATGAAGATTCATGCATGAGTGGCTGTATGTGCGTCGTGATTATAAGAGGCTCAGTGAGTCTCAAAGGAAACACCTTTGAGCTGGATATCAATGTGGCATTCACAAATTAGCAAAGACACCCCACATAGCTCTCTAGAGCGATTTTGTAAGGCAGATAGTGTTCTTGTTTTGCTTAAGAGAAAACTGACTTACCCGGGGTCACCCAGGGAATTTGAAACAACCCTAAGGCTCAAACCTATATCTTGTGGCTTCCATTCTTGTATGCCTCCCTTCCAGGCCTGGTATGCCCTGGGAAAGACTTCCCTCCCTCTACCCCTTAGCATTCCAGGGAGGGTCTCGAGAGTGCCAGGCCAGTTTCCCATCTCTCAGGTCACTAAGGACAGGCCCAGGCCACCCCCCAGCTATTTATTGTTAATCTCGAAGGTTTCAGGAGAAAAGTGATTCTCTCGGGTGTGCGCCTGAGCTGTTTTTGGTATCCTAGGAATCAGGAAGTGAGTAAGGGTTGACAGGTGGGTCAGCAACCAGACAGAATCCCAAAGGAGGACACAGAAGCTCCAAGAAGGGCAGTGACGCCATTGTGGGTCCTCAATAGGGCAGCCTCCGTGCCAAGGGCTTAAATCCAGGTCTGTCTGAGCTCAGAACAGAGCTCTTCACTTCATGCTTGTTATTCCCAGAAGGGCTGCCTTGGTTGTAATTTCTAGTTGTTTTTCTGCTCTGGCAAAAAAGGAAGTCAAGAAGGGAGTGGGAGAGGAAGCAGCCCAAGGCTTTAAAGGGGCAGAGACCACCAAATAGGTGATGTCCACGGCCCCAGTGCTGGCTGAGTCACCGGACGCGTGGTCTGACAACCAATTACTGTTTAAATCCTGTCTGTGGCCATTCGGTGCTGGGAGGGCAGGTGCTGTGCAGAGGCTTTGGGGGTCAGACTGACCTGAGATTGAATCCAAGCTCCACCACTTTCTAACTCTCTCAGCCTCACCTACATCTTTTTTTTTTTTTTTTTTAATTTTTAGAGAGAGGGGAAAGGAGGGAGAAACAGAGAGAAACATCAATGTGTGGGTGCCTCTTGCACGTCCCCTACTAGGGGCGTGGCCCGCAACCCAGGCACGTGCCCTGACTGGGAATCAAACCGGCAACCCTTTGCCTCGCAGTCCGGCCCTCAATCCACTGAGCCCCACCAGCCAGGGCTCTGCAACTTCTCTAAAATGGGGAACAGGGTAGTTGTGAGGATTCAATGAGTTAATTGTGGAATGAATGAGGCATGTGTGTAAAGTGCCTAGTAGCTATTTATTCACTCATGAATTCCTCTGTTCAATAAAATATTATTAAGCATCGATCATGTGCAGGGTCATCTGCCAGTGGTATAGCTACATTGCTGAGTGAAACAGACTCAGACCCTCATGGAGCTTAGAGTTTGATGAGGAAGTAACTTGTTAAACAAATGATCAGATGAATCAAAATACAGTTAGAAACTGTGATAAGGAACAAGAAGGAAAAATACAATGTGTTTATCAGAGTGAATGTTGGGATGGGGTGGGGTCAGAGGAAGCTTCCCAAAGAAGTGATGTGGTGGGTGAGTCGGTGAGTGGAAGTTAACTAGACAGCAGGTAGTTGAGAGAAATGTTGCAGGCCAGGGGAAAAGGTGTGGAAGTCCTCTAGGCCAATAGAGATAGTGGCAATGGGGAGGGAGGGCAAAGCTCACTGGGGCCTAAACAAATGAGTTCCAGGGGAGGAAGCCTGGCTTGGAAAGTGGGGCTATTCTCCAAGGGTCTCTGCACTTTCCTGATAGTGCCCGAAAGAATGTGAACTCTGAGGCCAACCCATCTGGATTTGAATCTTGGCTCCGCCACCTTATCTTGGACTGTGTGACCTTGAGCAGCCACCATACCCCTGTGCCTCAGCTATTCTTCCAAAAAATGGGCATAATAGTAGGGGGTCATAAGGCAGGCAGGGGTGAGGATTCAGCGTGGAAATATATATTAAGCATTCTGGCACAGAGAGGGCACTCCATAAAAAGGCGCTTGGTTTTTCCAGCATGAAGGGAGGTGAACCTGAGGCAACAGATCCAGCAGATAGATGCATTTGGGAGGGAGCTGATGCAAGTCTATATACTAGGCAAGTGGTCAGTTAACTTTAATTGCCATAGGAGACTTTGGAGCCAGGCAAGATGGATTCAAATCCCAGTTATACCATTTCCTAACAGTGTGACCCGGAGCAAGTGACTTCACCTATGTGAGCCTCAGTTTCCTTATCCATAAAATGGAGATCATAATTGTCTCTACTTGCCAGAGCTGCCAAGATTAAATGAGATAATAAATGTGAAGCACTTAGCACAGTGATTGGCACGTAGTACGCAGTTGTTGAATGTTATTTTTTAATTTTAATAGTAATTATTATTATTGATGTCAGTAGTTACTACCTGTACTGGGTGACTCTGGAGCTTTGCTTGAAGGTTGTCTGGCAATAGGAGACTTAGTTTCTCCTTTTAGATGACAGAGATAGACAAATTGCTTTCAGAGGGGGTGGTGCTGTGCATTTTAATCGTAGTATTAATAAGCACTAACATTGAACATTTACTCTTGTATATGCCAACCATGTGCTACATGCTGTATATTCATTAACTCATAAATCTGCTTAGCCAGACCTACAAGTTAGACCATATTATTATCACCATTTTACAAATGAGAGAAAGGAAACACAGAGAGGTTAAGTGACTTGCCCAAAGCTACCCAGCCAGGAAGCAGCACAGCTGGAATTTAAACCAAACCTTGAACCTGAGCAGTTTGCTGTTCTTGAGGCCAAGCCCTCCCTCTTCTGTTGAAGGAGTTAGAGTTCTCACCCGGAGGAATGAAATTACTCACTGCCAGTGGTAGCAAGTCACCAGGTTCTGAAAGTCAAGCCCTATTCCTTTCCCATCAATTCTAAAAAGTAACCTTTGTCTATTCCCTGTCCCCCTAGGCTGACAAGAGCAGGAAAGGAACCCGCTTCCCCTGCCAGGGATATAAAAAATATTTGGAGTTACCACAACTGGGTCTGAGTCCCAACTATACCACTTAGTGGCTCTGTAATCTTGCCCAGTCACACCCCCTCTTGCAGCCTCAGTTTCCTCATCTATGCAATAGAGATGGTGCTAGCAGCCCTGCCTATGGGGCTGTGGTGAGGAGCAGAAAAAACGAGGCCCGGGTAAACTGTAAAGTTCTGCCAGCACAAGAGTTCCTCTCCTTGTTGCTATGGGGATGGCAAGCACTCTGGGAAAGCAGCCCAAACCAGTATAACAGGCAAAATGGCCTCCTCTGAAAAAGAGTCCTGAGTTCGAGTCCAAGATCTTCCTTTTACACCTTGTGTGACCCTGAGTAAGTAATGTAACCTGGCTGAGCCTCGGTTTCCTCATCTAGAAAATGGAATGAATAATACTGACCTTGTAGAGCTGGAAAGAGAACACGAGAATGCATAAAAAGCCATGAGCCAATGACTGATACAGAGCTGGCAGAATGAAACCTGCTAAGGAATTCTGGGGGGAGAGACCAAGAAGAATTACCCTGACCCCTCCATGCCACCCCTCTCTGAGAAGAGAGTAGAGAGCTCTGTGCTCAGAGTCTAGGTCTAGAATGGTCTCCAGCCACTACCCTACGTCTTCCAGCATTCTCAGGTCTTGCTGGGATCCCAATTCCTCTCTCCCCCCCAACCCCCCCCACACTCTCTCTCCCTCCCTCCCTACCCAAACAAGTTCTTCTCCACTGAGCAATCCCAGGGGGCCCCCCCAACCTCAGTTCCAGCCAAGCTCGAAGGCTTTCCCCGCCTCCACATCCTTAATCCACAGCCTTTGCATTTGCCATTCCTTCCACCTGGAATGCTCTCTCCTCCCAGAGAGCCTTTGATGGGGACGAGGCGGGTGCTGGAGGGAAAGGATCTGGAATGATTCTCCCCCACCTCCTGGCTCCCCTCCCTTGCATCCCCCACACTGCATACCTGACCTTCCCCCTCCCAGCCTGGGGACGAGGCAGCACTGGGAGGGGGAGGAATAGGGGGAGGATTCAGTGAAGGGCCCTCTGTGGGGTTTTTCACCTGCTCAGAAGAGGCAGACGGAAATGAAAGCTCTAGAAAAATGCCTGCTGCTCTGCTCCTGAGGCCCCAGCTTGGTGAAGCCTCCCTGCCTTCCCGCTGTGCCATCTTCTCTTCCACCCCCTCCTCCTGCAGGCAGGTGCCACAGTCAAGGAACATTAGTGGGCGGCAGGCCAGAGAGACCAGGGTTCAAATCCCATTCTTGCCACTTACCCAGTGAGTGGCCTGCTTACACCACATTTCTTTGTGAAAGGACACAGCAATCACTGCCTTCCAGGCTGCTGTGAGGACTAAGTAAAATGTCAGATGAAAGTCCCCGACACAACCAAAGTGCTCAGCAATGGAGATAATAACAATAACGGCAAAGACACACCGTGCCCAGGTGTGCCTGGCACAGCTCTTGCACCTTGATATATTAGCCTATTTAGTGCTTCATAAGGTAGATACCATTGCTATCCTCACTTTACAAATGAGGAAACTGAGGCACAGAGGTTCTATAACTTGCCCAAGGTCACATAGCCAGTAAGAGGCAGAGGGTAATCCCTGTTCTCACCCACCACACTACGGTGGGTGTGCTCAGTGATAGCTGGTCATGGTTATTGTTAATATTATTTGTTTTTATGTACACAGACTCCACGCCCTCAGTAAGTACACGTTATTTTCTGTCATCCTATCTTCAAAACTCTGCCTGAATTTTCCCTCCTTTATGACACCTTTTAGTCTGTTCGTTTAATAAGGATACATGGCTATTTGCTCTGGCCAGGTCTATGCAGGGCACTGGGGAACCAAGGGCCAATCCACCAAGTCCTGGCCCTCCAGTGTCTCCCAATCTGGTGAGGGAGAATACACATACATACAAATTACATTAAAAAAAAAAGAGGAAACCCCAATTGCAGCAGGAGCTGTGAGCTCACAGAAGCCCAGAACTTACCTGGGGGACTGGGGCAGGTTTACAGAGAGGGGTCATTTGTGTGGGGTCTTGAAGAATGAGTAGGAGTTCCTCAGACAGAGGTATGAAGTGTGCAGTATAGAATATGATATGTAGTGCAGATCCTGCCAAAGGGACCGAATAAAGTGACTAGAGAGTAACATGTCTGGAGTTAGTTCTGTGCCAGACCCTGGGCCCTCCGGGAACTTACAGATTCAGTATGGAGGCACGGGAAGGGAAGCAACAAGTAGAATAAAAATATTGATACTAAAGAAAAATCCAGAGGAGCTTTGAAACTACCAAAAAAACAAAAACAAAACCCCCTAAACCTCTTAAGGCTTCGCTGAACCCTTCCTGGGAGAGTATTTGATGTCTAGGCTGAGACTTAAAGATCGGAGCTGGATTATGTCACCTACTGCCAGTCCAGCCCATATATAAATTCAACATAAAAACAACACTAACTATAAAATAAGACTAGGAAACTCCAATAAAGTTCTGATTTTTCCCATGCACACTATGTCAATGGTTTTTTGTTAATTATCAAACATCAAATTATTTTTTTTCAGTGTTTTTAGTGCCCCTGCTTTGCTGCTTGCTCTGCTCATTGGGTAATCTAACAGGGTGACAGGCAGCAGGGAGTCGGCCAGGTGAGAGGTGCAGGAGGGTGTGGCAGGCACAAGGAATTCCACGGGCAAAGGCCCAGGGGCAAGAGAAAACCTGGTGAGGAGCGGAGGAGACCCTCTGATGCGAGCTGGTGAGCGGAAGGTGGTGGGCATCAAGAACTGCACTAGATTACTAGATTCTCAGGGTGCTGGGACGGCACAGAAGGGTTTTAACCAGGATTCACCACAATCAAGTGTCCCTTTTGTGAGATCACTCTGAATACGGTATTTACAGGCACTTATTTATGGCTTGAATTCATTCATTCAAGAGACGCCGGGTACCCACTGTGTTTCAAGCACTGACCCAGGCACTGGGGCTGCAACAGATAATTAAGAGTTCTTCAGACAGAGCGAGACGTGACAGCGACATTGAGTGCCACCCCTACAGAGGTGTCTGAATGGATAAAGGTTTGGAGTGTGGAAGTGTATGACTTTCACAAAAAGAAGCTAAGCCTCGTGCTGGACAATGAAGCAGCAAAATGGAAGATGGTGCTCAGGGAACTTGCAGTAGAGAGACCAATGATTCATAAGACAGGAGAATAAAGGGATAAAAGCAGGAGTAGAGGCAATGGGTTAGGGGTGAAAAATCCTGATCTTGTAACCTCCTTAGAAGGTGGCCAAGTGGGCAGAGGGACGGAGGCCCCAGCCAACCCCTCAGCACCCCCATGCTTTCTCAGCCCCGCCGAGCCCTGCAGCTTGCCTTCTGGCTCCTGAAGTCAGACTAAGCCCTGAAGGAGAACAGAGGCGGGTGAAGAGGGGGCGGCCGGGAGACAAGCCCAGACCTCTCACCCCAGCAGGGCCTTCCTTCCCAGCGGCTGGAGCCTACCCAGCTGAGGAACCAGAGGTTGCAGGGAAGGATTAAGGAATTGGTTGCTTTTTTACCCAAACTATGGCTGCATATTTCTTTCTTTTCCTTTCTCTCTCTTTTTTTTTTTTTTAAAGAAAAATGTTCCTGTACACGCACCCGGAGGCTTTTGCAGGAGGCGGCTGTTGGAGAACCTGGAAAACAAGCCAAGAAACAAGAGAGAGGAAAAAGACCACGCCTCGCCTGGCAGATTCCTAATGGCCCAGGAGACCTGAGGCTTACAGTGGGAGTCTGGTGGGGGCTGCCTTGGGTGGGAGGGAAGGGCAGGCCGAAGGACAGCCACTTGCTGGCCGGTGACCTTGGGCGGGATGCTGCCTGCTTCCCTCTGGTGAGAATGGGGAGGAGGGGGGCAAGGGCAGGGCTGGCCAGCTGAGGTCACAGGAAGGCCCCTTCAAGCCTGAAACGCGATCTCGGGATGTGGGGCCTGCCAACCTGCAGCGACCCTGGGCCAGCAGAGATGAAAGGCTGCCTGTCCCCAGCTTCCGGACCCCTGAGGCCCCAATGCCTCAAACTTGAAGGGCAGTAAAGCTGCTGCAGCTGGCTAGAGCCAGTTGCCGGGCTCCCCACCCCACCTGATGTCACCCAACCCTCCCTTCCCTGTTTTGCAGAGGACACTCAGGCCCAGAGAGGGCTGGTGACCTGCCCGAGGTCACACAGCAAACTGGAAGCTGAGCCAGGACTCATCAGCAAGTCTTTGGACTCCAAGTCCAAGCCTCATTCCCTTTCCCAGAAATTTGGCTGCCTGGGGGCTTACCCTGGGGAGTCGGAGAGACCCAGACTTAGGGAAGACAGTTGGGAGTTATGTCTGTTTAAAAGCTTAATGTTGACTGAAGTGCTTTTTTTTTTTTTTTTTTTTTTTTTTTCTTTGAACAGAAAGAACCCTTCCCAGCCCCTGCCATGAGCCTGGACTTGCTCTGCTGGCAGTGGAAGGAATGTGGCTCTGGCCGCCACAGCTGCTGGTGGCCAGCTGCGGCTTCAGCTCCTGCTGTTCCCACCCCAGTGGGCAAAGGGACAAAGGCCTCTTCTTAGGCTTGTCCCCTCCAGGCCCCTGGATCAGTGGGGGCAGAGAATCCACAGAGAATCCACCAGGAGGCTTGGCCACTGACCAGCTAGTAACTTAGCTGTTCCCCTCTGGACCTCAGTGCCCTTTCTGGAAAATGGGGACAGAATATTTGCCTGACGTATTTCTTAGCATTGACTTCCAAAGAGGGGAAGTTACAGAAGTGCACTCTTCCCTGCACCTCCTTCTGCCTGAAGGTAGAGGGTCTGCCTACTTAGAGACCCCTCTACCTCAAATTCCCCTCCCTACTTCCTGCTTCACCTAGCCAGCACCAACTCACTCAGCTCAGCTCAGCTCAGCGGGACCATCCCCTGCTTTGGGGAGGCTTCCCTCACCTCCAGACTGTGCTTCTCCTGCAGGGTATTTATCACTATTGTGATTAAATAATTAATTGTGTTGTCGGCTCTGTCTCATCACTAAAATGTGAACCTGATGATAATAATAATAATAATAATAATAATAATAATAATAATAATAATAGCTGACACTGACCGAATGTTTCCCCAGTGCCAGAGACTTTGCATGTATCAACTAACCTGCTTAATCCTTTTGGCAGGTCCTATTAGATCCCCCATCTTGCAGATGAGGAAACTGAGACAATGAGAGGTTCAATAACTTACCTGAGGTCAGAGCAAGTCAGAGGCTGAGTCAGGACTTAGTACAAAGAAGTTGCAGAACCAGGATTCAAATCCAGACCCCCAGCTGTAACCATTACCCCACTAATAAGTCAGGTCAGCTTGTTCCCTGCCTCTTCCCAGTTCCCAGAACATCTGGTGTACAGTAGGTGTTCCACATATACTGGGCGAATGAATGCACAGACGGGTGGTGAATACACATGAGTACTTGGAGAAGAATAAAGCACCTTCTAGGAGTGAGTTTTACAGGAGTGCCATACATGGAGCTGAGCCATGGGGAGGGCAGGGGATGCCCAATATATAGTAGTTCCCTCTTCTCTGCCTTTTCGCTTTTGGCAGTTTCAGTTACTTGCGGCCAATCCTGAGGTCTGAAAATATTAAATAGAAATTTCCAGAAATAAACACAAGTTTTCAATCATGCCCCACTCTGAGTAGTGTGATGAAATCTCTCTCACTGTCCTACTCTGTCCTTCCTGCTACAGGCATCCACCCGGTACACACTCCCCGCCACCTCCTTAGCCACTTAGTAGCCGCTTCAGTGAGTTATCAGTGCGATCAGCTGTCAGGGTAGCAGAGACTTGTGTTCAGGAAACCCTTGTTTTACTTACTAATGGCCCCAAAGCAGAAGAGCACCGGTGCTGGCAAGTTGGGCATGCCAAACAGAAGCGATAACGTGTTTCCTTTAAGTGAAAAGGTGAGTATAATAGTACAATAAGATGTTTTGAGAGAGAAAGAGACCACATTCATATAACTTTCATTACAGCACATTGTTATAATTGTTCTATTTTATTATTGTTGTTCATATCTTACTGTGCCTAATTTATAAGTTAAACTTTATTATAGGAGTGTATGTAAAGGAAAAAACATAGCATATATAGGTTTCAGTACTAATCCACCGGGGGTCTTGGACCATATCCCCCACAGATAAGGAGGGACGACTCTATTGTTAAAGACCAATTGTTGAGCTTCCTTCTGGAGCATGTAGGCCAAAATTCTGGGATATCATCTTAGACTCCTTCTACTTCATCTGTTAGAGCCAACCTGTCCCCAGGTTCTTCTTTGTTTCTCCCCAGTGCACCCGTTCTTCTCCATCTCTCAACTCCTATCTTTTGCTTGGATTTTTGCAGCACAACTCCTACACAGGTTTCTAGGTCTCTAATGTCTCCTCATTTAAAGTGGGCCTCTAATAACAGAAAGCTAATTGTGGGTGTCATCCTTCTTTACCCCTTCCCTCACTAATGGACCTTCCGTGGCTTCCCATTGCTCTCTGGATAAAGCCCACACTCCTCATCAAGGCTTTCACCACCCAACCCCTACTTCCACCCTTCCAGCCTCAGCTCCTGCCCCTCTCCTCCACACATCCTTTGCCTAAGCCACTATATGTAGTCAAAGTTAAGAGCATAGAAGCACACAGACCTCAGTTCAAGTCTCGGTTTCACCACTTACAAATTAATTCCTTTCTCTAAGCCTCAGTTACTGCATCTGGAAAATGGTCATAATTGTAATACCTAGAGTCATTGGAGGGATAAAATGAATACATAAGGTGCTGAGCACAGCAGCTGAGACTCTCAAGAGTAACTATATTTCTTATACTTTCCTCTGCCATAAAGAGCACTTCTTACTGTCAGTCTTACTTATTCTTTATGACCCAGTTCAACTGTCACTTCTTGGAAGAAATTTTCCTTGATATTACACTCTGTTCCCCAAGTGAAATCAGCCTCACTTTCTATACTCACTTGCACTTTGCACCTTTATAAAGCACTTGCAATGTTGGTACACTCTCTTTCCCCCACTGCCCCAAGAGTTAGTTCCCTGAGAGCAGGAACAAAATGTCCTTCTGAATTCTAGCCAGAGCCTGGTATGCAGCAGGCACTCAATAAATGAAATGAATTGAGTTACCACTTTCAGCACCTTTCTTGAGTACCTTGCAGGGAGGAGACCTGAGTGATGAGATAGCTGAGACTCTGCTGGCACCTGGTTGCTCGAGTCCCACTCCAGCTCTGGTTTGGGGTTTGTTGGTATGTGTGGGAGTGGGAGTGGGAGTGGGAGTGGGAAACTCCTCACCTCTGGGCTCTTTCTTCCTGGCAGGGACTCTTCCATTCTCCAAGGGAGAGAGAGAAAGGGGAGAGGAGGTCCGGGAGCTGAACAGAGGTGAAGGTGGGGCTGCAGCAGGAGCTGGGGTGTGGATGGGAGCTGGCAGACTCCACCTCCTCTAAGCCCAGGGCTGGGCCTGGCAGAACAGGGCCTCACAGCCCAAGTCCCCACCTACAATGAGCCACCTCATCCCAGCACCTGGACTAAGTGACTTTTCAAGTTGTAAAACTGTATGTTGATTTGCAAGGAAGCAGAATCCAAGCCTGGCCTTGTCCTGTTGCTGAGCAGGGAGAAAGGGGAGTGTTTCTTTTTATTCTTTCTGTGTAGGCAAAACCTTGCAATCCTGGTGTACATCAAAGAAGATAATACCCTAATAAGTTATCATGTATTTCACATTGCTCTCAAGTAATTGTGACTTTGACACCCTGAGTCTTCACTATGACTTTTTTTTTTAATTTTATTTATTTATTTTTAGAGAGAGGGGAAGGGAGGGAGAAAGAGAAGGAGAGAAACATCCATGTGTGATTGCCTCTCACATAACCCCTACTGGGGACTGGGCCCACAACTCAGGCATGTGCCCCGACTGGGAATCGAACCAGCGATCCATTGGTTCGCAGGCCGGCGCTCAGTCCGCTGAGCCACACCAGCCAGGGCACTATTACTTTTCTGACGAATGTCATAAATGTGCTTTATTTATAGAGTATTTGGAACATCTAAGAAGGTATAAAGAAATAGAAACTAAAAATCGAATAAACAGAAATAAAATCCAAACTCCTAAATAAAATCATTGTTAAAATTTGGCATCTTTTTCCAGATATTTTTTTCTTTGCATTCAGAAATGTAACTAATATAGTAAAGATATTTAGTATCCTGGAAAAAAATAAAAGAAGGTAATATTCAATTTTGCAAACCTAGATTTAGGTCACATTATTCTCAACTGTTGAAGTTGCTTCAATTGCCGCTCCCGCCACTGCCTCCACTTAAAACCATTCTCTGACTGCCTAGTACCGTCAGGATAAAGCCCTAACTTCTAACCCAACCCATGCAACCTTGTGTGATCTGGCCCCTCGGCCCCGTGCCTCATGGACTTCCTCTGACTTCACTCTCCCCCTGCCTTCCCTTCACTTCTGGCATTTTCTCGCTTCTTCCAACACACCTTGCCCCTTCTTTCCTCTGGGCCTTCACACATACTATTTTCTCTCCTTGAATGCTTTTCACCATCCCCTGATAATTTAGTTTTATGTTTAGTGCTATTTAAAAAAATTTTTAATTTATTTTTAGAGAGGGGGTAGTTGTGGAGAAAGAGAGGGAGAGAAACACGGATATGAAAGAGAGACATTGATCGGTTGCCTCTCACATGCGCCCTGCCTGGGAATTGAACCAGCAAACTTTCACCCTGTTGGATGATGCTCCAATCAACCGAACCACACCAGCCATGGCAATTTGGTGTTTTTTTTTTCTTTATTTTTTAATCTTTAACTCTTTTTTTTAGATTTTATTTATTTATTTTTAGAGAGAGAAGAAGGGAGGGGGAGACAGAAACATCAATGTGCGAGAGATACAGCAATCGGTTGCCTCTCGCACACCCCCCACCTGGGGACCTGGCCTGCAATCCAGGCGTGTTCCCTGACTGGGAATTGAAGCAGTGACCTTTTGGTTCACAGGCCAGCACTCCATCCATTGAGCCACACCAGCCAGGGCTGTTTAAAGCTTTAAAAAAAAATTATTTATTTGAGAGAGAGAGAGGAATGGAGAGAGAAACATTGAGTTGTTGCCCAAGTATTATATGTATTCTTTGGTTGATTCTTGTATGTGCCCCTCACCGGGAATCGAACCCACGACCTTGGTGTATCAGGACAATGTTCCAACCAACTGTACTACCAGCCAGGGCTGTTTAAGTGCTTTTGATGCCTAAGAAATCTTTGCCTATCCCAATGTCATGGAGCTATTTCCGTATATTTTCTTCTAGAGGTTTTATGATGTCAGTTTTCACATTTAGGTCCATGATTCATCTTAAATTAATTTTTGTGTGGTGTGAGGTAGGGATTGAGAATTATTCCCATTCTGTGAACTCCTGCTCATTCTTTACAGTTCCGTTTCTACTTCACCTCATTTGAGAAGCCTTCCTCCACTGCTCATGCACTAGATCAGAACCTCCCATTCCACGCCCATAGCACCCTCTACTTTATTGTAGCATTTGTCACACTTGTAATTAAATAATTATTTGTGTGATTAGTTGTCTAACATCTTATCTCCTCGAGTATACTGTAACTCTGTGAGCTCAATGCTTGTGACTGCCTTTTTAAAAATCTTTTTACTGAAATATACATTCAGGAAAGTGTACACATCAAAATATTGTGTTGGCCAAAAAGTTTGTTTGGTTTTTTTTCCTTAAGATGGCTCCAGTAGTGCTTAGTTGTCTTTAACTTCATTTGAAACAATTTTGTTAGATTGCACTGTGACAGCTGTCATATCAGCATGCATTTAAAAAAACTTATCGAAATTGGTGAATTTTTGTGCAGCCATTTTCATATTGAAGATGGAAGAAAATATGCAACATTACTGGCATATTATGCTTTATTATTTCAAGAAAGGTAAAAATGCAGCTAAAACACACAAAAAAGGTTTGTGCAGTGTATGGAGAAGGTGCCGTGACTGATCAAACACATCAAAAGTGGTTTGTGAAGTTTTGTGCTGGAGATTTCTCCCTGGATGATGCTCCACGGTCCGGTAGACAAGTTGAAGTTGATCGTGATCAAATCGAGACATTGACTGAGAACAACCAACATTCTACCACAAGGGACATACTCAGAATATCCAAATCAATAGTCATTGGTGAAAATGAAAAATGTGTCTTTTAATTTACGGAAATAACTAAATGGACTTTTTGGCCAACCCAATATATAGCTTGGTGAATTTTCACAAACGGCACACACTCTGTAATGGTACCCAGATTAAGACAGAACATTGTGACACTGAACGTTTCCTATACCCAGAAGCCCCCTCATGTCCCTTCCCGCTATAGCTGTTCTTTCTTTTTTAACCCTTATATTTTCAGCACCCAGCACAGATATTATGAGGCTTTCCAAAAAGAAATCTTTGTTGAATAAATGAATTAGTTGGTGATGCTTAATTCTTTTTCAAAGAACTTGACGTGGAAACTAGTATCTCTAGCTCCAGTTCTGTGTGATCTTGAAGACACCCCTCCTGCTTTCTGGGTCTCAGTTTTCTTATCTATGAAATGGGGATGGATGGAGACAGGTTGGACTAATAATCTTGCAGATTTTCCGGATATGCCATTTGGGGCAGAATTAACCCCCAGGTTCTGACAGTACACTGTCAGGAACTCTTTTGGTCTCCTGCCTGATAAAGACGACCTGGGAGGATTAGAAACTGATCCATGTGGAGCATCAGACGCTGGGGCCCGAGAGTCAGAGGCCTGGGTTTGAGTCTTGGCCTGACCTCTGGGTGACCTTGAACAAATCTCTTCCCTTCCCTGGGCTTCCTGCGTCTCTTCACTTAAAAAGAGGCATAGGTTGACCTTGAGCATTTGAAGAACAGTGATGCTGGCTCTGGGCCTCTGAGCACCAAGGGTCAGTTCCTGGAGCACAGGCAACCCTGGCTCTGGGCTCCTCCCTGCCAGGCACTGTGAGGGGAGAGGGAAGCACACTATGTGATAACCGCCCTCGGGAAGGGAATTCAGTCTGGCCAGGGGGACCCAATGTTCAGCCAGGAACCAAATGGAAAATGGGCTGATGGTCCAAGTGATTCTCTGTGTGTGGGGCTGAAGGGAGAGGAGCTGGAGTGTTCCAAGTAGGGGTAGGAGACCTGGGGTGGGGGTGGGGGGAAGACAGAAATGGCTTCCTGGGGGAGAAGCCTTTGAAAATTGGCAGGGCAGCCTAGGGGCGCTTCCCAGAGATGGGAGGAGGCAGGAAGGAGGAAATTGGGTCCAGGTGACCACAGAGCAGCAACTTGGCCAGGGAGTAGGAGAGGCGGGGCTGGTGGGAGCTTGGTCAGCAGCCCCACAGCTGGGCCTTCAGGGAGAGGGGGGCTGCTGTCTCTGCTTTGGCCTGGGAAAGCACCATCTTCTCAGGCCACAGGCTGGGAAGGAGGGCATAGTTGCAAGCTCAGGCAGAGAGGCCTCTGTCTGAGCAGCCCCAGGGCCCTGCCTGGCTATCCTGGGGCTGCAGAAGGTGAGGAGCGGAGTCAAACTCCAGTGCCCCGGCTCCTTCTATGTGGCCCTTCCTCGGCTTAGATCACATTTCTGCCTCTTCCTGGCTTCACAACCAGGGGGCACTCAGAGCCCCCTTACTGATTCCCATTCCTTAGACAGATCAAGGCAGAGCGATCACTAGCCAAATCAAGGAAATGAGATGTAACTATGATAATAGTAACACACAGCAAACACTATAGTTAAAAGCTTGACTGCCAAGGTTCAATTCTCAGACCTGACACTTACGAGCCGTGTGAGCTTAGGCAAGTCCCTTAACCCTTCTGTGCCCTAGTTTCCTCATCTGAAAAGTGAGGTGATGATATTGGTTGCATCATGGGGTTGTGAGAATGAAGTAACAGATGCAAAGCGTGTGGATACGAAGCATGCCACTTCAGAGGCCATAAAAGGAACAAGTTTGGAGTCACTCCTCTAGTCCAGGCCTCAGTTTCTTCATCTCTAAAATACTGCTCATAATTCCTGCCTTCCGGGGCATTTGTGAAGATTAGTAAGGGCAAGCTGGTCCTGAATAAGAGTACATCAGAGGCCCTTCTCCTCTCCCATCCTCTCTCTGCCCCACCATCCGCAGGTTCAAGCTCTATTCACCCATCTCCAGAACAGAGCTGCCCCTTGGCCAGCTCTCAGGCCTAGGAATCCACACTGGCAGTGGGGTCTGGACTAGACAATGGCTCATTCAGGCCCCGGAAGCTAGTCCCTTGAAAGGGACTCTAGGATCTGAGTAACCAGACACAGTCTAGAAGAGATTGAAGGTGGGCGTTAGGTGGGCACGGCCTCCTGGCTTCTCTTACTCCTCACTTCACGGACAAGGGCCCAACAGAGCTGGGCTACAGTGGGCCCTCTGAAATGCAGGGGCTCCTGCCTCCCTGGTTGCCTGGGCCTCAGGGCTAAACTAAAAATAAATGACAAAGCCTGGCACAGTGCATAGCAGGCACTTGGGAGAGAGTAAGAATGGCTGCCATCCATTTTCTTCACCACAACTCTGAAAAGCAAATACTACTGAGCCAATTTAAAAGATGAAGAAACTGAAACTCAGAGAGGTAAAGTTGCTGGGGCTCACACAGCTCTATCTAAGGGCACAGCTGAGACTTGAAGCTGGATCCGATTCTGAAGGGGCTGCTAGCCAAGGGATGGGAATCTCAAGGTCGCCAGCGGGCGCTTGCTGGGGCTGGGCCAGGAGCCAGGTGCTGGGCTGGGCATGCTCTCTATCCCAGGCTGACGGCCAGAGCTACGCAAGGTAGAGGGGTTTACTTTACCTTCGGGGACCTGTCTGTGAGCCCATCTCACAACCCTCTAGCTGAAGTTGTTTAGTCATCCTGCACACATGTGCACACCCCTCCAGTGTGTGGAGCTATCTGCCGGGCCTTGGGGACCCTGGATGAGTCAGACTGACTACCTTTGGTAGTAACTGGGCCAGTCACGCTTCACCTTTCTGAGCCTCGGTTTCACACGGGTAAAACAGGGATGATGATACTTTCTTACAAGGTAGCCGCGAGGATTAAATATCATGAACATAAAATTCTTCTATAAAGTCTCGCACATAGGAAGGAAGAAGCATTCAGTGAATATTAGCTATCTGTAGTTAAGTGTAATGGGTGCATAGAGGAAAAACAGATTCTTCTTAGGGAGCAGGCGTCAGGTCCTTCTTAGAGAAGGGGGTGTCTATGCTGGTTCCTGGGGAATGAAGACTTCACCTGGAGAAGTGTGGGAAGGCCTTCCAGGAGGAATGTGGGAGGATATGACCTGTCTGGGTGTGGCTCGGCGGAGTCAGCTGGGAGGAGTGGTAGGAAATGAGGCTGGAAAGGCAGTTTCAAGGGCCTCAAGGGCCTGGCTGCCGAGTTTAGACTTTAAAGGGCTGGGGACAGAGCAGGACTTTAAGAGCTGGGCAGGGATGTGATTGTGCCTATTTTAGAAAGATGATTCTAACTGTAGCGTGGAGAGTGAACCGGAAGGGGAGAGACTGGATGTCGGGGAGAAGATCTGAGCATGCTCCCTGTGGGTTCAAGTCCCTCAGTGGCTCCCCACCAGCCCGCAGGTCAGGCTCTGACCTCTTACATCCTGTCCTGTCCTGCCTGCCCACAGGCCCTTTCCTCTCCACGGGACATCTTTGCCCTTCCTTTGTCCAGCCACTTCCTTGTCCTCCTTCAGGCCTCAGTTCGCCACACTTCCTCCTGGAAGCTTTTCTAGGCACCCCAGAGTAGGGGTATCTAGATTAGGTCCTCCTCTTCCTCCTTGGGACTGTGGACTTGCCTGTCTCCCTGACTGGACTGTGCCCAGGGCAGGGACAGTGTGGTCCTGCTCACTGCTGCATCCACAAGTCCCAGCAGAGCGCCCGACACACAGGCGGCATTCAGCCCATGAGCAGATGAAGGAATGAGGCAGCGTGTGAATGGGCAAACCTGTTGGGGCAGGTGTGACGCTCGGGATGAAAATATGGGGTCTGCAGTGGCAATGAGGGGAGCAAAGATGGTGAAGGACTGGCAGGACCAGGATTGAGGAGAGGTGAGCACGGCAGGAAAAGAAAGGGTTAGCGGCCACTCAGCGGTTTCTCCCTTGGATAAGCCCTGACCTTGAACCCAGCTAGGAAACATGGGTGGGGGTGGAGCTGGGGCAGGAGCAGAAGGCCAGGGCTGAAGCCTGGAATGCTCTTCCTCCCTCTCTCCCCACAAGTTGGTCCCCATCGTCTGTGACTCTGTCAAAATGTGGCCTCCTCAGAGAAGCCACGCGGACCACCCTCGGGAGGCTGGCCCCCACAAATTATTCTTTACCAACACACCCTTTCCATTTCCCTCCCAGCCTTCCTCACAAGTGTAATCATGTATCTGTTGATTTGTATTTTTACTTATTGTATATCTTCCTCACTGGATTGGAAGTTCCTCAAGGCAGGGATCTTGCTTGTTTTACCGACCGTATACACCTGTTGTACGAATGAGTGAACGGGTAAAGGAAGAAAGGATTTGAATGCCAGGATAAGGAATTTGACTCTTAGCCTCAAGGGAATGGGGAGCCATGGAAAGTTCTCGGGGAAGGCAGTGTCAGAATTCAGCTTGTGTTTTAGAAAGCTCACCCTGAGGGCTGTGTGGAAGATGGATTAGGAGGGAAGGCAGGAGGAATTGAGGAGCCACAGGGGGAGACAAAGACAGAGCACCTGGGGCCGGGCTTGGGAGCCCCCCTGCCTGTGGGAGCCCAGGGCTCCCTCCCTGTCCTCCCCCACCCCCGTTCAGGCCTGTTGTCTCTGAGCCCAGCGGCTGGCGGTGGGAAGAGCAGGGCTGGCAAAGCTGACACTCACTAATCACGGCCCTCACCCCGGAGCCTCACCGACTGTCTGGTCTCCATGGAGACACGGCAACCTCCGGCCACTTGTTAATGGCAGCTCAACAAGGCTGCAGCAACTGGGACGGGCCTGACCAGAGCGCCCCAATCCTGTACCACCTGTCCCCAGCCTAAGCCTTTGCAGCAAAACCCAGGGGGCGCCTGAGTTGGGGGACAGGACCAGAGGCCCAGTGGCTGGGAGGCTCCCCCAACCCCTCTGCAGCCCCGCCTCCTTTGGCACTGCCAAGAAGTCAGAGGGCAGAGACAGCCTCTGCTCTAGCTGACTCCTCCGCAGGGCTGCTGGGAAGCTGAGCTCATGCAGGTCACCCAGGCAGGGTCAAAGGGCTGGAGGGGGATGGTGAGGAGAGTGCGTGTGAGGGACCTGCCTGCATCCCACACACAAGAGGAATGGAGGGGAGGGCGCTTCGCCTGCTCTGACAACCCTCTGCTCTGCTTGCCCGAGGCAGGGACCCGATTGAGAACCATCTGTCCAGAACCTCTTCCCTAGTTTGCTGTCACTACATCTGAAATCTGAAATGCCACCATTAGCAATTCACTCCTTCAGGAGCCATGGTGGCATAGCACAAAAAACATGCGCTTTGCAGTCAGTCGGGCAGGCGTGGGTGGAAGGCCTGGCTCTGGCTCTCCCCCCTGAGTACTGATCTCTGTAGAAGGGATAGTAGCTGCACCTGCACAGATACACGTTCAAGCAGGCACACTGCACCGTGCTCACTCTGCCTTACCCTCGAAGCCTGAGCTCAACACCTGTGACTCCTCCTCCTGGAGGCCTTCTTCGCCCCCACAGGTGAGCCGGGTGCCTCTCCTGTAGTTCCCAGGACTGATCCCGCAGCATTCACCTCCCTGCTGATCCATCTCTCCCACATGTGTCCTCCCCACAGACTGCCCTGTAGGGTGGGGCAGAGTGAGCATAGGGAGAGGGAGAGGTAAAGGTTATGGAATAAACAAAGGAGATGGCTAGGGGGAGAGCCTTGCCCTTCCTTTTGTCCTCCCTCCTCGTGGGGTGCTAAGCCCCTAGAGCACTACTTGAGGGCCTATCTTCCCTACTTTCCATCATACCTTTGTCCATCTGTCTGTCTATCCGTCCATCCTGCAAACTCTCCCAGAGTGGGAACTCAAATAGGGCTTAGATGCAACCTCAACCTATAGGGGAGGAAGGGGCCAGATTCCCCTGTTCCAAATACCTGAGACACACGCATGGCCGGCTAGGGCCAGCAGGGACCTTGGTCTAGCTGTCTCCCCCATTGTGTTTCTCCTTGGTCACTCCCTAGGCAACTATCCAAGCTGAAAGGTCCCTTGGAAATGGTTTAGTCCAATCCACTGCAGCCAGATGAAGAAACCAAGGCCCAGAGAGGACTGTGGCTTGCCCAAGATCCCACAGCAGCTCTGTTTTGAGTTGACAATGTACCAATTATGTGGGCCTGCTTGGGAGGTGGCTTTTGGCTCTCTTGGCCCTGCTGACAGCTGTGTTCCCAGTGGCAGCTGGAATGCTGGTGGGAGGCCTGTCTGGCCTTTGCACCCTGACTCCCCAGGGCAGAACCAGGTGGCTCGGGTGGGGCCCAGGGCTGGGGGGTTGGGGGGGTCTCAGAGGGGCAGTCAGGGGGTGTGAGATGACTGGAAGATAGGGAGACAGCATTGATTTTAGAGATTAAATCAGAAGTCCTGAGTTCCTGTCCCAGCTCTGCCACGCACTTGCTGGGTAACGTTGGGTGCATCACTGACCTTTCTGAACCTTAGTTTTCTTATCTGTAAAATGGTGTAGCTTTGTAGAATGAAAACATTTTGTCAACAGTGACAGCTTACAGAGGTGAGGAGTTTTTACTTCTGGACAGAAAGGCTGAGTCTCTGAAAGGGGAAGGGACTAGCCCGAGGCAACAGAGTGAACCCACGTCTCCTTCTTATGAGTTCTTTGCTCTGAATTGATAAGAGCTTTGGAGGCTGGAAGAAGTGTCCAGCTCCAGACTGTTCACTTGCTGAAAGGGGAAATAGGGCCAGAGAGAGAAGGAGCAAGTGGCCCAAGGTCACCCGGTGAGTCTGGGACCAATGTGGGCCCAGAGCCCAGGCTGGGCACGAGGTCCCCCTGCCCAGCTGCCTTGCTTGCTCATTCAGCCCCTTTGGTTTTGTCTCCCCCAGTGAGTGGGCGCTGAGTGGGCCCAGCTTCCTTCCTGCTGTCCTGCTCGCCGTCTGCCACGTTGGCAGCCGCCCGCAGCCTTCTCGCCCCTGCTGCTGCTGCTGCTGCTGCTGCTGCTGCTGCGGCATCAGCCGAGACCAACCCGTGGAGAGTTTGCCCAGAAAAGCCAGGGCTGCTGGAGCAGGGGCTGGGCTGGCTGACTCTGCCAGATGGGAGGGAGCGGAGTGAGCCAGCGGGCAGAGGGAGGGAACAAGGGCTGAGCCAGCCCCTCACCTTCCCAGCCCTCCCCACTGAGGGAGGCAGAGGCTGGGGTTAGGAGCCTGCAGCTTGAGTGGCTGTGTGTGAGGTTCAGATAGCTGGGTCTGTTTTTGTGAGCCAGCACTCTTACGTGTGCAGGGAGGAGCATGTTGGGGCAATTTGTGAGTCTGCGTTTGCCTCAATGTGCAGAGGTGATGCTGTGTGTGTGTTAGTTTGTGCTGGTTTTTGCATACACAGGGGGCCACTGTGTGTTTGTGTAAGCACAGGGAAAGCTGTGTGTGTCCTGATTTTGAACACAGGCCTGTTTGTGCACTTGGAAGACGACTATTAGTGACAAGGAATCCAATCCGTATGTGCACAAAAGGGTCAGCGTCTGTGTTTGAGTTTGTGCACTCAGCTCACGCCTGGGTGTGTCGGGGCCCCTGTGGACTTGTCACTGGGTACAGGAGGGGAAGGATGTAACTGTGAACTGGGGCTCACCTCTGTGTGTGTCAAGGGACAGTGATTCTGTGCGCACAGGGAAATACTGCATGCAGCTGTATTTTACGCATGTCTCTGTGCCCAGGGGGACACTGTGTAACTGTGTGGGCTAGTGCACATGTCCAGGGCACGGGCACGCGGGGTCTCTGTACCCAGCAGACCTGGTGTTATCTCTGGCGACACAGGGGGTCACCCTGTGTGGCCGTCCGTGTATGCTTGGCTGTGTGCACAAGAGAACAGGCGGCACGGTGTTGTGTGCCTGTGATGCACCCGCACAGGGCGGTGGTGGGAGCGGTGGCGGCGGTGGCTGTGCTGTGCAGGGAGGCAATATGCTGCGGGTTTGCACTTGTTTCTCTGCATGGCACGGCCTGTGTGTGACTGCGTTTGTGCGTGTCTGTGTGCTGGAAACCGCGTGC
The DNA here is from genome assembly GCF_022682495.2 of Desmodus rotundus. Classification (NCBI taxonomy): domain Eukaryota; kingdom Metazoa; phylum Chordata; class Mammalia; order Chiroptera; family Phyllostomidae; genus Desmodus; species Desmodus rotundus. Next base: position 16,879,241 of record NC_071389.1, read on the forward strand.
TTGAGTCTGCGGTAAGCTGAGGGTAAGGAGTGGGAGTACATGGCTGTGTTTGTACTTGTCTGTGAGCTGGGGTCAGATGCGCTCCATGTGCTGCCGCCTGTGTGCACAGGTGGCCGCTGTGTCCAACCGTGTCTTTGTGTGTTTCGGGTCATCTGAATGTGCACAGGAGGAGGACATGGAGGGAGGATTTGAGTGCGTGCCTGTGCAGGCACCTTTAACGTGGCAAGTCTAAGAAATGTCGGCCTTCTTGGCAGCAAATCTGGGCTTGGTTCCACTGGGGGTGTCTGCAGAGAGGGGCTCTTAGAAGGGACGTGCTTGAACGAGACAGGAAGGGAAGGGGGGGCCAGCCCCAGCTTGGGGTTTCCAGGAGGGAAAGCCAGACATTGGAACTTGTCAACGCTACCTCCTTCCCCACCCCCACCTCCTGACTGCTGCCTCCCCTCCTGGCGCCTGAAAGCTGCTGGCAGCTGGACAGACAGAGAGACAGCGCACACACAGACCGGCTCATCGGCCCAGAGCCCGAATGTGAGCCCCTAAATACACAAGCCTGCACACCAAATGTCCAGAGAGGGCAAAGGACGTGGCTGAGCCTTGGGGAGCACATGCATTTATATGTGTTGGGGGGCAGGGGGTGTTAATGGCTTCTAGTGCAAGAGCTCAGGCCTAGAAGGAGGAGGAGGCTTCAGGAAGGGTGTGGGGGAGAAGAGAAACCTCAGGGAAGGGGGCTGTTACTGCTCTAATCAGACTCCCACGGCACTCAGGCCCCCTCCCTGATTATATAACAGCTGCAGTGTCTTTGAGAATCTCTGCCTCAGAAATCACTGACTGCAACTTCCTCTTTGTACAGAGCAGAAAAGAGGCCCAGAGAGGGACAGCAACTGGTTTGGGGTAGCACGCAGGACTGGAACATAGGGCTCCTTCTCCTAGTTCTGTCTGCTGTGCATGCTGCATGGGCCAGTCGGTCCTATTCTTCTCTTGGTTCATTCTTGGTTCAGCTCTTTCTCCCTCCCAGGTCTTCAGGATATGATAATAATCTCTTGCTTACCCCCCCACCCCCCGCCCCAAGTGACCTGTCTGTTTGCTCATTAGTCCATCTGTTTGTCACAAGGGTTCCAGTACTTTCTAGGGCAGACAACCCGGAAGAGGAGAGTTTGGTGCTGTGCCAAGGGCAACTGGGGAGGTGGGGGTGGGATGAGGAGATAGAGAAATAGAAGGAAAGGCTCCTGGCTGGTGTGGCTCAGTGGACTGAGTGCCGGACTGCAAACCAAATGGTCACCGGTTCGATCCCCAGTCAGGGCACATGCCTGGGTTTGGGCCAGTGCGGGGAACGTGAGAGGTAACCACACATTGATGTTTCTCCCCCTCTTTCTCTCTCCCTGCCCCTCTGTGTAAAAATATTTTAAAAAGAGAGAAGGAAAGGAACTCGAGGCGGGAGTGTGGAGGGGAGGAGAGGGAAGGGAGAGGCCTGGGGGAAGGCCTGGGAAGTACAGACTCTCCTTTGTCTCCACCTCCAGCCTGGGCACCAGGGGCAAAGTCTGAGCGCAGAAAGTCCTGCTTCTTGGGGTCTGGGTTAAGTACCTTAGGGTTTCTCCATGGCCTGGACTCAACCCTATAACCCTGGGGGGTTCTTGAGGACAGCATTCCGGGTGCTTGTGCGGTGTGCAGTGACCACACTCACCTAATGAGAAAGGGGAGAGGGGGCCGTGGGGGCAAAGGGTGAGTGTGACCCTTGGTAAGAAAGGGTTTGTGGCCTCTTTGGAGCATGGGAGTTGTATGTGGAATTGTGAGTGTTGTGCTAGGGCTCTGTGTACACCTATGAATGTGTGACAGTGTGACAAACAGGTTTGACTTCCCTGAAGGATGGGGACATATGCAGGAATGTGTACACATATGTGATAGGCAGAGTTGTGTGCACATGTGTGCGGAGTGGGAGTGCGGAGTGCATGAACCTGGGGGCTGTAATCATATAGTTATGTACAATGTGTGACTGGTATGTTTATATGTATCATTCGTTTTTTAAAGAAGGGAAGGGAGGGGGAAGGGAGGGGAGAGGGGAGGGAGGGGAGAAAGAGAGGGAGAGAAACATCAGTGTGTGGTTGCCTCTCGCATGACCCCTACTGAGGACCTGCCCCACAACTCAGGCATGTGCCCTGACCGGGAATCGAACCAGCTTTTGGTTCACAGGCAAGCACTCAGTCCCCTGAGCCACACCAGCCAGGGCACATCTGTGATGGTTTTGAGGTACACAGTGAATGTCTCTATGAGTCTTGACTGTGGGTTGTGTGTGCAGTTGTATTTGTGGGGCAGTGAATGTTAGGGAGCTGTTTAAAAGTGTGGTTGTATATTTTGGGGGATTGGCTTATATGCGTGATTCTTTGTTTATTTATTTTTTATTTATTGTCAAACCTCCCCTGCCAGAATGTAAACTCTTTAAGGGGTGGGATTTTTTTGTCTATTTTGCTCACAGTATCTTTAGTGTTTAGAATAGTGCTAACACAGTAGGCACTGAATCACATTTCTGGAATGAGTGATGAATGAGTGTGTGCATGCTTAGCTAGGTGTGGGAAGTGTTTCTTTTAAATGTATATGTATGAGTTGTGTGTACATGTATCTCGGTATGCGAATGGATACATTTTGTGTGTCCGGGTGTGTAAGGTTTTAGGCATAAGTGGCATGTGAACCAAGGGTGTGCACAGGTGCGTGCGTGTCTAGGTGTGAGACTGTGGACCTGAAGCCGTGCCACTATGTGGGCATTGGGAGCATTGGGGATGTGGCTGTGTGCGTGCACAGTTGTGTGTGCATGTGCAATGTGCATGGGGGCGGGAAGGCACTGTCGGCTTCTCCCAGCCTTCAGCACTCACTCAGCTTCACCCCAGGTCGCCTGCTGCGAAATGTCAGTGGCAGAGAAGCTAAAAATATCCCTCTCCTCCTCCTGCTCACTGCTTGGGCTGATGGGGCTGTGGGGCCCCAGCAGGCCCCTTGGGCCCTGGTGGGAGGAGGAACTGCTGGATGCGGGGCAGAGTGTGGGGTAAAGAGAAGGAGGCCCTCCTCGGCACACTCCCTCCCCCTTTTCTTTCGGGCTCCAAAGCCAGGCCCCAGGCTCACCTCTATCAGGAAGCCCTCAAGCAGCCACCAGGAGCTGCCACATGCTAGTGTACGCATGTGTGTCTGTCTGCGGTGTGCTGTGCTGCCAGGGAGGGAGATATGGCCCCCACCAGCCTGGGGTTCTTCTGGGCAGTGCCTCTTCTGCCAGTCCAGGGACTCTGGAGGACAGAGCCTCAGAGAGGGGGCTCCTGGGGATGGGCTGTATCTTTCTTCTCAGTCTGGGGACTCCCAGAAAAAGAGTCGGTGCTATTTCCTCCCTGAAACTGAGGGTCAGGGGTATAGCCCAGGCTGTACGGGCTCATCTGGCACCAGTCCTGGGGCCACTAGGGCTCTCTGACCCCATGGCACATCCGCTGCCGCTCAGAGCTTGTGGGCAGGGAGGAGTTTCAGCTCTGCCCACACCCTAGGCGGGCATGTGTTTGTTATGGGTATGCGTGTGGGTGTGGTGGGACATGTCAGGGCCCGTGGTCTTTCAGGGACCTCTTCACATGTTGGGGCTCCTGGGGGTGTCTCTGCCTATGTCAGGGGTGTCAGCCACTGCCTGCCTTGACCATGATGGGCAATCAATAAAAGTTTGGGGCGTTGTGTGTTTTTCTGTGTGCACGAGGGTGACTGCGTGTTGGTCTGGGTTTCTCCTTTTCACCATGCAGACCTGCAGACTCTAGCTGGGATGAGCTGTGTTCGTGGGAGAGCTGCTGGCACTGACACGTGGGCGGTTCTGTGTCCGTGTGTTTGAGTGTGTGTCTCTATCAGGTGATCAGTACCTGTGTGTCCTCTGTATCCAGAGGTTTGTGGGTGTGTCTGTGTTGGGGTTTCAATCACTTGACTACTGTATTTGTGAGTCTGTCAGCCTGAGGATCATTACACCGACAGGCATCTCTGTGCCTGCGTGTGTGCCTAAGTCAGTTGGATTTTTGTGAGTCTGTGTGTCCGTGAGCCCCTGTAAGTGTCGGTGCTCTCTGTGTGGCCCAAAATCTGTGCACAAGCTGGGCATCCCCTCCTCCGGTCCTCGCTTAGTCTCCCGCCATTTCAGTGTTGAAGGCCTCAGGTTGTGTCTGTGTGTATGTACATCAACTTTCTCCAGCACTAAAGCCTTCAGCTCTGAACTCCACCCTCCTACTCTCTCCTATTGGACTTGAGGTAGGAGCTGCAGCAGAGGGCAGGCAGGCACGAGCCCACCGCAGCTGGGTCCAGGGCCAGGCTGCCACCAGGGCCCTGCCTCAGCTTTCCTCCAAGCAAGCGCTAAGCCAGATCCTCAGTTACATGTAAACACCAGCTGTGTCAAGAAGGCGCAGCTTCTTCTAGGTCAACAGACAGCTGTGGGGTTGCTAGGCAACTGCCTGGCTCCCCCCCCATAAGGCCCCCCTCCCACTGTCTCTACCTGCAAACCCTCTGCTGGTTACCCCCACACCAGGGTACCGCTACTCCCCTCCATGACAGTAAAAACAGTGGGGCTGAGGGGGTGGGTGGTCAAATCTGCAGTGCAAGTGGGGTTCTGAGACTGGCATCAAGGTATGGGGAGGTGTTACCCCTTCTGATGCTACTGTCCCCCTCCCCTTAGGGCTCAGTGCACTTCTCCTCACTCTACCCCACCAATCACATTAGAGCAGAACCCAAGTGATGGTAGCTGATGCCCCCTCCCCTGTACTGGAGAGATGCAGCTGGCGATGTGGGTAGTAGTAGCGATTGGTCAAGTGCTCTGCCCCTTCCCAGCCTAGCCCAGGGAAGACAGACTGGAGGGCCCACTGGCAACAAAAGGGTTAAGTTTCCTTTATTTCCCCCCTCCCAGGGTAGCCACCCCCATTTCCAAAGCAGCACCTGTGCTCTCCGCTGCTGTGCCCTCTTGATGTCTGTGTCTAGGTTGGGCAGCCCTGCAGCGCCCCAGAATCTCAACCCAGCCGGGCCTGGGCCTTCTCTGTGGGCAGCCAGGGAGGCGAGGATTTTGCAGCCCTGCAGGCCTCCCGACCACTTCCAGGCCCCAGGCAACAGGCTCAGGCCCTCTGAGTGGAGTGTAGGAGACCAGCTGCGGCCTGGGTGACTTCGAAGTTGCTGGAGGAAGCAGTGGGAGGAGGCAGTCAGGTGGTAGGGGGGCAGCGCCCCTGACCGCCCCATTAGTATGCGGCCGCGCTTCACGCGCCATGGCAACCGCTCCCCCGCGCCTCGCATCAGGGCCGCCCCGGGGCGCAGTGCGCACCTCTCCTCCCACAGGTGGCGACACGCGCCGGTGGGCACGCAGGCACAGGCGTGCACACTTGGGGCGCCGGCGGGTGCCTGGGGGCAAGCTGGGGGCTTCCGGTATGCTGGGGCCTCTCCGCACCTCCCCCCCGCCCCGCCCTATGGGCGTGTCTCCCAGGTACTCCAGAGTGAGCCTCAGGGGGCGGGGGTGTACCTGAGGAGGTTCAGCCCGTGCCCAGGTGTGTCCCTCAGTGTGCCTGTCTCTGCTGTCCTTGAGGGTACTTGCCTATCTGTGCTTATGTTTGTGCCTCCTCATTCCTGAATGTACAGTTGTCTGTGCTCTCTTTGTGCCTGTATAAAGGTGTGTGTGTGTCTCCGTTTGCGTGGCCATGGCCCTGAGTTTCCTCTGGATGAATGCCCCAGGTGTGCTTGTACCTGGATGCGTAATCCTCAGTGTGCGCGTGTGCACCATCCCTTGGTGTCTGTATGTGACCCTCCCTGTCAGGCATCCGTGTGTTTCTGGGGACAGCTGCGTATTGCATTGTGTCTCTGTCCGTGTGTATGTCCCTGTGGCTCCCCGAGAACCCAACTCTCCATGTTGTTATGCCTTCCTGTGAGTGCCCTGAGTGTGTGTCCTGGAGTGTGGCTGTGTGTCCAGGGGCTGCTGGCTCTGTGTCCTCAGCTTCACTCCCTGCTGCCTGAGCAAGCTGACACCTGCTCCCTGAGCACTGGGCCCCCTCCCCCTACCTGGCAAGGACAAGGAAGGACACAGAGACAGAGGCAGACATGAAGGCAGAGACAGAGTCTTGGAGGAAATAGAGAGCCAAGTAGGCTGGAGAGCTAGTGACCCAGAGTCATGTGATGAGCCTTATAGTCCAAGACCCAGAAAAGAGACACGAAGATGCCAAGATCAGGACATTAGAGAGGGGAAGACCCAGAGTCACACAGAGAGCCAGAGCACCAAGTCCAAAACTGCTGAAACAGACCAGAGATCAAGACGTGGGTCCCTGGCCTCCTCTGTCTCTTTCCCTCCCTCCCTCCCACTCTAGTTTCCAGCCCTAGCTACGCCGCCTCCTCCTCCACATACCCACAGCAGCTCTCCAGGCCCTGCGGGTCTGTGCCCTGGGGCTGGATGGAACTCAGCCCCTTCCTCGCAGCAGGCGGTTGTGTGTGTGCGTGCATGCATGTGCCACCATCTGTGTGCTGCTCTGGGCTGGCGACTACCTTGCCAGCCCAGAGCAGCGCCCCCCCCCAACCCCCCGCCACTTCCCATATACTCATTCAAACCCAGAAACATTCCCTGGACCTCCCTGGTTCAAACAATTTGCACGCAGGGCCAGAAGGTCCACCACGTACATAGCCACACCAGCAAGTTCCACCTTCCTAAGCTCTCCCAGCTGGCCATTCACTCCTTGTGTTCTCCAGGGGGCTCCAAACCTGGGCTACCCACCGGGAGGGGCGGAGGACCAAGCTGGTCAATTCCATCAGCCTACACAATCAAAGGCATGCCCCGATCTCTTCTGTTTACAGTTGTATCCCACAGTGCCTGGAATCTTGTAAGTGCTTAAGAAGTATTTGTTAAATGAATGTGTTCAGTGTCACTCAGAATCCATAGTAATTTACAGCCTTCAGAGTGAAAAACACGAATTCATGCCATAATGTACACAGAAGAAGGCGTCTGATATACACCTAGGGCACCTTAAACATAGGTGTGCACACAGGTGCCTGCTTGTGTGCAAACACTCAGCACAGTAACTAGATTAGAGGTTCTCAACTTTGGCTGCACAGACCCACCTGGAGAGCTTTTAAAAATTCTGATGCAAAGACCCCACGCAGCTCAACAAAACCAGTCTGGTGTTTGGGTTTGAGCCCTGGCGTCACTGTTTACTGAGTGGTCTTCGTAAATCCTCTCTCTGCACTTGGGTCTTCTGTCTGTAAAATGGGGACAGTAGTCATTACACTAAAGCCTCACAGACTGCTGTGGAGACGGGGTGATTTTAGGTACGTTTGCGTATGTGAAGTGTTTATAGTATCTGGTCCATAGCATTATCATTATTTTCTATTTTCATGTCAATAATTTAAATGTTTATTATAGAATGAGTCCATTTTTGATGAATTTTATGAGAATTTTTTTCCTTTAAATTGTTATGAAAAGCAAGGGCTCCGTGTCAGATTCTGGGCCAACCTACTTCTGCTACTTTCCTTGTGATCTTGGACAAGTCTCTGAAGCTGTCTTTTCATTTGTAAATGAAGTGAATCTCTCTCTACCTCCAGGGTTGTTGTTGTTGTTTTTTAAATCCTCATCCAAAGGCACTTTTTTCATTGCTTTTAGAGAGAACGAGGAAGAGGGGGAGAGAAACATCCACAAGAGAGAGGACCATTGATCCGTTGCCTGCATGCGCCCCAACCAGGATTGCAGGCGCCCAGACTGCGGAACGAACTCATAACCTAGGTGTGTGCCCTGACCGGGAATTGAACCCTCAACCTAATGGTTACAGGATGATGCTCCAACCGACTGAATCACATAGGCCAAGGGCTCAACAATTGTTTTGAGGAATGAACACCTCTGGCAGCATTTAATACATGGTGGCAAAATCCAGATATCTAGGAGCTACGTGGCCTTGATACATTCTGGGATCACATGTGGGTCTGTGGTAAGAACAGATCACATAAGAGTACCACCTATTCCTTCTCCACCCACCTGGCAGTGTCTCTGCTGCCCGCTCCCCCCACAGCCTCAGGGCCCAAGAGCATAGAGAACCTTAAATCCCAAAGGCTGGGGCCCTTGGCCCTGACAGATCTCCCAAGTGTGTTCTCCAAAATACATCTTGGCCCTCCTTATCCCTTACTAAGCCACAGAACCCTGCCCTCCCTGAGCCAACATTCTCTCCTGGACCCCTCCTTTCAGGGAGCCCCGGGTCTCTTCACCAAGCCTGCCTCCCATCCCAGTAGCTGTAAGCCCTTCTCTGGGTTCCCATCCCTCTCCCGGTGCCCCTCTCTTTATAGTGAGTCCCCATCTCCCTTACAAAAAGCCCTCAAGTTAATGAGCCCCCTTGCTGGGCTATAATCCCCCATTTCCTTCATGGGTCTCCCCTCCCCACCCTCACTCCAATTCTGTGGCAGGCTACCCTTCACTGGCCTTCTTCTCCATCGCAAGTGGAGCCCTCAGTTCTGTCCTCCCACCCCCCACACCAGCATCCCTCATTATCCAGACTGCCTCACCTGGAGAGCCTCCCCAAGTCTCTTCTGCTTCCTCAGCAGCCACTGAACATTTTCTCCCTGCAGTGCATGAGATTCTTCAGGCTGAAAACAAGCTTCTGGCCTCCCCCCCCCCCCCAGTGGTTCCTGAGGTGCCACCCACCCCCTCCAACCAGCGTCCACCCTGCCCCAGACCTTGCCAAAGCTTTCTCCCCTCCCCAAACACTGTGTCTACTCCAAACAGACCTAACTATGTGTGGCTTCCGCCCCTGCCACCTCTCACATCTCCAGGCCTTTGATCATGCTCTCTCCTTCTGCAGGAACAAAACTTCCCTCCCCAACCTTCATGGGGTCCTACTGCTCCCTGCCCCCACTTCCAGCACCAAACCAGCTAGAGACTCGTGTTGGTGCCCTGACCATGCTGGAGGGTGAGAGCTGTCTGCATCTGATGCTTGGGGAATTCATGGAGGGGCCTCGTTTGGCAGGTGAGCCTTTACATCCAACACGGGCTGCGGTTTTGTTAACTGCCCCTATCTGAATCCTCCAGCCGCCTCTTTCAGACAGGGGTGTCCAGAAGGGGTAGTCTGTCACCCTCTCAGAGGGAGGGTTCCTTTGACTCACCCAAGGCCTGGACCTTGCTGGTTGTTGTCAGGCTGTGTTGAGCTGACCCTTGGGGTCTCCCTGAGCTTCAGCAGGGAGGGACCCAGAGAAACTACACTGGACCGAGTTTTAACATTTCAACATACAATGGATCTGCAGGGAAAGCTGCTTACTAAAGACCAGGGAGCTCAAGGTGGGCATTATTTGGTCAAGCAGCCAAGAGTTCCCCAAGGTCAGGGAGTAGGAAACAGCTCAGTCATTCCAGGTCCACCAGAAATAGGGACAGGATTGAGTTGTCTTTGGATTTCATGAAAGCTGGGAGGAAACCCAGACCCAGCACTTGGGGCTCAGGATGGACAGGGGAAAGCAGAGAAAGGTGTGTTGGGGCAAAAAGGAAGACATACAAACGGGGTCACTCTAGTCCTTGTGGGGAAGGGGGGTGTCCTACAAGGGCTGTTGGGCTTAGGATGGAGTATCTCAGACAGGTGTCCCTGAATCAAAGTAGAACGGGAGGACCCAGCGGCTGGGGAGACACACTAAAAACAAAGGGGCTAGAGTCAGAGACCCGAGATCTAGAGCGAAAGGAGGTGGGCTAGAAGTAGGGGATACCAGAGACTTGACTCCTAACAGGGTTCCTCAGGGAGCGGAAACTAGGACTTAGGGAGGAACAGGGGTCCTGGAGGCAGCTATCCCTGAGCTTTGAAAAGAATGGTGGTTCAGGGGCTGGGGAGACCTGGGGACTTGAAAAAGGGCCCAGAGCAAGGGAAACCCAGGACGTGGGATGGAAGACGGGCCTAAGTGAGGGGAGACCCAGGGCCTAGGGCAAAATGAAGAGCTAAGAGGCAGAACCCCTGTACCTGGGACCGAAAGACGAGATCAGGGACCAGGTGGCCCCTAAGGGGCAGGCTGGGAGCCAGAGGCAGGGAGACCCAGGGCCTGGAGGAATTGGGGTAGGGGGTCCAGTTGTGAAGGTGACTCAGGTCCCAGGCACAAGGGAAAACTCAGAGGAAGGGAACACATGTCAGTGTTTCAACTCCTCTGGGGACCCAGGGGCTGTGACGAAACCCTGGTGTGCCCCTTCCATTCCACCCACCCTCACTCACCCCCTTTCACAAGACACAACGTGTGTGTGTGTTTTTTTTTTTTTTTTTGCTTTTTTTTTTCATTTCTTTTTAATACAAACTTGGATCTTTGGGTGTGTCCTGCCAACAGAAAACAACAACAACAACAGAAGAGAAAACCCAAAAGAGTGAAAAATAAGAAAGGAAAAAAAAAAAAAGCTCCCGCAAGAGGTTCTTCTCCCTCCCCCCCACCATGCGAATTTGCACACCACGGGACCACAGCAGGTTTACAGAATGCAATATACAATCCACGATTTATAATAAAACAGTATATACAATAAATAGGATATTGTTCATTTTTGTCAAACGACCTGTAGATAAATTTCTCAGTGCATACTTGCAGGGCTCTGGACACCTCGAGGCCCCGCTTGCAACCTCTTGCACACGCTCGCTCTTTCGCTCGCTCTCTCTCTCTCTTTTTTTTGTCTTTTTCTAAAACTGTGTTTTGTTTTTAAGTTTTGTACATTTTTAAAAAGTATTTACAATTGCTGGTTTTGTGCAGAAAGGGCTCACCTTGGGCTTCTGCGTGGAGGAGATGGGCAGGGAGGGGTGGGGGGGAGAAGATGGGGCTGCAGGGGGTGCAGGTGGGGTGGGGTGGGTGGCAGAGGGGCAGGCGCTCCTGCCAGAGGACGATGTGGACGCTGGGAGGGGTCTTGGCGTTGGTTTTCTGAAAGCTGCAAAGAAACACAAGAGGCGAGGCAGAAGTCAGTGGCAGGCAGACACATTGAGTTCTGAGAACAGGGAGGTTAAGAGTGGGACCGCACCCAGTTCCTACCAGGATTCTGGGAGAAGCTAACCCCATTGTTCCTTCTCCCATAAAAGTTTAAACAGTCCCCCATGAGCCTCTGAACTGCTTCTGACTTTCTTTGAGCTCAGTTTTCCTCTCTGTAAATCAGTGTGTGGTCCAACACCCACCCCACTGAGAGGGGTAAAGGATGTGCCTGGCAAGGAGCTTGGGTTCCAGGCTGTGCAATTTGTTAAGAACTTGAACTCTATAGAGTCAGACACAGCTAAGTTCAAAAGCTAGCACCACCATTTAATAGCTCTATGACCTTGGGCAAGTCAGAGAATCTCTGTGAGCCTCAGTATACTCATCTATAAAAAGGGGTTAACACAACTATCCCAAAGGTTTGTTGGGAGAATTCAGTGGTTTAGGGCAGATAAAGTCTGGTACATAAATGAATAATAAATGACACTAATTACTACTCATTATTTTTGTAGGGCCTGGGCCAGCTAGGCTCTCCAACCTAGGCTGTTCTGAAGAATGACGTAATATAGAAGATGGGGCCTTAGCACAGCACAGGTGTGAACTGCAGCTTTAATTTCTTCTAAATCCAACCCTCTTTCCCCAGCCCCTACCAACGCCATTCTGTTCCTTAAGAGAGGTGAGGTGAGGAGGAAGTCTGTCTGAACAGAGGAATAAAGAAACTGCCTAACACAATTCATCTGTGTTTGGCTGCATCCCCTGCCTCCCTGAAGCTCAGGAACCCCCAAGTCCTCACTCCCTAGAATCACCAGACACTGGAAGTCTGAAGTACCCCCTTCCCCTGGGAGGCAGAATTATGTTTGCAGGGCCCTGGGGACCTTAGTTCCCTATCCAGACCCCAGGTTTGCTGGGATGAGCAGGAAGGCGCCCAGAAGGACAAGAATGGGCTTGGTCATTCTCAAGACATCCAGTCATTAGCTCGATCCTTTTCAGAGTTCTGGCCTCCTCTCAGGCCTCCCACACCTAGCAAGTGACCATCCCACCAGAACTCAGGGGCAGGGAGGGGGTGCTAAAACCACCTTCTAGGACTCCTCAGCAAGCCAGCCCACCATCCCCCACCCCTGCAGGAACTGGCAGCCACAGAAAGCCTTTCCTCCCTTGTCCTCTTCTTGGCTCCCATTTCCAGCAGGGCCACATTTAAATTCTGCTCAGCCTCAGCCGCTGTCTGCTGGGCGGTCAGCCCCAGGGACGACTTTCATCCTGAGGCTGGACTTGCCAGTACTCCCCCAAGGCCTGGGGACCCAAGTGGGTTTCGGGAAGGTGGGGACAGCACCCCCCCACCCCCGCCTCCGGTGTCTCAGCCCAGGTGGCAGGCAGAGGTGTGAGGGAGAGGGTGGGAGCTGCATCTCTGTTAAGCTGCCAGGTCTCCTACAGGTGACGGGAGGTTAGAACATTAGCCCTATAGGTCAGAGGTGCGCCCATTAGGGTGACAGCTCTACTGGGGTGATTGGTGGAAAAGCAACTCTTGTGGTAGGGGGTACGGTTGGGATGGATGTCACTTCTCCACAGGTAGAATTATAAACAGGAACAGCTGCAGAGATGAGCAAGGTATTTATTGGGGGCAAGACTATGGGACGTGGGGGGACAGGTTCGGCTGGAGGCACCTATCTGTAAGACGGTTTTATTACAGTTTAAGAACAGCTGCTAAGCTAAGGAACCTCCTGTTGGGGTGACAGGTATAATGTATTGGGGAGACAAGTGGGAGACTTACAATGGGCTGCTTCAAACCACTTAGCAAGTGAATTCTACCAAACCCCAGCCTTTCCTGCTCCCCCTAAGGGCCCCGGGGCAGGCTGGGAGCCTCCTCACAAATCCCTGTCACCCCCACCCCCTCTCAGCCCTTAGCCACTGCCAGTGACCCTCTCCAAGCCAGGTCTCCATGGTGATCTCAGCCCAGCAGGCAGCTCCTGCCAGAACCATTCCCATGGTGCCAGTGGCCAGGCAGCAGGGAGGCTTTCTCACCCTCTGCTAAGCCATCCCTGTCTCACCTTCCTCCTCCCACCGCCCTCCCCAGCTTTCATGACTTGGCCAGAATCTGGGGGATGATGGGGGATGGGGAGAGAATCAAACCCAGAGGTTCCTGAGCAGGGGAGAATGGACAGTGCTGTGGCTATGCAGAACCCTGACCTCGCCACGGTCTCCAGCGGTTTTTGTTCCACAAAAGGGAACCCAGGCTGACATGCCAGGTGGCCCAGGGCTGGGCGCTGGAGACAAAACAGAGAACTGCTAGGCCCTGCCCTTGAGGGGCTCACAGAGCAGAAAAGGAAACAAAGCGGAACCCAGACCAGGAAATTTCAATGCAGGGAGAGAGGACTGTGCCAAGGGAAGCCCTGGGGGCTCAGGGAGCACAGAGGGGCACCTGGCCCAGCCTTGGCGGGAGGGGCTGTGGCTCTTCTACCTGCTGCTGGGCACAGCATCCTGCATGTGCTGGGGTCGCATGTGCGCTGACTGTACGACCGTGAGGACAGCGAAGGCCAGTCTAAGTCCAGTCAGTGCGTCAGGGTCCAGCTCAGGCCCGGCACACCTCCTGGATGCCTCCTTAGACCACCCTGTTACCATAGCTACCAGTGCACTTGTCATCCCCTTCCCTGCTCCTCCAGGGCAGAGACCTGTGTGTGGCACCTCTGTATCCCCAACACCAGCATGCGCCTGGCGCCCCAGGACACCAGCCATTGTTCATGAGACTTAACCTTTTAATGCCTCCATAATAAGGACTGCAGAGCCACATGCTGCCGAGTCCCTGGGCTCCAGCGGTTTTACTGTCCGGGGTGCCAGGGCATTAAATGATCTCTGCCTGTCAGTGGGGCTGGCACTGGGGGGCACGGAGGGATAGCTGGGCAGGGACTCAAAAGTGCTGCAGATGGTGTACAAATCAGGTTGTCCAGAGAGAGCTGCTCTCGGCACAAAAGGAGCATTTTATTTTCCATGTTCATTTAAGCAACCAGCAGAGACATATTCACACCCACTAACTGCAGTCCATGAAGCTAAGCTCTAACCCCTACCTTCGAGTCACTGCCCTACAGAAGGGGGCCTTGACATTGAACAAGGCAGTAAACAGAAGGCTGAGAGAATACGTAGGGACTGAGACTATCTGCTGTGCGGCCTGGGACAAGTTCTTTCCCTTTCCAGCCTTTAGTTTCTACATAAAGTAAGGGGGTCAAGGTAACGGGAGAGATCTTCAGGCAAAGTGGTCAGAGACAAACCGCAGCTGCCCAAAGGCCAAAACCACCCCTCCGACACTTTCGGGCAAAGTCAGGCCAGTGAGCCCATCAGATGTGGAGAGGACACTGGTTCCCTTAGGGGCCAGACCACACCTGAGAGGTGGAGATGCACTGAAGGGTGAGGCTCCCAGCCGGGAACCGGCAGGGTATGGTTCCCCTCCCCATCCAGGGATATTTTTCTAAATCTCTACCCACCAGGCAGGTGCTTTTTAAACTCTAGCCTTCCCATTCATCCCCTCCTCAGGAGTCTTCCACCTCCTTCACTGCTGAGCATACAGGGATGCTATGGGGCCAGAGGTTTCACATCCATGGTCACCCACCAAGCCGTGTGACCTTGTGTCTGTCTCCCACTCTCGGAGCCTCATACTTCTTAACTGTCCCGGGAGGAGGGTCACCCATTAGCCCATACCCTCTCCAGCCTCCGCATAGGAGGTGCCTGTGCAGACAGGTGTTACCGACAGGTATGTGTTGGGATGGAAGTAGAGGCTGAGGAAAGAGCAAGAACAGTGGAACTGGGTGATCCCCGAGGGTCCTTCCCGGCTCTTCCATGCCGTGTTTCTCTGCCTGGGTGGCTGTGTCTTTGGGCGAGTCCCTCTGCTGGAGATCTCCAAAAGCCCAGTGAGCCCTGCTCCACTTTTAGGAGCATATCTGATGGGTAGGGGTAAGAGAAATCATCTACCCTTTCCCCAACGCGTACCCTGTCTTCTTACAATTTCCCCCTAGTCTACGTGCTGTTCTTTGACTCAAGGAGGAGGAAAAACAAAACCCTGACCCTGAAGTGCCCCAGGCGTGATGAAATACTGGGGAGATGGGGACAGTACACAGAGATGAGTAACCAGCCTAAAGGAGCTGATGGCATGGGGAGAACATTCCCAGGAAGGGCTGTCACGGATGCGTAAACGTTTGGAGATTAAATGGACCTGGGAAGGATCCTGGAATGCTTCTTGGAGGAGGTGATGTCTGAGTCTAAGATAGGAATTGACAGGTGGGAGATGGAGAGTGATAGGAAAGGGAAGCCCAGACCAGGGAACAGTTAAAGCAAAGGCACAGGGCACACCGAGGAAAGCCCCGGCTCCTTCTAGTCCAGAGCTGGAAAGGGAGGGTGTGAAAAGGAGGTCAGGGCCGAAAAAGAAGTCTTGAAACCCATAATACCAGCCTAGGAAGTTGGGCTTTGTTTTGAAGGGAAGGAGGCTGGAGAGGAGAGGATGTAATCAAAAGGTGTTAAACAATGAAGGCATGGGAGCAAATGTTTTAATCAATTCATTGAGTAAATATCTTGGGGGCCCGGACACCGTGCCCTGAAGAACAAGCATTTTGGTGGCCACAGTGGGGAGGGGGCGGGGAATGGACTCAGGCAGTGGGGACAGGTGTTGGGGCAGAGACCTGGAAGGCACTGGGTGCTCTGACCCAGGTGGCTGAGCTGGCACGACAACTTCTAAAGCCTCAAATTTGTTCAAGACCAATTTTCTGTCCCCAGGAAGTCCTTGCTGCCTGCCGTGCCTGTGGTTCAAGAGCGTGGTCCCTCGTATTTCTGGTGGGAGAGTTTCAGGCCCTCCCCTGGACAGTGATGCCCCTATGGAGGCTTTAAAAAAAAAAAAGCTTTTAAAAAAGATTTTACTTACTTACTTCTAGAGAGAGGCCAAGGGAGGGAGAAAGAGAGGAAGAGAAACATCAGTGTGCAAGAGACACAGTGATCGGCAGCCTCTCACATGTCCCACCTGAAGACCTGGCCGGTAACCCCAGCACATGTCCCCCAACTGGGAATCACACTGACGACCTTTTGGTTCGCAGGTGGCACTCTATCCACTGAGCTGCACCAGCCAGGGCTAATGAAATTTTTTAAAAAGATTTTATTTACTTGGAGGCTTTTAACGAACACCTATTTACAGGCCGCAAAATCCACGAAGGCAGGGCGCACTGCTTGTCTTGTTCTGTGGTACCCTCAGCACTAGCTGCGATGCCTGGCCCAGAAAGGTGGCTGGTTCGTGTGCACTGAATACAGAATTAACCTACTTCCTCCTGCCCTCCAGCACACACAGAGGGTACTGTGGCAGCAAAAGTTATGGTGACAAAGGTGGCAAATCCACCAGGGGAAAAATCGTGACCTATTACAAAGTCACAGGCAATCTTTTCCAGTCCATCTGCACTGAGAGAGGGCCGGTGTGGATAAGGGTGTGGCCAGGGTTTCTGGCTGACTTGGGTCCTGATGTGCCTTAGGCTTCAGGGTCCTTGGGGGAGGGGCCTGTAACTTACCTTGTCTCTGCCCCACCCACTCCAGGGAGGACTCAGCCTTAGTTGTTAAGGCAAAGACCTAGTTGGCATTTCACCTCCCACCAAAAGCCCCAAATCCACACTAGATACAAGATCCTTCCTAGGAAAGCAGCAAGTTGAGCAGGTGAAGGAGGCCTGGCTACAGTTTCGTGAGTAAGCAGGAAAGGGTCAGGCGCGTGTAACTTACCCAGACTGGGTCAGAGGGGAGGACTTTGGCCCTCCATTTACCAGCCACTGATTACGTGCTTACTAGGGGCTAGCGACTGGGCTAAGTGCTTTGCAGTCATCTCATTTAATTGTCTTAAGAGACACAGCAAGGTGATGTGACTCACCAGGTCACACAGCTGGTACGAGATGGAATCAGACTCTGCACAGAGACCTATCTGCACCCACAGGCATACTCTCAGCCCACCCCCTGCGGCCCTCCGTTTCAGGGCTTTGCTCCCTTGGGTTCTTCTTCCAGGGCTACAGGGATGTGGGAGAGAAGGAGCGTGAAAGGGCATGTTCATGGGGAGATGGATTTCCAGGAAATGAGGGCTCAGAACAAGAAGGCCTGGCCTGAAAATGGCTGCAAGAGAGGAAAGAGATAGAACTGGAGGGAGGACAGCCTCGGGGAATGAGGAGCCCAGAAGAGGCAGGGCAGGACTGGCTGACCCCTGACGTGAAGGCCTCTTGCTCAGAGCCAGAGGCAAGATCAAGTGACTTCTTGAGGTTTCAAGACAGAAGAGACAAAGCCCAGAGCAGCCGGGGCCTGGCCCAGGTCCGGGCATGCCTGCTGACCCTGGCTGGATGGTGGCCTTGGAAACTGCTTCCTGCTCTGGTCAGGCCCCAGCTGGTGTAACCTTGGAGGACCTGTGACATTTCTCTTGGCCTCAGGTCCAGGCCTGAGAGGGAACAGAGAGGAGAAGGGGACTCGAGATTCCTGAACACCTTGGAGGGCCCTCCCGACCCTCCCACCCTCTGCCTAGGGTCTGCAAGGGCCTATCTTCAGTCATGAGGGCCCAACATGGAGCCAGCCTGTCTGGCTCTGCTTTCCATCTAAGGGACTAGAGAAGATGTCTGCCTGGGCTCAGGTGCCCCCCACCCCCCACCTCTACCCCTTTCCTTCTCTGCCCTATTAGCTCAGCTCTCAGACCAGTCTGGTCCTGCATTCCCCACTCTAGCTCCTCTGAGCTTTCCTCTTTCAATTCCCACTGGGATATGACCTGTCCTTGTCCACGGTTCCCTCTGCCTGGAATGCCCTTCCCCCATTCTCCAGTGTCCAAATCCTGCCTATTCTTCAAGGTCAAGCTCAAATGCAGCTTCTTCCACAGAACCTCAAAATCCATTTAATATGTCAGATCCAGAAACAGTTGCAGGGAACATCCAACCAATCCGTCATTTTGCAGGTGGGGAATTGGGGGGGGGGGTGGAGAGGGAGCAGTGTGGCAGGGGACGTGAGGGACCCGACAGTACTGGGTTCAAATGCTGGCTCCACCACTTACTGACTGGACCCCCTGGGCAAGGTTCATAGTTGCACCTGTCTCCTCAACTCCGACTGGGGGCGGGGGCTCGCCTCCCAGAGGGTCCACGGTCTGCTGGTGAGTAACACATCACTGACCTCTCTGCTTAGGCCTTGTGTCGACAGTGACACTCTGCCAACTCTTTTTCCTCACCATTCTACTTCCCTACATCCCCCAATCTTCCTCACTCCCACAATGATTTTAATTGGTGCCCGGCACTGATGGGCTGTCTTAGATGAGGGACCTGGTGTGCCATCTTAAAGGGAGACAGCCCTACCACTGCCTGGGTCCAAGCCACCACTGGTGCCTGCCCGGACTACTGCAGCTGGTCCCCCTCCTTCACCACTTGCCCGGCTCCACTGTGACCCTTGGCATGTTCCAGCTGATGGCTCACCTCAGCGGTTCCCTACTTGTCTCGGAATAAAGTTCAAAATCCTGCCAATGCCCTGTATGATTCCGGCCCTGCCTGCCTCACCCCCTCACTCGGTGTTACTGCCTCTAAAGCGGAGCTCCTTCCTGCCTCGGGGCTTTCCCCGAGGCTGTTCCCTCTACCCAGAATGTTTTTCCCTCTCCCTCGCCCTTGATACCTTGAAACATAAGCCTGCTGCAGCCTCATGGCCCCCTAGCTCTTATTCCCTTTGAAGTCCTTCCTATGGTGATCTTTACCAAAGGCGCTGTGTCCTTCTGGTTACTATCTTCCCCTCTGAACTGGAAGCCCTCTGAGGCCCAGAACCTCATTTGTGGTATTCACTGTGGTGCTCCCACCTCATGCCTGGCACACACTGGGTGCTGGACAGACGTCTCTGGAATATCTGAATGCTTTGGTTTGAGGAGAGTGCTGTCAACTCTCAGCTTTGGGCGGGAAGCAGGGCCAGAATGTGGGGCTGGATGGTGTCCCAGTTCCTCCCGTGTTCAGGCCTCGCTGACGGTTCCATTATGTATCTCACTGAGCTGTGACCTGCCTGAACACCCAGCCCCCACACCTGTTTCTTTTCCCACCCAGAGCCTGGGAGGAACGGTTTTTTGGATTATTTCACATTTCTGATTATCCACAAGACATCTCCCCTCCAGTGAGAAGGATCAAGACTTTGACATTTTAAACCCTAAGCAGCTTCCCCCTGGCCTGCTTCAGATCTGTGGCTCTACTGCTTGCAGTGAGACGCATAGGGAATGGAAGGCCATTTTAATCTTGGCTTGGCTTCATTAGGAGGAAAAATATACTGCCACCGCCCCCCTCCCCCCAAAAAACCCCCTTTGGTCCACTGTCTATGTCATACAGAGTTGCAAGAGCCTAAGAGATTTATCAAAGTCTATTTACTGGAACAGATGAGGGAAACAGAGGCCAGAGTCAGGGGAGGGAGGATAAAAGCCTGGTCAAGGGCATATAACAAGTCGATGGCCAATTAGGGGAATGGTCCTTTTCTAGGCCTCCTGACTCCCAAGGAGCCCATCTCAGGCACCAAGGGAGCTGAGGTCAGGCAGAGAGTGGGTAAGAAGTTTCCGCTGACATGACTTTAGGACCCTGAGTCACCCTGGCCTTGAATGGCCTCCCCAGACCAGGACGGGGCTTTCCAGGAGCCCTGATGTTCCTTCTCCAGGAAGAGACACTCCCTGGAGGCTGCCGTGGCAGCAGAGGTGAAGAGGGAGGGGCTCAAGGCCCCCAGCCCACTCCAGCAACACCCACCACACCTGAGCCAATTCAGTGACAGGTCTGTTGGGCAACCTCATGGGCCAGCTGTGGCTGCATTTCTGGAGCAGGTTGTTTGTCAAGAAAACGATTTCTCCAACCATCTCCACTTTTACTATTTTGGGGGGCATTTTCCCTCTTTTGTTTCCCTTTTTTCTAAAACACAAAACCTTGAGAATATTAAAGAACTGTGACTCTAACTACTGAGGTCGCAGTGCCAAACAAAAACATCCAAGCATCTAGCAATAGTTAACTTAACTCTTAGAAACGCATTTGGCTTCAGGAAAGGGACTGGCTTTTTCCAGGCAGGAAACATCCTGCCTGGGGGCAGACCCACTGACACAGGCACAGCAGGATCCCAGGACCCCTTCTCCGCTCGTAGGTCCTTACGCCACATTCCCAACCACACTGAGCTGACCTCAGGCCAAAGATGTTGAAAAGAACCTTGGGGGGTACCGTGGGAGACCAGGAAAGATAACTCTGGGCGTTTCGTAAAGCCCTTGCAGAGTATATGACCAGAC
The DNA here is from genome assembly GCF_022682495.2 of Desmodus rotundus. Taxonomy (NCBI): domain Eukaryota; kingdom Metazoa; phylum Chordata; class Mammalia; order Chiroptera; family Phyllostomidae; genus Desmodus; species Desmodus rotundus. The sequence goes on from NC_071389.1 coordinate 16,899,408, forward strand.
ATACTGGCCACACCTTTAGCCTGGCCCTTGCCAGACTGCATCCTGGACTAAATGAAGCTCCTGGGGAAATGAAGGAGCCTGTCAGGGTCGGTACCCTGGATGGCAATTACACAACCTGCTTCCTCCTTCACAGAGCAATTCGAATGCCCTCCTTCACATAAGGTCAAGTGGTGACTGTTTCCGGGAATCTGGGGACTTAGGTGGTGCCTGTCCACGACTTAGCGTGAATGAGAGAAATAAATGCTTGATGAGCCAAACTAGATGAGACCGTCCAGTCTGTGGATCTCCAGCCATTTCAGTAACATCTCAGCCCCGTGCTGGGTTCCCCACCCAAGCAACCTATCTCCCTAAAACTGTTCCCAACATGTAATCCCAGACTCCTCCCTGAATATCCACTCCTTGTTTTCAGGTCCTCAATCTTGTCCTTAAATCCTTCCTGCTCATCGCTATCTACCTCCACCCCCCAGGCTTCTTCCCACTGAACCCACATCCCCAGACTCACCCAGGAACAAAACCTCGAGGTCCAGTCGGCACTTCAGTTGGCACTACAGGGAGGTGACGGTGAATGTGTCCTCGGGATGAGGTTCCGCCATGGGCCCCAGGAAGCCGCTCTTGGGGCCCCCACCCAGGCCAGGATGCGCCTGTGGCATAAAGCCAGGATACCTATAGGCAGTATCCTGCAGGGGCAGCAGCGAGTCCCTCGGCACAGGGGACAGGGTCAAGTCACTAAGGAGCGGGCAGCCATAGCCAGCAGTGGCTGCAGCAGGGCCACGAGGAGGGCCAGGTGGCCGGCCCATCTCCAGTGGCTCCTTGTCGGCCTTGGGCGTGGCTGGTGGGCTAGCCAGGTGTGGGGCACTGAGGCACGCAGCCTCCGTCCTGCCCAGGAAGTCAGCTAGCAGCCCTGTACCCACCTTGCCTTCATAGGGTGGGCTGCGCGCAGCTGAACCAGGTGGGTACCAATATGCCGTGCCCTTGCAGCTGGGGGAGTCGTAGTGGGGCTGGCCCAGCGGCAGGTCCCGGCAGCTCAGGTGGGCCTGCGCTGCAGCCGCATGGCCCAAGCTGGCCCCCTGGAGCCCATGCTTGAGGGACTCACAGGCAGCCAGCTTTGTGGGTGGCGGCCGCAGTTCTTCCTTGAAGCCCAGTGTGGGTGAGCAGGTGGGTGAATATGCCTTCTGCAGGCCAGCATCAAACACTGTGGGCGGGTGGGCCAGTGGTGGGAAATGCTTGCCATCCAGTTCAGGGGCACCCAGGCTGGGCGAATCGCAATGGAAACCTTGGCCAAAGGTGCCATCAGATGGCGTGGACGGGTTCATGGAGTAGGGCCCCATGAAGTCACAGGGGTCTCGCTCACCCACACCAAAGGCCCTTGACTGTGAGGGCAGTGGTGACATGCTGCTGTCCCCACTGTAGTAGTCCAGGCCAAGGTCTGGACTGTCCTGGAACAGCGGGTTGACTGGCTGCGGCTTGGGGATGAACTTGGCTTTGGCTGCTGCGCCGCCCCGTTCCTTCTTTGCTGAGCAGGCCCCACCACCCCGTCCCCCCCGTGGCTGCCGGGGCCCTGTGCTCCGTTTGGACGGGTAGCCTGAAGCAGTGGCTGAGGCGGATGAGGGGAAGCCCAGATGTGAGGCCTCGAACAGGTCGACCTTCTTCCGCCGTCCACGGCCTGGCTTGGAGCTGCTCTGGAAGAGGACACTCTGGTTCCAGTTGTAGCCAGGGGCAGATGACGCCTCATTCCAGTCCATCATGAGTTTCTCCAGGCTGGACAGGCTCGACTGGCCCTCGCTGCTGGAGGCCTCGCTGTTGGCACGCCTAAAACCGCCACCGACCGGCTGACTGAACTGGGTGCTGTCGGAGGACGACTCCGAGAAGGTCTCGGACACGGCCGTCTGCTGCTTCACCTTCTGTGGCGTGTAGTTGGAGATGTCCAGGATCACGTTGGGCTCGCTGACGTGGCAGTCGAAACCGGGATTGTAGAGCTGACTGAAGGCTTCTGAGGCCCAGTCCAGGCCTCCGTAGCCCTGCCGGAAAGGCCACTGAGATGCCCCCACAAACTGCCGACAGTTCTCTGGTGAGGGCTGGAAGGAGGAGGAGGAGGAGGAGGCAGCAGAGGCGGCAGAGGCTGTGGTGCCCTTGGGCACCATGTAGCCACCAGGCGAGACAGTGCTGGCCCGGCTGTCACAGCGCAGGGGTGTGGGGGCTGAACCAGAGAAGGCAGCCCCCTCGGAGCTGTTGAAGAAAGAGGCCTTGCTTGGTGGCAGGCAGGGGCCACCGGTAGGCGGTGGGGCATAGCCAGCGCTGTGGGCGCTGCTGGGTGAGGCAGGCAGGCTGTTGCCGCTGCCATAGGCAAAGCTGCAGTCCTTGCTATTAGCACAGTCCTGGCCCGTAAAGGGCTTTGCTGGGGCGAATACACTCTGTCCAGCCCCATAGCCACTGTACTGTGGGGTGTAGGTGTTGGCGGGCGGGTGGGTGGTAGGAGAACGGGCCACAGCTGAAGGGTGGGGAGCCAGCTTCGGAAAGGTCTCAGCAGCCCGGCAGTCTGAAGTGGCTGGGGTTATCCCGTAGCTCGCTGCCCGACCTGGTGGGAAGGTCTGGCGAGCGGGCAGGACAGACTGGAAGGAGGGGTCTGCCCCCGCCCCACTGCCGCCCACTGCCACCGGGCTGGCCTTGGCTCCCCGGCTGGGGAAGGTGGCCAGGCCCCGTTGGGCAGGCAGGGCGCTGGTGGGGGGCCCTGCATAGGTGCCCGATGCCTTGCGGGACTCGGGGCGTGAGGCCGAAAGGGCAAAGTCCAAGAGGTCGGAGGAGTCATCTGAATCAAGCAGGGAGCGAAAATAGCCAGTGAAGAGGTTTTGGCGCTCCTGGCTGAGCTCAGTCTGGCCAGCAGGTGTGCCGGTGCTGTAGTAGCTGCCACGGCCTGAAGCCCCACTCTCTAGCCCAGTGGAGGCAAAGGCCCGGGCCTCAGTCCCCTGGAACCCGCAGTTTCGGCCAGCTTGCCCGCCTGGGTGCCCATGGTGAGGGGCCCAGCCACCACCCTTGTCCCCAGCCCACTCGGCACCTGCCTCTCCGAAGCCTGGGCCACTGGGAACCTGCTCTGGGAACAGAGTCCCATTCTTCCGGGACCGCCTCTTGCGCTTGGGCTTCCCAGTCAAGGCATCCACCTCCCCCCGGCCCCGTTTGCGGGGATGTCCCAACTCTGTGAGGCCAGGGCCCCCCACCCCAGCAGCCGCCACTGCCACCACCTTCTTTTTCTTGCCAATGCCTTCAAAGAAGTCACTGAAGGAGCATCGGGCTGCCTTGGCCGCATGGCCCCCACCCCGGCCACCAAAACCGCCTGCTTTGCCACCACGCCGCCGGAAGCCCTGCACGCGGTGCAGGAAGTGGGAGATGCTCTGGGTATCAGGTGCCTGATGAACTGACTCAGGCTCACTGGGTGTCCAACAGCGGGGCGGTGAGCAGCGCCCAGCACACTGGCTCTGGCGGTTCAGGAAGGCCAGCTTGGCGAGGACGTCAGAGTACTCAGCCTTGCTGTCATTGGCATCTGCTGCGTAGGACGGTTGGGGAGATGCCAGCTTCTGCTTCCGCCGCCGCCGTTTCTTCACTTCCGGTATGGCCATGGTGGCCGCTGCCACAGTGGCTGCCTCGGCCGCCACCACAGCTGGCTCCTTGGGCTTGCCAGGACCCAGCAGCAGGTTCTTAGGAGGGCGGCCACGCTTCCGTTTGAGAATAATGGGCATCTCACCAGGTGGGAAGACCACCACCACATTCCGTCCATTGTTCTTCATCTTCAGCAGCGGAGTGGGCTCTGCAGATACACGCAAGCCCAGCTCCTTGCCCTCCACGCTCAGGCTACTGCTCAAGGACGACACCTTGTACGTGGTCTTGTTCCGCCGTCCCAGTGATACAGGGATCTTGGCCATCTTCACCACCATGCGCCGCACACCCCGGCACTTGCTTTTGCGAGTAGGAACCACTGGGGTCTGAGAAGATTCTGGCTCCAGCTCTGGGACTGGGCCTGGGCCTAGGCCTGGCAGGGCAGGAGGAGGTGGTGGAGGCGGTGGTGGTGGAGGCTCAGCCAGGGCGGCTGCCAGCCCTGTGGGCATAGGCAGGGGCAGCAGGCGGCCTTCGGGTCCAGTGTCTGCCTTACGCCCCCGACCGGCTTTTCGCCGGCGACACAGAATCTTTGGCCTATCAGTGCGCCGCAAGGCGTACTTGGGGAGACCCTCAGGCCCAGGGGGGCCATGGGGTGAGCACAAGTCCAGGCGCAAGGGCTCGGCGAGTGGGCAGGGCCCTAGGGACTGCTGGGGCTCCAGACGACGGCCAGGGACATCAAGCAATTTGGGCAGGGGGTCAAGTCCCTGAGGGTCAAGCAGCTGTGACTCCAGGGAGTCAGGAAGGGTATCCAGGGCCTGAAGAGCCAGGCTTGGCAGCCCCAGAGGATCAGCAAGAGGTTGCAGAGGCGGCAACTCCAAAGCTTCCCCAAGTGGCTCCAGTGCCTGTGGGTCCAGGAAGCGGGGCTGGGGGTCCAGGAGCTGAGGCTCTGGCTCAGGCGATGGTGGCTCAAGGGCCTGGGCCTCCAACAGCTGGGCCTCAGGGCAAGTAAGAGAGGCCAGCTCACTAAGGATGTCGGCGTCAGCGAGTTCTGAGTAATCAGGACCGTCTGGCTCAGGCTCTGGGGGCAGACCAGCGGCCGCAGCCGTGGCTGTGGGACTATGGCCTTGGCTGGGCTGAGGACTGTCCCTAGGCTCAGGCTCAGGCTCATAGAGGGGGTGGCCAGGCCGCTCGGACTTGGCGTGGGGGGTGGCCCGCTCCTCAGGGCTTCGGATGCTGTTGGCTAGACTGGGGGAAGAGAAGAAGCTATACTGCAGGTCGCCAGGGGGCGGAGCGGGTGGGCGGCTGAGCCGGAGCCCACCGCAGTCCAGGTGCACACCGCTGTGCTGCAGGTCCTGAGAGAGCCGAGTCAGGTCCTTCATGATGTCAATCAGCTGCACCACTGGACGCAGGTTCACCCGCCCGTTGTCCCAGCGACGTCGGGAGCTGCTGCCGTCTTCAGCAGGTGTGGGGCAGTGGGCCTGTGAGACTGGATGGGCTGTCCGAGGGGGCAGCGGGTTGTCCCCCTTGGCAAGGACTGGTGGGCGCCGGGTGCTGGGGTCCCGGCGTGGGGGTGGGCGTGGGTTCTCGGAGAAGGTGTGGGTGAAGGCCTTGTCAGGTGGGCTGGCGGGGGGCCGGGTGGGAAGCAGGGGCCGGGGGGTAGGGGGGCCGCTGGGATAGTACTTGGGCTCCCGGAGGTAGTCAGGAGAACTGCACACAGCACTGGAAGTCACCACCAGGCCCTGAGGCTTCACACGCATCCTGACCTTGTCCTCAGAGGGCCGCCGGGCGGGGCCGGGGCTGACATGAGGGTGCGAGAAGCCGGGACCAGGACCTAATGGGCAGGACAGGCAGGAGGTCTCTCACTGAAAACCGAAGTCCTCATAAGCTTTGCCTATCCTCGATGAGCCCCTGCACCTCTCTCTTAAGTCCCCTCCCCAAGTCCAATCCTCTTGTGGACCCCCAGATTTTCCCAAACCACCACATGCACCATAAACCCCTCACAGGCCCCAGTTCCACTTACTGACAGCTCACCCCCTTCTAGACCCTGACTATTTGCTCAAAGGGAACAGGACACCTGCCTCTGAGAGGGAAGGACATCAGCAGGGCAGGGCAACCACTCCAGATCCAACAGAAGGACAGGGCCAGGAAGTCCTATGAAGGGCCAGGCCTCCCTCCTTCTTGCCCCCACCCCCAGGGTTCTAGGGGAACCCCAGACACTCACCCTCGGCTCTGCCGCCTGGGCTGTCACACTGGAGATCTCTGTGGGCGACAAGACAGACAACAGGAGATCTGAATGGTCTGGGGCCACAGCGCAATCACTGCCCACCTGCCCACCGACCCAGTCTCTTCCACATGCCACCCGTGGCTCCCTCGATGCTCCCTCCAGCGCACACACCCGGCTGACCTGGGAGAGAGAGGGCCCCGGTGCCTGGGGGCGCTGCCAGTTGCTGGCTGTCAGCTGGGGGTGCTGTGGAACAACTTCGGCCTGGGCCCAGGCCTCAGGGTTTGGAAAGCGCCTGGAAAGGACCATCGCAGCTCAGGTTTAGTGAGCACCTACTGCGCACCAGGCACTGAGCTGGGAGCTGTCTTGGCATCGTTTCATTTAACTCTTCATCCCAATCCTGTGAGGTAGGGGCTATTAATAACCCCCCATTTTGCAGATGAAGAAATGGAGGCTCAGAGATGAACTAACATCATTTGTTCATATTATTTATGGGGTACCTATTTTGTATCAATACAAAGACTGGGTAGGCAAATATCGGATCATCAAAATACCTTACTTATTACTGGAATAAAAGCAGTACCAAAAAAGTGACAAGTGCCTGAGGTCGGAGGGTTAGCAATCATACCAGAGAGTCAACAACAACAGAAGCTCATACTTTGGGGGCCCTTTCTCTGTTGCCAAATACTGGCCTAAGCATTTCATACGACTTACCTCACCTAACGCCCTGCAAACCCCGGGTCAGTAGGGTTATCATCCCCACTTTCACAGGTGAGGAAACCATCCACTGGAAGGTTTTAAGCACCATGAGGGCAAGGGCTTCTGTCCTGTTCACTTCTGTGCCTGTCTCCCTCTCTGACCGCCCATCTGGCCCCCACTACACACTCTCAGAGCCCTATTTCCCCTTCACAATATTTATCGTGGCTGCAATCAATCCCTCGGATAACTGGCTCTTCGGTGTGTCCCCCTGGAACGTGGGCTCTTCAGGTGCAAGGACTGTGTTCATCTTGTTTACTGCTATGTCCCGAACCCCAGGGCCTCAGCTATGGATGCTATATAAATATTCACCAACTGACTCCCAGAGCTGGTCTGGGCACAGCTGGGATTTAGACCCAGGCGTGTCCAACTCTCCAGGGAGCCGGGGGACTCAGGGCCCTGGCTGATCCTAGGAGATGGGATCTTGGGGAGCAATGAGTGGAATGTGCCCTGACCACCATGATGAGGGTCTTAAAGACTGACCCTGCCCTGGCCGGTGTGCCTCGGTTGCAGTGTCATCCCATGCACCACCAGCAAGTTGGGTGTTCAATCCTCGGTAGGGGCAGGCATGGGAGGCAAGTGATCAATATTTCTCTCTCTCTCAAATATGCATGTACATACATAGATATAAGTATGTACGTATGTAAAAAAGGCTGACCCTGACCCTGCGTAGCATTTGGCCCTGACCTGATCCCTAGGGTCTACCTCTCAAGAGTCATGTGCAGACTCTCACTGGCTGCCACACTGCCTAGTGCTGTCACCCTACAGGAAGGCAGCAGAGCTGACCCGCAGTCAGGATGGTATGGGTAAGGACACTTCCCCATTCCTCTCTGTTGGGCGCTGATTTGCTGTCTACAAAGCACCTTCACACACAGGACCTGCTGAATCCTCAAAGCAACCTTGGAAGGCGTGGTTTATGATCCCTGAGTTTAGTTTACAGAGGAAACAGGCTCATAGCGATTGTGTAACTTGCCTGAAGTCACATAGCTGCTAAGTGACAGGATTCCTAATTCTGCCCTAAGTCCAAAGCCTCCTTCCACTCCCAACTCCTGCAAAGTCTCCTTCAGCCACTCCTGAAAGTGCTCCTTCTAGAGCTGTGGTCTAATTTAAGGCTGGGAGGAACCTTAAAATCATCTAACCCACTGGCTTCCAAACCCTGCGCTGGGAGAAGCTGTGTAACGTTCCAGATGCCCAGGCCCTCATCCAGGGGAGTCTGACTCATAGATGTGAAGGGACATCTGGGAATCTGTATTTTTTAATCAGCTCCCCCAGTGGGTACACCGTTCTAGCACCACCTCATGCCCCTCCCATTTTATGGATGAGGAAACTGAGACTGAAGAGGGAAAGAGATTTTCCCAAGGCATGGGAAGGGCCCTTCTGTTGCTCATCCAGGCAGAATGTCCCTCTGTCCACTGTCCTTCCCTTTCTGCAGGTCCCAGGCCTTAGCTATTCCTCATCATTGTCCCACTTACTGGATCACTCAGGGTTCTGCTCTCTCCCAGCCTAGCTCCTCGCAGGCCAGGCTAACTAGGCTCTCTCTGCTTCAAGAATCTCACCACTGCTCTTACAGGAAGGCCTGAGGGCAACACCCTCACAAAGGAGGGAAGGGGCTCAGACTCTGGAATCTCCAACTCTGCTCTCCAACAGTACGGTTGACCTCTGGCTCCTGAAGTCTTCCTAGAGATGGCTACCAGAAGCCACTATCCCTCCCTTACTGAGGGTGGTGCTTACCAAGCCTCCCCGCTCTGGAGACCTCCCACTTGGGGCCAGAGGCTGTCATCTTGGCAGAAAAGGAAAACCTCCTCTCCAGTGGTTGCTTCTGTTCCACCCACCCGTGAAGACCTTTGGGCATGTCCTCCTACCAGACCTCATGACTCTGTCCACTGCTGTCTCTTGCAGCCTCTCAGATCTGAGGGAAGCAGCTGGCTCTCTTCCCCACCACACCCAGGTGGTCATTTTCTTGGACCCATCCCAAGGGTCCCGTAGAACCCATGTCTGTGAACAAAGCCAAAAGGGTCCTTCTGTCCCTCTGTCTGCTTCTGGGTCAGTGTGTCTGAGCCCGCCCATGGGGACACCAGACAGCTGGGAGAGGGCCCCAACCTGCTGTGCACAGTGCCGGGAAGCGCCAGCCCACATCCTTGAGTCCCCAGCCCCACCCTCCTGGTGGCTGCGGCTGTGACCACCCCACCCCTTCCCCAGACTGCCTCCCCGCCCCCACCCACAGCCTCCCCAGGGGAGCCAGGCTACCAGGCCTAGCTCTCACTTCCGGCCTCATGACCCTCTCTCTCCAGCCTGCACACTCCCCCCAGCACCATTTCCCTCCCAGCCTGGACTGAAGGCCCAGGGATGTGCTCAACTGAAAAACACTGCATCGAAAGGGCCATTACTGCTGCCCTGAGACCCCCAGTGTCTCCCTTTAGGGCCTTTGTCTCCCAGGGTCTGTCCCCTCACGAACTAAGCATCACCCTCTCAATCTCCTCCTCTTCACCCCCCTCCCACCCACCTAATTATACTAAAGATCTTCTTCCAACCAGACTCCAGCCCAAAATCCTAACAAAAATAACAATGATGAAAAAATATTGGTAGCTGTCACTTATCTGGCATTTAAATGGAAGCACAGAAAGTTTAAGTTATGCCCTTAAGGACAAACAACCATGACACAGAAGAGCTGAAATCTTAAACTTAGGTTTGTCTAGCTCCTCTAAACCAAACTTCTTCACTGTCCACAGTCAGTCCCCTACCCTGCAGCCTCCTCCAACTGCTATAGTCCCAACCACAAGTTTTAATTTTTAACTTCTAATCTACCCCTAGTCAGCTTCTTCACCCACCCCTCCCACCCCAACCATCCCGGTGCACTACCCTCCCTCACCACTAGGTGTCCCCTCAGAGCCACCGATGCCCCCAAGGGGAGCAAGCCCCGCCCCACCCCCTGGAGCCAAGAGCCCCCGCCCCAGCACAGCACACCCCACTCCACCCTACCCCCAAGCCACACAGAGCTCCTTTGTGCAGCCCTCGCCCACCCCCTTCCTGCACAGAGTGGGGCACCTGGCAAGCAGGTCTGCCCTAGACCCGCCCCCTGCCAGCCCCCTGACCTGGGTGCCAGGTGTGCAGGCACCACAGCCAGCTCTGGCTGAACCCGAGGTTCACCCTGCTGGGTGGCCCTCCCTTCCTCCCTCCGAGGTCACTCAGGGACTGTGCTTCCCGCCCTGCTCCGCCCCCATCCCCTCCTGCCCTTGGCCCTTCCAGACTTCTGTCCTTGTCTTTCCCTCTGTCTCCCAGAGGACTCCCCTCCTCCAGCCCCACCAGGCCCTCCCTACAGCCTCTCACCCCCGCCCACCTCCTTCCCCTGAGAGCTCCTTGTTCCACCCCCCAACTCCCTGCCCAGGTCTGAAGAACTCCTCCTCCTGGAAAGTTGCTGCTGGAAAGGAAGTGACTTCAGCAATTTGGCCACAAGGCTGGGCACTGCTGAGCCCAGCTCAGCTGAAGGCCTGCTCAGCCCACCTCCAAAGCACAAATGGTGCCATTTGCACGCACCACTCCCAGCATGCACCCAGGACCCTGAACACATGCTTTCCCAGTGACACAGGGAGACCCCAATGTATACGCACCATACCATCCCAGGGTACCACCCCCCTCTCTCCAATGCACACTAGCACCCTGTACTCATACACCATCCAGCGTGGCAAACACAACACTCCAGTATTCCCACACGTGCCCAGGACACTCTGAATCCTGCACACTCATCACTCCAATGTACCACGTACACAGCCTTCTAACGTCCCCAGCCGGTCTACTTATAAAAGAATTCGTGCATACAGAAGCCTGCACACCTAAGGACAGAGCCCTACACACACCTGCTTGCACGCATGCCTGTGTGCTCACACACAAGATGCCCTATACTTGCAATGGGTACACATAGCCCAGCATCCTCCCACAGATGAACTTTCCCACCCTCACAATCCCAAGAGGCCCCACCCCCAGACCTCAGGCCCCAGGAATGCTCTTTTGGAAGCTGGGTGGGGTCCCCAGGCAGGCTGGGCTCTAGGGAGCTTCCTGGAGCCTGGAGGCTTCATGTGTCAGTTTAGGGAGTTGCGTCTGCAGGGCAGGGCAGGGCAGGGCAGTCCCACCTGGCCTCTGGCTCTTGAGCCTGGGTGGGCTAATCTGGGTCAGCAGCAGGGAGGCAGGCCCTGCCCCCTGCTTCACCTCATCCTAGTTGGGCAGCCTAGCATACCTGAACTACACAGTCCTCTCGGCACCTCACCTTGCCCCCCCAGCTCTTGCTTCCACAGATTTCAGTTCTGGGGGCTTGCAGCACACATCAGGCATGCTCTGGTTTCCCCCTTGACCCTGAGTTCTGCTCACTGTCACAAACTCTCTTTTCCCAGTCCTCTCAGGCCATCAAAGAGCAAGGAAGAGTCCCGAGACTAGGTGGCAGGACTCCGGGAAACTTGCTGTATACCCCTGGGCCTCAGTTCCCCTTTCCGGGTGAGGAGGAAGGAGTCTGAGTAAGTTGGGTTAATATATTTGGATTCTCTGAAGGGCCTCTTTTTGGCCTAAGGTGTCAGGGGGAAATCCCTGCTAGGATGGGGCAGTAACTCCCCCTGATGCTCACTTCCCAGGGGTGGCCGAAGCACAGACCTGGTTTCCCTGTCCACTGTTACCTACCTGAACAGGCTGTGCAGACAGGCCCAGCTCAGCAGGAAAGGCCAGTCTTCACCAGTGACCTCAGGGTGGTCTCTGCGGCAGCCTGAGAGTCGCCCCGAACCCGGGGCCCTCTACACGTACTTAGCTGGGTGGGCTCTGGGGTCCAGGCCAATGTGCAGACAGGCAGGCAAGCTCCCATCTGTGGAAGAAAAGAGTACCACAGGCGTAAGCACGGACACAGGATGCGCCAGAGAGGGGGACCAGGAGGCTGTCCAAGATGGGGTGCACTCTTGCATACAATTAAGTCAGCTCAAACCTCATTTCACTGGGGACATTGTGAACCTTGAAAACTCAGGTTTCTCTTGGGAAGCGGTATGTTGGTATATGTAGGTACACGCATGCATGAACATGCACACACAGCGTGGTGGAAAGCTGGCCTTTGGAGTCAAGACAGTCGTTGGCTCAGCCCTCTTGGGCAAATCAGTTAACCTCCGGCTCTCAGTTTTCTCACCTGTAAAATGGGAAGACCTTGTGAATGGGGAGGAGCACTCTGGAGAAACTATAGATGCTAAGAGCTTATTTATAATGCAGGTGTAAGAGGCTGTTCAAAGTGATGGTGCATGCAGATTTCCACAAGGGATGTATATGCAGCTGGCATTTACCCTTCTCTGTCAGCTGGTTCCGTCTCTTGTTTTCTTTAACAGCCATGGCCCTTCTGACTACCCTGCTGCTTCCTGCATGTTCGTCTGCCTCCTTGAGGTCTGTTCTGGAGTCCAGAGGGGGTCTGAGAACCAGGTCTCATGGACTCCTTACAGGTTCTAGTTGCCTGGGAATTTGCTGTGTGTTAAGAGATTCTGCCTGTATGAATGCACGCCTATGAGCGTTCAGTTGTCCAGGCAAATGCACCTGCATGTTGGTTCCTGGGTCTACTTAGCCTTATGTATGCTTCTCTGTGTATTTTTGTGTGTCTGTGCAGGTATATGTGTGCTTCAGAGTGTACATATATGGGATTGTGCTTGCTCAGCTGTGGTCTCTGTGTATGTGTTTGATGTGTACCTGGGTTCGGTGTCTTCGGTTATACACATGGGTGTGTGCGTCTGGGTCTATTCTGCTTTGTGTATGTGCAGCTGAGCCTGCGTTTGTACACCTGTGAGGACAGAGGTAAGAGTATGTGTGCCTATGTGTGACAAGGTGTGCCCACTGGTCAGCTATGGGTGTGCCTCTCTGCACACACTCTGCCTGGCTCTCTGCAGCCTACTGTCAGGAGCTGCACTGGCTTTTGCCGGTCTCACCACACGTGGGGGGTGGGGAGGGGGAGTGCAGGTGATCCTCCGCTGTCCCTGCAGTTCCCAATCTCCAGGGCTAGGACTGTAGGCACTGGTGTCACTGTGCATCAGTGTTGCCCATTTCCTACCTCTCCTGTCCTCTAGGCTTTCGGGGTCACGGTGTGATGGCGTGCCTGGTCAGTGTCCCTGTGGGTCTGCTTTGCCGCGGATCACTGTGTTTATGCAGTGTCCATGGATGTGTGCACTGTGTGACCTCGTCACACTGTGTGTCTGTAGGTCCTTGATGCCATGTCGTTGCATGTCTGTGCTAATAATATACCTCTGTCAACGCCAACATGTGAGCGAGCCTGTGTGCTGAAGTGTGCCTGTCAGACCAAGGGTGCCTTGGTATCTGTGTGGCACTTTCGTGCGACTCGTCAGCATGCGTGTGTGCATGTGAGAGACCCTTTGTGAGACAGTGTGCGTCTGTGTCGTTGTGTTTGTGTGCCTGCTTGCCTCCTCCCTATCTCCTGCTCGCTCTCTCGCTCTCGCTCTCGCTCTCTCTCTCTCTCTCTCTCTGTAGGAGCCAGACAGCTCCCCAAGCCTGGATTAGGGACAATTTATCCACAGGCAGAGAAGGAGAATTCCAACCTGCCAGAGCCTCCCTCCTCTGATCTATCCCCCCTTTCCCTGTGGTTGGGTGGGCACCGAAATGCAGCCCAGCAGCTCCCAAGCCCTCAGGGAGCCCCCACCTCTGCAGCTCCCCAGAGGCCTGAGGGCAGAAAAGATGGAACTCTGAGTGGCTCCAGACCCCTCCAAGGGGGGTGGACTGGCTGCCCCCCCCACCCAGGCCCCCACGGCTCAGCTCATCTTGGCCCTGTTCTCCTACATATGGTGGTGGCGGGGGGGGGGGGGGGAGTCTGCATGGGGTCTGTCTGGCCCTGGGGGCTGTGGGGAACCAAAAGAGCAAAGCTTCTCCCAGCCCCTCCACAACCTGATACTCCCCAACTGATAAAAGACAGTTTCCCCCAAACCCCTGACACTAAATGACTGGGGAACTTGTGATTGTGCCCACACAGGCTGGGGGAGCCACTGGGAGGCGGGGGACAGTGTGGTGGGGGGAATGCAGCGAAGGGGGAGCATGGGCTGAGCTGGGACTAAGGCTCCCTTCACGGTGCTCCGGGCGAAAGGCAGAATCACATGTTTCCCATTAGCTGCTCTGGCCTGCTTGTTCAGGGGGTGTTGGCTGGGGGAGATTTGTTCTGGTTGCAGACACCAGCCGAGACCACACAAGAGAGAGAGAGAGAGATTGAATGCCAGAAGGAGGAAGAGAAGGAGAGTGAGAGAGACACACAGAGACAGAGACATAAGAGACAGACAGTGACAGACAGAGGCTGTGAGAGACAGACACAAAAACAAAAGCGGAGAGGTGATGGGAGAGGCGAACAGAGATTGGGGGACAGGGACAGTGACAGGGAAATGACAGAGGCGGAGAGGCTAGTCAGAGGCTGAAGAGCTCGTTAGTGAGCACACAGTGTGAGTCAGGCCAGGTGGGACTGAGAGGGAGAGAGCCAGAGGGGATGGTGGCACTGGGGAGGCCAGCCTGACAGAGGGAAACCAGAGGGTGATGGAGGGAGACAGGGCCAGGATGCGCCAGGGAGAAGGGCTGGGCGAGGACGCTGTGTGGGCAGCAGCGGGGCCAGAAGGGCAGGGGGAGTGGGTGCGAACTCGGGCAGCCCAGCACAGACAGCAGTGTGGGCAGGGGGAAGTGAACCTCCAAGCTGGCTGGACGGGGGTGGCCAGCACGCCTGGGCCTCCGCCTCCTGACCCTCGAGCCTCGGAGAGATAACAGGCCCGAATAGTGCTGACTTGCGGTTCAGAAATCCAATATCCTCCGCTGCGCACTAATCGACTACCTGAGCTCCCGGCCCGCGCCGAGCTGCCCCGATTAATCCTGCGGCTCCACAGCCTTAATTAGTTTAACAGTTTCAGGGGCAGAAGAGGCAGGGAATAGGGTCCCCCAGGCCTAGGGGGACAGCCCCTCATGCACACCCTGCCTGGCGCCCCACCTCTCCAGTTACACCTGCCCCAGTCCCAGAGGCCCCATTGCACACTACCTGAAAAACACTGGGTCCTTCCTCCTGGGGCACAGTCCCCAGGGTTGGCACCTGGGTCAGAAGGTATAGGTCATGTGGGAATGAGGCCCCCCTCGACACAGACTTGTCCCTGTGCTCAGGGCCTGGAGAGCTTCTGCTGGCCGGCCCTTCGGCCCCTGCGGTCTCCCTGGGAAGGGCCCACCAACTGTCAGCTCCATACCACTGGGAAACATGTCTTCTCTTCAGGGTGAGGGACGAGCTCTGAAGTTACTGACAACCTCCCAACAGCATGAGATAATCACACGTGTCACTCCCCACAACAGCATGAGCTGCGCACACGGTGACATCTCACACATACCCGACAGTCGGAGAGACAGGCACGTGAGTGACTGTTCCCCTAACCTGTCACTTCCCACAAGGCGTAAGATGGGCGCATCTGATACCCCCAGACAGGAACACAGGCTGTGCCCCTCACGTCGATGTAACTAATGTGTGGCCAGGTACCCACACCCACTCACCGCATGCAGGTCTTTTCCGCCCGCCCCACACTGACAAGGCTCACCTTTTAGGTATGAGGAAGAAACAGCCCCCCCCACCCCCACCCCACAGGATATGCCAGGAACACAATCTTGTTCCTTCCCCTTGAGTCCCCCCTCCAGGATGGGACAGGTACACATGTTAACCCCTGACTGCTGTGGAGAGGTGGCAGCCCACTCCCAACCCTCCCCCAGCACTGCCAGCCTGGGTGGTGCTGTCCTCTGCCTGCAGAGGCGTCACAGCTCACAGGGCATGAATGTCACCCCAGCACTGCCAGAGCCAGGCACAGCCGCACGTTGCCCCAGTGACAAACACCACTGGCCCCAGGAGGAGGTGGAGGCGCATAGGGCTCTGGGTGTGACCTTGGTCCCTGGACACCAGGGGAGGAAGCACACTGGCGTCCCTCCTGGGTAAGCCAGTGTCAGGGTGGTGGGAAGAAGCCACCTGGGCACACAACCTGGAGATGCCAGCCCCCTCCCCAGGCTCCCACTCTCACCTCATTTCTAATTGAATGTAGTTGTTGTGTAGGGAGGGGGCACAATGAGCGGTCACTGAGGAGCAATTCCTGTAAGACTTCTTAGAGATTGGTGGAGGGGAGACAGGTAATGGGTTGCTGTCACCATGCCCTCAGGACGCAGGACTGAGGAGGGAGAGAGATGATAGCTTCAGACCCCCCACTGCTGCCAGGGGAGCCCCTCTTTCTTACCAAGGCCCCCTCCTCCAAATTCAGACCATACAGACTGACAAGGAGGCCAAAGTCCCGGGGCATGACTCACCCAGGGAACAAGCCCAGCCTGCTGGCCAGAGTGAGGGAGGCTGGGAGCCAAGGGGCCTGGGTTCAAGTCTGAGCTCCTCCCAGGCCAAGCTGAGTGACCCTGAAGCAGCAGCTCAGCCTCTGGCTTTGGAGTGGGGGGAAGGGGCAGTAGCCAGGGAAGTGCCAAGGTCTGAAAGCCAAGACTGGAGGCCAGCAAGTAGAGAACGAGAGGGCCACAGGAAAGAGGACATAGCCACCCATCCCTGGCTCCACAGCGTCCTCACCTTTCTGTACCTCGGTTTGCTAGTCTGTGAAGCGGGGATGATAATACCAGCCTCAAGAGACAATGTGGCATAAACTGGGCAGCTGCTCAAGAAATGGGAGCTTCTTATTGAAGAGGGGGGAACAGACAAAGAGAAGGCAGGAGACTTGTCCAAGCCACAGAGCAAGTTAGTATCAGCTGAGCTCAGCCTCCACCTCCTGGCTTCCCACTGGAGCTGTTTTTGTAAGACTGCTTGGAGTTCCATAATGTGTGTATGTGGGGGGTGTAAGGGGGGGAATCCTGGGGTGTTGTTGGATACAGAGCCGCTGAAGACCAAGGAAACTGAGAAGTCTGTCATACATCCCGACTTTTACCCTAAACCTCACTTGGCCCACCTTCAAATGCTGGACGAGAGAGACAGCCAGCCCACACCCTGGGTCCCCGTGGCCAACATCAGCAGCTGGTGCTTGGAAGGACTGGGGGATCCAGGATGTCTGTCCAGGGCCCTCTTGTTGTCTAGGAGTCCAGAGAGGGACTCCGCCTAGCCTGAGGTCACACAGCATGGCAGCCACAGAGACCAGAGCCCTGGCCAGGGACAGCTTCAGCTAGAGTCCCTGTAGCCCCTGGGGGTGGCTGGAGCTGGGGGACCCTGGGGAACTGAGCAAAACGTGGCGACAGATGGCCTGCTGAGGCAGCGGCGATCTGGGCGGCTGGCAGGCATGCTCGTTCCCGCGCAGGGAAACGGCTAATTTTAGCTGAGGCCTTGATGCCAGCTTTGTTCCCCCCACCCACCCACCGAGGGGGGCCCAGCATGCCTTGCGTGCAACCCGCCTCCCCCAGGCACCCCTACTCCCCCTCCTGGCCCCTTGGTAAGTAGTGCCAAGACCCCAGGGTCCTAGAACTTCTGCCTGACCAGGTTTCCTCACACCCAGAGGCAAGGGCTGAGCCCTGGAGCCCTGGCATCCCACCCCAGGGCCTGTTTCCCGTGACTCCAAGCTCATTCCTAGAAGAGGGGCTGCTGGGAGGAGGGCCAGAGGCCACTGCCCAGACTGGGAGGGAGGGCCTGGCTGCAGGGGCTGCCAGTCTTGGGGGGAGGTGGGGCACTGTCCTCCACCAGATACTTAAGGAGACAGGACCCTTATTCTACCCCTGCCCTGAGACCAACCAATTCTGTGCTGGAGTCCTCGTGGGGTTGGTGAGCAAGGGGGCAGGAGTCACTCTACTCTTTCCCTCTTCATAACTTTGACTTTGCTCCAGGTACTCAAAAGTACTTTAAAGAACTCAAAGACAGAGCAAGCATACCCCTGTGCCATTGAGGGAAACTGAGACACAACCTGAGATAGCCATCATTGTGGTAGGGGAGGAGACAAATCCCAGGAATCAGTGAGACCCTGACATGCTCTTCTTTTGAGTCCTTATACCTAGGGGGCTTCTTGGGCCAGCTCAGCCCTTAGAACCACCCTCTGCCCCTACCCAGAATGGCAGAAGGTAGACTAGGTTGATGGGGCCCATCTCCTGGAAGACTGGACAGGAGGCCTGGAGCCCTAGGTTCCTGTGCTCCACTCCCTATAGGCTCTTCGACCTCAGACCCTCTCCTCCCCATCTGAGATTCAACCACACCTGCCCAGTGGGTGCCAGGACACCTGGCCCCTACTTGAGAGGGGACTCCTTTGGGGTGACTCTGGAAAGCCCCCTCTCTCAGCTTGAATGGGGGGGGTGGTGGAGGCCCGTGAGGGAAACAACCAGGCGGGAAATAGAGGAAGAAGACTTGAGGGAAGTCCATATATTTGGAGAGAGAGAGCCAGGGAGAGGAGAAAGAGGGGGGGAGAAACCAAGGCAGAGAATCAGATTCAGGAAGATACTTGAAGAATGGGAGGGGGGGCAGTGGAGCAAGAGAAACAGGATAGGATGCGGCAGAAAGAGATGAAGAGGGGAAGGATGAGAGACAGAGAAACAGTCAGAAGGAGGGGAGAGGAAGACAAGAGAAAGAGAGAGAGAGAGTGCACGCGAGGGAGGATGAGGCAGAGACAAAAGACAGACAGAATGAGCAAGATACACACAGAGGGGAAGAGATGGAGAAGGAGCCTAACACAGACAGGGCAAGGCGCAGAGAACTGAAGACACCACAGGGAGCCAGAGACAGACAAGGGAGTGATACACCCAGAGACCAAGAGATAGAGAGGATGAGACCCACTCAGAGAGAACGGGGCGGGGAAAAAGGAAAAGACCCTAAGTGAGAGTGTGTGTGTGTGTGTGTGTGTATGTGTGTGTATGGGGGGGGCAGCAGTAGACAGACACATAGAGGGAGGGGCTATGAGGGGGAGAGTTGTCGCCAGAGCTTGGGGGGGGGGACAGAGGACAGAAATGGAATGTGGGTCTGGGCATGAGGCTCACAGATGCATCAGCTCCGGTTTCAGCTGGGGCAGTTGGCTGCTGGGGTGGGGAGAGGAAGGAACCAGGGAGGGGGTCCGTTGCCATGGCGGCGGGCGCGGCAGGGGCACAGTCTGCTGGCACTTGGAGTTCTGGGCATGGTAGGGGGCTGACTGAGGGGAAAGTGGGGGTGGGGTGATGATGTAGCCTCACCCCTGCCCTTCTGGCTCTACCAGGAAGAAAGTTTCCAGAGAGTGGATAGGAGACATTGGGAGCTGAGGGCTCTGGGCCCTGATCCACCACATGGTAGCTGCCAGTGGGGCACCACTTCCTAGGTAGCCTGTGGGCATCCCAGATTCCCACCCACGCCTCAGCCTGGCCCCTGGGGATTCTCCTTCTCTGTCCCCTCCAGTCTAGTTGAAGATCCAACACGCTGCAGCTGTGGCTGCTGCTGCTGTTTCTGCTTGCAGGGAAGCAGCAAGATTGTGAATTCAGAATCTGTAATCCTAACGCAGAGCCCAGGCCTACCGGGTGCCAGTTGCCAAGGCGACGGAGGGTCAGAGGGCAGCTCAGGGCGCCTGCTCCTCCAAGTCAGAATCCCAATTGTTAAAGCCCAAGAATAAACAGCTGAAGCGGCCATGGGGGTGCTGGGAGGGGGGCTGAGGTCTGCATCAGCTCAGTGTGGTGTTGTCAAGCGAGATGTCACTAATTGTCTGAAGGAACAGGCTGAGGCAGCTCTTAACTGCTTCTGTGCCACCGGAGACACCTTGGCTGCTTGGCTGCTTGGCCCCCATCCCCCAGGCCTCCCGGCATTCCACCAGGCCAGCTTGTTGGTAGGGGGTGTGCTTGCCCAGTACAATCCCTGCCTCCCTTGCACTGAACCCCCATATACTTTGGTTCCCAATACTCTTCCCTGCCCGACTTGGAACCTCCTACCTGCAGGCTAAGTCCTTATGTTCCTATAACCACTACCCCCCCAATTACTGGGCCGACAACACTCCTTGCAGCCCAGAACTGCCCCTTTGGCCCACAAAAGCCTTCTCACCTTCCCCAATATCTCCTCTCTGTAGTCCTCTTTTCCCTTCCCCCACTGCTCCTCCCAGAAGTCAGGGGTTCTGGTACAAGGTGTATGGATTGCAAAGGAAGATAGACTTTGGGTTCCTCTGATCTTTTTGGGGGAAGGGGAGCCTGTAGCATCATTCTGTGTAACCCCTACTCTAAGCCACACACAGGGACCAAAGAACTAAATGGCGCCAGGAAACCTGGTCTCTAGCTTTGATTGTTCTACCTACTTGCTGTGTGACCTCTGGTATAGCCTGTCTCCTCATCTATTACTACCCTAAACATTCAGTAGTGCCTCTTCTGAGCGAGGCCAGGTCTGGAACACCTGTCCAGAGGAAACTACTAATCCAGTGGGTGAGACAGGCTCGTAAGACAAGGGAGAAAGCAATCAAGAGATCCATCATCAGGTAAGATATTCCACGAAAAGCCAGGAGCAGGTGGTGCACAGTGAACTGCTCTGTGGGCGGAGCTGGTGGTAGTAGCTGTAGTGATACACTGCCACTGGCGCTACAGAGGGTCACTAAAAGGGCGTAGGTAACCAGGAAAGTGACTTGCGGGGGGGGGGGGGGGGGCAGTCCTGGAAGGCTCGCTGCAGAAATTGGTACCTGGCAAGAGTTGGACAGGTGGGCAAGAGGGCAGAGTATTCCAGGAGAGAGAAGGTCTTGTAAGGCTCTTCAAGAGGAGCTGAGCTCTAAGGTCTCAGGGCTGCTTGTTCAGCCCCTCCCAGGGCAGGAAGGGCGAGGCCTTCAACGGTCTCCCCACCCCATAGGCCGGCCTTGCCGCCTCCTCCACCCACTGCGCGGCTGGATGGCAGGAGAACCGTGCCTACAGGCAGCTGGCCGCCAGTGGGCAGAGCTCCCAAAGATTGGTAGTACCTGGGGTGATGTCACGAGGGGCGTGGTCAGAGTGTCGGGCACCCTGTCCCAGACCCCTGCCCTAAGACCAAAGCTCGGTCCCCGGGAGGGGGCGCTCAGCCTGCCTCTCAGGTAGCGGGCGGAGCTGGGGCACCGTCCATGGGCAGGGAGCTGGGCGTGGAAACAGGGGATCCCCCAGAGAGGGCCCAGCCCAGTCCGAGGCTGGACACGTACAAAAGGCAACTTGTTCTTTCTTGGGATGCCTGCGCCTTCTCAAACATACCTAACTACGGTCACACTCCAGGGACAGTTATACCTCCATGTGGCTGCACAAAACACGCTGGGCAAGGGGAGAGGAAAGAAGCAGCTGGCCCCAACCACCTCTTGTCACAGAGTCAACACCATTCACCTGACCCCATTTCACCCCAAGTGACCTGGATAATCCCACAGCCTCAGGCACAGCCCTGGGGACACTGACCCACTCACATTCTCACACCTACCCTCTCCCTCATCTATGGCTCACCAACTTCCTGCTCTGGAGCCAGACCAGCTTGAATGCAGCTCTACACTGCATGTGACCTTGGCATACAATGAAGTTCATTAAGGTTACTTTTTACCAAGCACTTATTCTATGCCAGTCCTTGCCCTTTATGGTGAATACCATTAGTCCCGTTTTGTGGTTGGGAATCTGAGGCTTAGGTTAAATACCTAAGGCAAAAGCAAGGATTTGAGCCAGGTCAAGCTTGACTTACCTCTGCCTCCCATCACGCCACCTTACACCCTGACACCCCATCGCACTTACAACCACAGGCAGCAAAGCCCTCTCAGAGTTGAGGTGTAATTCTCCACTCCAAACACATCTCAGTGTGACAGTCTAGTATCAGGCAGTTTCTTGCACTAATCAGTGTGTGTTGGGGGAGTCTCCTACCTCTAAGCTTTCGTCAGAATTATAAATGGGGCACAGAGTGAGAGCGGGTCCAGAACGGGCCACCTCTAACCTTTTCAGCAGGCTCACCTCTACCTCCTCTGACCCCAGGATGACAAAGCACTGACATACTGGCTGGGGCACCAGGCCTGCAACTCTCCCTGACCCCTTGGGGCAGGACCCTCTCCTAGCCCCCAACCCCTGCTGAGAACAGAAACAAACTTCTTCCTGGGGATGTCAAAGCACCTTTCCTGGGGGAGGTGGCTCTGTGATCCCCTGAGCCTGGCTAGGGAGAAGGATCCAATTACTCTTTCCCCAGCTGTGCCTGGACTCCTTGGGGCTGACCTTTCACCTCATCCAGGCCAGGACCCAAAAGGGGCAGGAGTCCAGCCCTCACCTCCTGTTAACCCTCTGCATTCCTCATCTTTCCATTCTAGGGCCCCTGCCAGGGCCCCAGCAGGTCTCAGGAAGCCCAGCCGGGCATGCCAACCTTTCCCCACCCTCCCATCCTGGGGTCCGGTTTCCAAGAGGGCTTTACAGAGTGCTCCTCCCTGCCCCCTGCCCAGGCTGCCCTGCCCTCCCAGGATCAGATACCTCCGCCCAAGCAGCTGAAAATGACCTGGGCTATTTTCGCTCTGGGATCGAGTTGCAAACTCCCCCTTGAGCTGGAAGCTTCCCACAGCCCTCCAGACTGTTGCCCCCCATTCCTCATCCCTCACCCAGAAACACTTAACAGGACAGGAGGGCTTTTACAGACCACTGACCTGAGCCCCTCGGATGGGGAGACTGAGGCCATGAGTCAGAAAAGGGCTGGGCAAAGAACCAGGTTTCCTGGGTCTCCGCCCAGGTCTCTCTCCTGTCTAGCACAGCCTGCTCTGTACCCTAGATCTCAGAGCCTCTGACCCAGCCAAAAACCCAGCCGACCTCCAAGCACCAGAAAGTCACACTGGAGGTTACCCACAAGTCTCTGTGCCACCCTGCGCGTCAGAAATCACTTCTAACCACACTCTTTGTTTAGAATCCGGACCAGGTCTATACCTGTATCACAACTATGTGGACCACAGGGACGTTTTGAAGGGAGCAAATGAGAGGAAAAACAAGGAGACTGTGGCCCAGAGGAATGGGAGGTGGATTCAGGCTTCCTGAACGGCCCCTAGTCCCAACTGCTCAGCACTCCCCCCTCCAATCCAACAAACCCAGCTCCTTCCAGGCCCCTGCCCCTCCACCTCAAGCTCCAGCCCTCCTGGGCAGGAATGTGACTGGTCAGGTCTGAGCTGACCACATGAGCGGCTGGCTATAAGGCAACAGACCTACCCCCCACCCTCCCATCCCCCCAGCCTGGGGGAGCTCACATACCAAGGCAAGGTGGGGGAAGGGGGGAGTGCTTTAACCCTTTGCAGACAGGCTTTTAGGGTGAAAAAGAGGGGTAATCTACTTCCAAAGGCCACTCCTATGAGTGCTGCCAGGTAGGGGAGAGCAGAAGGAATCTACTTCCAAAATGGGGTGGGTAGAGGTATTTGCCCCACAAGTCTGAGTTAAGAAAAATCAGACTTTGCCACACCAACTGTTTGATTTCATCTCCCATGCCACTCGGAAAAAGTCATGAGGTGGTAGTGCTGAGGGGAGAAGGAAAGAAGGCATCGTGAACCCCAACCTCAGGAGCCCCTAGTCTGATGGGAGAAATACAACCCTGCCCTGGGGAGTCTGACTGGGGAGCCCAGTCACACAGGCTGGGACAAAGAGCTGAGAGCAGAGAGAACATGGAGCCGCGCAGAAGTGGGAGGACGCCAAGGCAGGAGCAGAACGAGCCAGGTGGGGTCAGATCGGGCAGGCTTCCCAGAGGCCCCTCGGCCCACACCCCTCCCCCCAGGCTGTGGAATCTCGGGGGTCAGGGCTGAGGGACAGCCCCGCCCCCTGCTCCCCTCGGGCTCAGGAATTCCACCAACCAAGGGAGGGGGGCCTGCTTCGGCCTCAGTCCAAGTTGGCTCCCACTGGACCAGGAACTGCAGCTCTTCCTTAGCCCCCCCACCCCCACCCAAGCCGCGGGGCTGGCCCCCGTCCCCCTCGCTTCCCTTCCCCCTCCCTGGCTGGCACCGTGTGTGCCAGGAGCTGGCAGAAAACAAACCCGCCGGGGTGGGTTTGCAGGAGCGGGGTAACCTTGACACAGTTGCGGCAGTCGCTAATGGCAGACACACACTCCGCCTGTTCTGGGGGGACTGTTGCCGTTGCTAGGAAACCGGCAGCCGCGTGAATGGAAATGGGTCAGTAAACCTGGGGAGAGATAGTGTGACACTCGAACCACTGCAGCTGCTCCAGCCCACACCGAAATCCCTCCTCTTCAATATTTATCACTCCCGCCTGGGTCCTCAGCTTCTTCACTAGCCTGGCCCTCAGGCCCCCCCAAGGCTCGACAGGGGAGGGGGAGAGAGATGGGGGTTGCTTATCCGCTCCTTGGTGTGTGTGGGGGGGGACCCAGGCGGGATGGAACTGGTTCTGGAGGAGATTGAACAGGAAACAGAGTCTAATCCCATGGTGGGTAAGGGGTTAAAAGGTCAATTCACGCCTGTTCCTGGCTTAGGCACCGTGGTAAAATTACTGCGAGTGTGAACAGACTTGCCTCCCGGCTTGCCTACCTGGGAAGAGACTGATTAAGGTCAGGAGACCTCCCTTCCAGTGTGTAAGCAATGGAGGGGGGAAGAGGCACCCGAAACATGGCCAGGATTCACTCACAGCCTGAATCATCCTCCCTTACAACCCGCAATTCCAATGTGGTAGCCCAAGGCTTCCTAATAGCCAGAACTGATGCCCCTGGTGCAACCTGATGCACCCCAGATGGACAGAAGCTGCCCCTGCCTTACAATACCATCCTGTGTGGACACATGCACCCACAACAGCCACTCACTGTTCAGAAAAACTTGACAAACACCCTGACACAGACACCCCCACGACACAACGTTGACAGCTGCAGTTCAGAACAGTGAGGCTCAGCTCAACACCTACAACAAGCAGACAAACCTAAGCACAGGCGAGAACGCACCGTGTCAGACAGTGCTGAACCTTCCACCGTGCTTGCCAGCCCGCCCTAAACCAGGGCCTGGTTCTCTGGTTCATCAATATTTTTTTTCTCCCCCCCTCCCACTGCCAGCCTCCTTGTCTTGCACACACCCCAATATACTGCTCCTGTGGATCGCTCTTTTGGACACACCAACTAGCTAGCTGCCTGTGCACCACACCCCCCCCATTCCCTGGAGGCTGACTGGTCACTGACACACACATTCCCCTCCCCTAGAAGCCAGGAGCCTCACTGCCCCGCCTGAGACACAAGCTCTTGTTCTTAGGCACAGGCCTCTCTACTGACGACAGGGACCCTGGGATTTAGCAGTACCACCCGCTTGAGTGATCTGCCCCCTCTACCCACCACAACCTCCACCAGTACGCCTAAAGGGTATGTCTTGGGAAGGGAGGCACTACAGCCTTGGAGTGGGGGTGGGGGGATACCTCAACAGGAATCTCCCAGCTGACTCGGTTCTGTGTGCTCCCATCTCCTAGGATACATCAGTCAACACAGGCTCAGAGTCTGTCAGAGCTGGAAGGTGCCTTAGGGAGTCACTAATCCAGCCTCCTGTGCTATGCAGGAGGAAACTAAGGCCCAGAGAGGGGAAGAGGCCAGCCCAGAGTCACACAGCCCAACTGCTGCTTCCTGCTCCTGACCAGAGCCCTCTAGGGGTTAGAGAGAAAGTGGGGGAGGGGGATACAGTCAGCCCAGGAAGGGTTCCCTTAAGCAGGAGGTGGGACTGGATTCACTGTAGTCTGTAGTACTAAAGAGAAGTTTGTCAGTAATGTGGGCACCTGGCAGCCTTGGACCTAGGCCACATAAATTTGCTCAAATATGGACTTTGCCAAAATGATCTGGTGGACACTCATCCCCACCCCGCTTCCATGCCAAGACCCCAGAGAGCTGTCTCCCCAAACCACAGGTCCAGGAGACTGCTCAGATCCCAGGCCTTGAATACAAATTTTAGGGAATCCTTGCCTTGTTATTCAAATAGATCTCCCAGGCCTCTGGGATATATGTGAAAGAGGTTTTATGTTAGAAAGTTTTTATTTCAACTCCATTTTGCAGAAAAACAAATTGAGGCTCACAGAGGTGGGCAGTTTGCTCAAGTTCACACAGACAACAAATGGAGCCTTGAGTCCCTTCCAGTACACAAGGAAGGCCAATCCAACAGGAAACAAGGAGAACTAGTGGTGGAGGGGGTTTGCAGTTGGGTGGGAGTTGGCCCAGGCCCAAAATCCTGGGCTGAGGGGGAGCCAACAGGCATGTGAATTCAAATATGGGTGTCTGGGTCCCACCCCTACCCACTCTAACAGTGGTGGAGTGAAAGGTCGGCAGAGAGATGGGAGGGAGAGGAAGCAGAATTCCATCAGCTTCTCAGCCAGCCTGGGCCATACCCCAGGGAGCTAGGCCAGGGCTGCCCCAACTTTCCCCAGCCCAGAGCTCTTGCCAACCCCTGCCTCCACCCCCACTGGAACAGCAGAAGGAGCATTATAAGTAGACCCGGCCCCCTTCCTGGGCCTCAGTTTCCCCATCGGTACTAAGAGCTAGCCTTGCTGGAAGGACCCTTCAAAGGCCTTCCTGCTGTACTAAGAGCTAGCATAGCAGGAAGGCCTTCCAAGGGTCCTTCCAGTTTTAACACAGCTTGGTGACTGGTCCTAGTCCTACCCTAAATCCACAGCACAAATTCTGAAGCCTCTCCCCTAGTCTGAAGCTAGCAGAAAAGCACCAAGATTAAATATGTGTTTAATGAATGAAACACTCGAGAAAACCATCTTTCAATCCTCACAGCCTAAATGAGGCACTACTTACCCTTGGAAGCCAAATTTCACAGAGTTGTTGTAGGGGAAGAGGATTTAGATACTTTGATGCCTCTGAATGGGGCTGTATGTTACAAAGGGGCCCTTCACTTCCCACCCTTACTATGTGCTAACTGCTTTAAATGTTGTGCAACTTTATGCCCCACAACAAGGCTACAGCCTACCTACTATTACCTAGTTTTTCAGATGAGCAAAGGGACTATGGAGTGAAAGGTCTTGCTCAAGGCCACACAGCCAGTGAGTGGCAGAGAAAGGACTCCAACTGTACCTATAACTACCTACTGGTTTTGTTTTAACATGGTGAGGGTGTGCTGGGTTGGGGCAGGAAATGAGGTTGAGCTGGGGCCATTGGCAAGGGGAGAGACTGGGTCCACCCAAGGTGAGGGAGGTGCCTACTGAGTTGCCAAAAGGTTCATCAGTTTGCAGAGCACCAAATGGTACTGAACTAGCAAAGCTGAGGGCAAGCATCCATTCCCCTCCCCCTCAAAGGACAGGGTAGAACTCTTTTCCCTTCCCCAACCCACAGTGCCAAGAGTGAGCCCTGAGAAGTCACTTACCTACTCCCCTGGATCTCAGGGCTCCAGTGAAAAGAAGCCCCTCCCTCCCGGAAGCCCTTTTCTGGATTTCAGGACCTGCAAGGGGCCGAGCCACCCCCAAAAGAACGCTGCAGCAACCGTCGGAAAAATTGTTCAGGGTTTTTTTCCGGCACTTTGCGCTGCCACCGGCTCCGTAGTTGCCGGGGTAAGGGTGAGGGGTTATTGGGAGAAGACTGGCTTAACTCCTAACTAGAGGCCCTGAGATGCCTCTTGCTCAAGCAGGAGGCTTTCTCTGGTCCGTTGGCCCAGCCTTTTTCGGGCCTGAAAGGTCCGCCCAGAGTTTTCCCACCACCGCCTCTCCGGCTACCTGGCAGGCCTGTGTTGCCCCCTGATCCCTGCCACCCCCGCCCCCCTCCCAAATGAGGCCGCCGAGCTTCTGACTCCTGGAGGAGGTGACGGGCGAGAGAGGGAAACCAGGCGGCTGGGGGAGGGGCGCGCCTGCACCTGGCCTCACTCCGCCACCGGGACTGGGAGGGCGGGACTGGACCCCCGCCAGACCCAAAAAGAGCGGCACGAGAGGGGAGGTGTGCCTCCTCCTCTCCAGCAGTCTGGGGGCAGATAACAAGCTCTACCCCCACAACTCTCGCCGCCAAGGCGCCCCCTAGGGCCGGGCTTTGAGGCACCCCTTCCTGAACTGCGCGCTCAGCCCGCTCCCCCGAACGACCGCGCTCTCCAGCTGCAGGAAATTCCAGAAGCTCTCCATCATCCCGGCGCAGCGCGCAGCCCGGGCTGCCAAGGCTCCCCGAAGGAGAGCCACATGCCGGCCGGCCGCGCAGCCCGCCCTCGGTCCCCCCCCACCCCCGCCTTCTATCCCGGCCGGGCAGCCACATCGGGCAGGGCGGGGGCCCAGCCGGCCCGAGCCCCGGGCCGGCGGAATGCGTGGCAGCCCCTGTCGGGGGCTATTTTGAGCGGGAGGGGAGCGGCTCAGCCTCGGTGTTTTCGGCTTTTTCCTGGCCCCTGGCCCGCCACCATCCCGGGCCCTCGGCTGCCCGTGGAGTGGGGGTGGGAGGGTCACGTGGCGGGGCGAAGGGTGGCGGCGGCAGCGGGTGTGGGGGGGTACTCCGCGACCCGGCCCGGGCCCAGGAGGTGCCCAGCGGCGGTCCGGACCTACGCTCTCGGCTAAGGCCTGGCGGCTGGATTATTAATAGCGCGTCTGGCTCAGGCTGCGGCTACAGGGCGCCCGCTACCTGCACGCCCCTCCTCCGGGGAGCACAGGCGGCCAGGGCACTCCCTCCCCAGCGACGGACTCAGGCCTCACTGGATAGCGCCATGGTGCACCAGTGGCCAATCACCGGCCTCGATTTCCTCACCTGTAAATTGGAGTAAATCGGAAAAGAGCTCTCTGGCTTATATGGTGGGTACCGAATAAAGGTTTGGCTTGCTGTGTGTCTCTCTCTCCTTAAGCAAAATGCCTTCCTTTTGGGGGCTATTTATAAAATGAGGGGGTCTGAGAGGACTCTCCGGGGGAAGAATCCCTTACATTTGAACAAGGCATTTTCATTTACAACCCTTTTGAGCTTAGCGACTACCCAGTGGTAACAGCCACCACTGAACACTTGATTGTAAGGTTCCCATTAAGTAGGTAATATCCCCTTTTTCCTGATGAGGAAACTGAGGCTCGGGAAGATTAAGTGACCTGCCAAAGGCTACAATGGCAGAGGCCAGAGTCATAAACTCTGATTGCAGGGTCTGAGTTAACCACTGAACCATACTGTGCTCTGAGACGAGCAGGACAAGCTCTGCCTCCCTTTTATAGAGGAGGAAACAGGCTCAAAGTGTGATTTGTCCAAAGTTACCTTTGGCCAGTTAGCGGCAGAGCATCCCACACAGAGCTCCGACTCACCATCTAATGCCCTGCTGCAGCTAATGAGGGCATGATTAGGTCCTAGAAATGGGCACATAGGCTCTATCCCCATGGGCACCCAGCTGTGTTCAGGGCCCTAGAAATCACACTCTGCTCCCAAGGGTACAGCCCAGACTCCTAGGCCCCCAGGTTCACTAATCCACCAAATTCCAGACACAGCCCAGCCTCGGCCATAAGGGTAGGGGGCATCTAGGGGTGAGGGAAAATGGCTTGCAGGGGTAACAGCCCAGGACAGGGACTGGAGTTGCTTCCTGCCCCCACCCCCAGGCAAGGAAGCACAAAGGTTGGCAGGCCCCCCACTCCTCCCCGGAAACCTGGCAGTTTATTTCTGTCTCTGGGCCCCCTGTTTCCACAGAGTCAGTCCAGGAAGGCTGGCAGCAGCTGGCTTGGAGGGGTGGAGCTCCTGCTCTCTCAAGGGTCCAGCTGCTGCCCTGCCCCAACCCCACGTGCCAGGCCAGACTAGACTCCAGAGTCAGAGGTGACTAAGAGTATATAACCTCTGGTGTGTCCAACTCTATTTATTCCACATCACTCTGGCTCATGACTCCCCTGGACCCTGGTCCCAAAGAAAAGCCTGCTTCTAAACCTGGGCTGCCCAATATGGTAGAAATTAGCTATTGAGCACTGGAAATGTGGCTAGTTGGAATTGGATCGTGCCATATGTATTAAAATATACACCAGATTTTGAAGTCTAAATATGAAAAAGGTAAAATATCTCATTAATAATTTTTATAATTATATGTTGAAATTCTAATAATTTGGAATATATTGAGTTAGATAAGATATATTAACATTAATTCACTTATTTCTTTTTACTTTGTTTAATGTAGCTACTAGGAAATTTAGACTACATACATGGCTCCCATTACACTTCTGTTGGAAAGTGTTGTTCTAAATCATAGGGTGCTCTGGCTTACAACCAAGACTTTGCCTGCTCTAGATCAATATTTCTGTGGCTTCAGCTCATCAACTTCCTCATATCCAGACCACAGCCTATGTGTGGGTCTCCATCTCAACACCCCACCCCGCCTCATCCCACCCCAGCTTTCTGTGAATTGAGGCTCAGCCAGAGATGAGGGCTTATATGCTTTAAAGCACCGTCTTCTAGTACATTTCTTGTTCAACAATTCCCTATTATCTAGATCCCAATGAGAGTGCAACTCTAGATCACCTTCCATATTATCCAGCCTGACCCCCCCAACCTTGTTTGCTTAGAGATCACTGATTAGTCAGATGTGAGATCTAGATACCCTCAGGAGGAATAAGCTTCTAGGTCAGGGGCTGGCAAACTACGGCCCAAGGGCCAAATCCAGCCTGTGTCCGTTTTTATAACTCAAGTTTCACTGGAATGCAGCCATGCTCATCCCTGTATGCATCATCTATGACTGCTTTCAAGGCACAATGGCAGAGTTGGGTACTCACGACAGAGATCCTATGGTCTACAGAGCCTGAAATTTTCATGGACTTTTTACAGAAAGTTTGCCCACCCATTCTAGAGGACCAACTAGTCCAAGCCAGTATGAATGTAGGTTCCAGCCCAAGACTATGGCTTAGTCTAATCTAGATTACCTCCTGCAAGATGGGATTGCTGACCAGGATCTGAACCACAGCTCAACACGTGCGCCACGCTGCTTGAGTTCCACATTCTGCTCTGATCTCAAAAAACCGGACCCAATACTCTCATCTGGGATGGAAAGAATGTCTCCATTTCCCAATTCCCCTAGAGAGATCAAGGCCCATTGGCCCTACTCAGTGGCCTTGGGAAGGGGGAGGGATGGTGGATTCCAGAGACAGCTCTGGAGGCTAAGCCAAAGAGTCAGGGGTAAGCTCTTCCCTGCCAAGGGTGCAGAACACAATCAGGCCAAGTAGACAGAGTAGCCCCACACTCCACCCCTTCCCATCAGGCTACAGAGCAGGTCACTTAGCTGGGGGTCATGTGGGATAGTTAACCAAACCACCCAAAAGCTAGACCAAAGGGCTCCCAATGGAATCTTTACCTCTGACCACCTGAAGCCTATCACCTCAGGAATGAGTGGCACCACTTTCCCCCTCGTTTACCTCTGGCTCTGCTTTTTCATGGCTTTCTTTGAAAATCCTCCCACATCTGCCTCCCTCCCTTGCCATTTCTCCTTCCTCTAGCCTAGAAATTTTAGCCTTAACCTTAGCGGTTAAGATCTTGGGGGCCAGGCTTCCATTCCAGTTCTGACTGTGGGCAAGTCACTCCACCTCTCTCGGCTTTCTCAGTTTCCTCATCTGTGAAACAGAATAAAAATAGTGGTACCTACCTCACAGGGTCGTTACATGGTCGAGATCATGATGTATGTCCCTTTGCCCAGCACCTGGCCCATAATAAGCATGAAAGGCGAGTTGCTATTTT
The DNA here is from genome assembly GCF_022682495.2 of Desmodus rotundus. Classification (NCBI taxonomy): domain Eukaryota; kingdom Metazoa; phylum Chordata; class Mammalia; order Chiroptera; family Phyllostomidae; genus Desmodus; species Desmodus rotundus. Next base: position 16,930,454 of record NC_071389.1, read on the forward strand.
TATTACTAACGGTAACCTAGCATGGTTCCACAGATGGACGCCGGCAGGTTTGTAAACCTCACAATATTTTAATCAAAACCTGTTTTTGTATTTTTCTGAAGAGAAGGCGCATGGCTCTCATCTTCTCAAAATGATTCCTTAGCCCAAATGGTTAAAAAAAGGCTGCAGGGGGTGGGGGGCTTTAGTTCAATCTACACAAGGAAACAGAGGCACACACTGGGGACAGGACTAGCCCAGGGCCCCACAGGAAACACGAGGCAGCCCTGAGGCCACTGTCTCCAAGGCCTCCCTCTTTCCACTAGGCCAAGCTGTCTCTCCAATCTGACTTCATCACTTCCCACCTGCTCAGCAGCGAAGCCCCCCACAGTGGGCTCCCCGCCTCCGAATGCCCCCACTGGCCCCTCCGCCTCATGCCAGATTCATCTTCCCCCAACCTCATTCTCATGACACTGTGTCCCTGCTCCAAAACCTTTAATAGCTCCCTACTGCTGACGACAACATCAAGGCTGAGGTCTTTAGCCTGACATTCAAGAGCCTTCACGGCCAGCTCTGGCTCCCGCCAACCTCCTCACTGTTCCCTCTTGTCTGGTCAGTAGAGCTGACTTCTTCCTCTCTTCTCTCCCCCTCCCTACAGTCTCCATACCACCCACACAATCACTCAGTTCTGGACAGAATCTGCCCCTTTGCTCAATCACACAGTGTCTCAGGCCCAGCTTGCTTCCCCCGCTCTGCCCTCAGGGTTGCCCCGGGGTCCAGCCACTCTCGGGACTCACCCTGATCAGGCCATGCCTGGGTATGCTGACTGTATGCAGCTCCGGCTCCAGGAAGCAGGCGTCTGGCCCTGTTCTCCAGCCCAGCGCCATCCCTTGACATTGACCCACCTTAGCCACTGCCCATATGCTCTCTGGTGAGCCTCTCTCCTTCCGTCCCCTAGACTTTCAGGAACACTCCCCTCATCGCAGGGAGAGAGCTGGGACAGCACTGCCCTCGGAGTCATGGCTCCTGGGTAGACTCGTCTCGCTGAGCCCTAAAGTCCTCATCTATGTAACGGGGACAGCAACACCTATATCTCATGTGAGTCTCCTGAAGGACAAATGTCCTATAGACGGGAAGGTACTTTTTCTTCTTAAACTTGCTATACAAATAATACTAACAGTAGCCTCCATTTATAAGTTTATTTAAAATTGCAACAACCCTACAACCTTGGCACTCCCTAAGCCCTTACCCTGTTTTACTTTTCTTCTTGGTACTTATCAGCATCTAACAAATCAAATATTTTACTTTTGTGTTTAGCATGTTTCATCCTCTAAGTGTAAGCTCCTTGAGGGCAGGGATTTTAATCTACTTTGGTCTCTGTTGTGCGCCCTACAAAAGTGCCTGTGCGCACTTGGTAGTTGAGGAATGAATGAATGAGTCAAGTGCTTACTGTGTGCCCAGCACTATGTTAAGTAAATACTTCTCACAGATCATCTCATCTTAGGAGACAGGTAGTTTCATTACCCTCGTTTTGAAAACGAGGCCTTGAGTTCCACAGGCTTGCCCTCATCACCCAGTAGGAGGCAGCCTGGCTAGGATTTGACTCCATGACCCGCCCTCTTGAACTCTATGCTCTGTCCAGATGAGGGGGTTATTTCTATTTCTACATAGGCTAAGCCTTTTGCATCTGTCACCCTCCCTGTCTCCCCGGGGCTGTTACACTACCTATGCCCCTGAGGCCACCAGCCCTCCCAACCCACATTCTCTCTCAGCCATTTCCTCCCACTTCTCAGCCATAAACCAAGATGTTCATGTTCACCTCGGGCCTTTGCTGATGCTCTGTGCTCTGCCTGGAATGCACTGACACCAGCATCTCTTTCAACTCTACCCATTTCTCAAGACCCACCTCTTCCAGGAAGCTTTGCCTCCAGTCTTTACTTGCTCCCTGTCCTGACCTCATGACTTGTTTACTGCTGGGAAAACCCACTAGGAGAGAACAGGCTGGCTTGGTCTATACCCTCATTGTTTCCTGAATCTGGAGGCCTTGCTCACCTCCATCCGTTGCCTGGCCAGGTCTCTCCCTCCTTCCTCTGTTGAATCACTGCTCCCACCTTATGCCATCTCTCAATCAGGTTTAAAGCTCTGTGATTAAGAGCCTGGCTTCTGAGTCTCTCGCGCTCCATCCCTCCCCCTTGCCCAACCTCCCCACACACTAGCTGTGTTTCTTTGGGCATGTCACTACACCTCTCTGAACCTGTTTCCCATCTGCACAGTGGGGATAATATGAGCACCTGTCTCATGAACGAACGTGCCTGGCATACAGTAAGCACTCAAAAAATATCAAACTGTTACGTCAGCCTGCTCTCCTCCTCCTCCCCAGGCAGCCCCCTCCTCCAGAATATAGCTGATGAGGATAAGATTGCTACCACGTACTGGCCACCTAATATCTGAAGCAAGGAGAAAAATGTCTGGCACCCTGTTCAATATTGCTTGCTGAATAAATACAATAACCAGTTCAATCCTCACAACACTCTATGAGGAAGGGCACTATTATTACGCCCATTTTACAGACAAGGAAATCAAGGCCCAGAGAGGGTGTATAACTCATGGTGGTTGGAACCTGAACCCAAGCGGTCTGACTCTAAAGCTGAGACTTTCATTGCCATCCTCGTCTTCACTATTCCCACCTTGCCCTGCTCCAACGCCACCCCCCAGGCCGAGACGCTTTCTTTCTCCAGAGGCTGGACTCTAGCATCTAGAGGACTGCTCACTGGGCCTCCGCTCCAGAGCTCAGGTGCTTCACATCTGATCTCACTGGAACCTCACCAGGCCCTGTGGATTCAGTGCCACACTATTTTCCCTTGACAGGTGAGGAAACTGAGCCTAAGAGAGCAGTCAAGTAACTAAGGTCACACAGAATTCAAATCCCAAACCCTTCCAACTGCGTCGTGTTTTGTGACATTTTTCTCCCATTGTCTTAGACAATTGTTGATAACTTTTTCACACACATCTGTCTTATACAACTATTGATAACTGTTCACACACATCTACCGTATAGGCAGCAAGCTCTCTGAGGGGCAGTCTGAGTCCAACCCTTCCATGTGACCCCACAGTGGCGGCATGGGCCGTGCTCCTCCAGTGAGGCTTCCTAATGGCTGATCTGCACCTGCCAGCCAGGCACACCTTGACACTCACCGGCTCCCTGCCACAAAGCAGGCCTTCACTTGTGGGCCGAATCTCCCCAATTAGACTTGGGATTGGCAAGGGCAGGGCTGGATCTCCCCTTCAACCTAGAGGCTCCCCAACAATGCCCTATCTCCCAGGAACTCAGGGCTCCCATCTCCCACTTAGAGCACTAAGGAGGCAGGATAACCTGGTGGTTCAGAACAAGTACTCTGAATCCCAGTGTTCCAAGTTCAAAGGCTAGCTCCGCCAGGTACTGGCTGTGTGACCTTGCCCAAGTCCCAAGGCTTATCCCTAAGCCTCATTATTCTGATATGTAAAACGAGGGTGACAATGATAGGATTGTTATGATGATTGAGTATCTATAGATTTAGATGACTATCTGGGACATGGTAAATGCTATGTCAGTGTTTGTTAAATAGATAAAAGTAGGCTTCCACCTGGCCACGGAAGGAAGGGTCCCCCTGGTAGGGTACAGTGCAAGTGACAAAGCAAGGCCCAGTTCCAAACAGACAACTGAAGACACATAGGGAAATGGAAACAGGTGGTGGAGATCTCACATTCAGGAAGCCCCTTGTGGCAGGGACCCACTCCTCCCCTCCCCACATCCTCCAGAGCCAGAGGACCCCATTTCCTGGCTACATCAGTGTTTTGATCTAATACTTTAACCCTAATCCCCAAGCTGCTTCCCCTCCTCTCCTTCCAACTGTTAACTCATCCCACACAGGCAGACAGATTACTGCGGGAATCCAGGCCCTGCCTCTCTTAGTTGCTGTGTGACCTTGGGCAAGTCACTTAGCCTGTCTGAGCCTCGCCTCCTCATCTCTAGAAGGGATACTCCACCCTGGAGGTCTGTCCTAGAAATCGATAACTGAAATCATGCCTATAGATGTGTTCACAGGTGCTTGGACATAGTAGTGTACCACAGGCCTGACCACATGGATAGGTTTGCTCTTTGGGCAATGGGGTAGGGAAGGGGGCTGCCATTAAAAACTGACCCCCTACTTTAAAAGTTTTCCCAACAGCCCCTAAGCAATGCTTAGGTTACAAGCCAAGCTCCTTGTCCTTTAAACCACCACCCGACATTAAAATCTTGATTACTGGGGAGTAGGCAGGGGCCGCACGGTCAGGCGACCCTTCACCAAGGGGCTGCATCTGAGGCCCTGAGGCAGGCGCAGTGGGAGGGGGAAAGCAGGAGGGACCACAAGTGAGGAAGGAAAAGGCCCCTTGGAGGCGAACCAGGGACAGTGGAGAAGACCCCTGCGTTGAGAGGGGAAAAGAGGAAGAGGGACGTGTCCCTAAGACCCTTCCTCTCTGCCACAGCTAACTCAGCAGTCACCTGGCCTGGCCTTCCGCCCCTCCGAAAAGAATGAGGAGCCGGCAGCAGCAAGTTACCATAGACGATTACCCGCCCTTAATTAATTAAAATAAACAGCAAATTAAATACAGCAAAATTAAAATAGAACAGGAAATTAATTCTCTACCAGCCCCACCTCACAGGTGAGATGCTTAAAGGGCCCCGTGCAGCCAGGATCCAGGGCAGCTGGGGGGTCACCAGAACCTGGCTTATACCACAGCACCAGGCAACCTCAAATATCAGCGGCAGAGCCCCGCTACCCACAGGCATTCACCTGGCTATGCCACCCCAAGATCAGCCTCCTGGCTCCTTAACCCCAGGGCAGGCCAAGCCCTGGGTTACACTCCTGAACCCAAGCCCTGCTCCTTGGTCGGTGGGCAGGAAGGGTTCTGACACCCTCTGGGCCAGGAGGTTGCCTTCTCTTCTGCGTCCCCTCTGGGGCTTGGAGTCAGATCCTGGCAAAGACCCCTTCCTTCCCTGCTGAGTGCCTGGCCCACATTTAGAGCACCCAAAATTTATCTCAGGGGGACCCCTCACTTTGCTCTTTCCTCTTCCTCAGAATGCTCAGGAAGAAAGCACTGCCGAGGCCCTGAATCCCAGGCCAGAATTGCCCAGAGGCAGGCGGACAACCCTTAGGACATGATACACAATTCCCTCCTGTACAAGACTAGCTGCCTCACCACACTGATGGCGGAGCTGAGGCCAAGGAGGGCCAAGCCATTTGTTTGCCACCATCTAACTGTTTAGTGGCGGAGCCTGCAGCAGAATCTCTAATGGGCATGTTCCATGTAGCCACCAAAACGTGCCAGTTCAGGTCTGTGCTGACACCCCACGCAGCCTGGCTCCCAAGGCCTCGCGTCCATAATCCCATCCCATGGCCCCCCTTCTTAGGTCCCGCACAAGAGCCAGATTAGACTCCTCAACCTGCCCTTCGGCTCTTGTTTACATGCCTCCCTCTATCTGAAGCTCCTTCCCCCACCTCTGCCTGCCAAGGTGGACCAGACTCTTCAGTATCCGACTCAATGGACCACGGTGAGCCAGCACTCAGTAGGTGCTCAGTAAACCTCCTCGTCTATGTCCCCTGTGTCCTACTGGTAACTGACAATTGGCTATCATTTATGAAGCATTTCCTGTAAGCCGGGCTCCTGCACTGTCCCATCCTCACATGAGGGACCCAGCTCAAAGAGTGTATGGGACTCGTCGTGACTCCTTCCAGGGTCACAGTTCTGGAACTGGAACTCCACCAGTCCTTGCTTCTAAATGAATCTCTTCTCCGTCCTGCTTGCCTCTTCTAGGTCAGACCAGCATTATCTCCCGTCTGTACTACTAAAGCCTCTCAACTAGCCTCCCTGCCTTCATTCTCTCCCCACCCTATCCTGTCACTGAAGACGTCCCATGACTCCTTGTGGCCCACTGGACAAAACCCAGACCTCTGAGCATGGCATCTAAACCCTGGGACATCAGGCCTCTGTTTACTCTGCAGCTCCTCTTCTAGTGTCTGTACATCACCCCATCTTCCCACCATACGTATCAATCGATAGTTTGATTCATTTCCAGGCTTTGCACATGCTGTTTCCTCTGCCTGGAACACCTTTCCCACATTTTCCTACACATTCTTCAATATCCAGTATCAAAGATTACCTTGCAACCTACTCATACTGGACAAGCAACAAGCAAAACTGGTCACAAAATTGAGAGCTGCATGAAGGAGGGACCTGAGTCACCCACTGTACCCCTAATGCTTAACACAAAGTCAGTGCTCGATCAACATTTGTTGAATGAATAAGTGCATGTTCCACACATAACTGTTGACTAACAGAGAGTGGACAAGGCCGCAGCGGGCAGGGGTGGAGGCGGAGGGGAGAGGCCGAGGCCAGGAAGGCCGAGGACGCAATGGGAGCAGTGACAGACGCTGTCAGGGCTGCTCTGCATTGGAGCTGTACTTCTGGCAGAGGGAGTGTTTGTGAGAGACAGAGGAAGAAAAGCGATGGTGTGAGGGAGGCTCTCAGTGTGTGTGCGCACACATACGTGTGAGCAAGTGGTGAGGATGTGTGTGGGGGAGCGTGTGTGCGTGCTGCATTTGGGAATGAGTGAGAGAGAGAAGGTGAGAAGCACGGGAAGGGGTATGTACGTGCGTGGGGGGTTCTGTGTGAGATGCGGGTGTGGAGGGCCTGTGTATACTACTTGTGTGTGGGTCCGTGTAAGAAAAGGTAAGGGTGTGTGCCATGGAGACTGTGTGTGTGCGTGCTGGAGGCCGTACATATCTACTTGGGAGGGGTGACTGAGAAGGACAACAAGGGGACACCTGAGGGAGTGTGTGAGCAAGAAATCGTTAAATGGGGGGGCAGTGCTAGGAGCATGCACAGAGGGAGATGGTGTGCCTGGGACAGTGTCCAGTGGGGAGGGCAAGGTAAGAAACGTCAGGGCTCTGCTGAGGGTGTGGTTGCCACAGCCTCGGCCACGGGCCCAGTGCCAAAGGTGGGGGCTGGCCCTGGGCCCAGGGTGGGGGGCTCTGACTGAGCAGAAGATTCCTCAGATTTCTCTCTGGAGCCACAGGCACCGTATTATCATATCCCCGGGCAGGAAGGTCGAGGAGGAAGCCCAGATGTGTGTGTGCCTTACATCTGTCCACAGCAAAACCTCTGGGCATTTATTTGTCTTTGTCTGTGTCTGGGAGTGCACGTCTGTGCTTGTGTGCGCACTGCCGGCTGTGTGTTGTGTCTGTGCCTGCCTTTGTCTCTGTATGTATCTGGGCCTTTGTCTCAGTGTGTGTGGCTGTTGGTCTATGCCTGTCTACATGGCTGTGTCTGGATTTGTGTGTGTCTAAGTGTATCTGTGTCTAAGGGGTACCGTATGTCCTTGATCTGTGCATGTCTAAGCGGGCGGCAAGCAGCCCCCTGGAATGCCTGTCTGTATCCGTGTGTCCCTGCGGCCTTCGTGTAAGACAGGGAATGTTGAGCTTTAGAGGCTGTGGGCCTAGATCTCAATGTATCGAAGTGTGAGTATGTGCCTGTGTCTCTGTATGTGCGGCTTTGCCATGTGTTGTAGCATGAAGACACTTATCTGTGACTGTGGGATACACGTCTGTGAGACCAAGGATACGTGTGTGTCTGTGTGCCTGAGCGTGTGCGTATGTGTATGCATGTGTTGGGTGTGAGAGTGTGAGGGGTTTGTCACAGACTGGTGAGCAAGTTAATCTCAGACTCCGTGACACGTGGAATAAAATCACGCTCCCATAATGGGATCATTCGTCTTCCTGTCCAAGTAGAGAACCAACTCTTCACCCTCTGCCCTGGGGGAGCCAGAGGGGCCAGGGCCAGGCACCAGCCCCCGCCCAGGTCCCCTCTGCCCTCAGCACCCCACCCATACCCCTCCTCTGCTGCACTAGAACCATTCTGCCTCCAGAGTGCCCTGGTGCCCACTGCAGGCTGGGCAGGGCTCCAGGACATGTGACCAAGCCTTAGAGGCCTGTCTTAGGCCCCCCAGCCCCACCCACTGCTGAGGAGGGCCCTGCCCCAGTTGGGAGGGGGGTACAGGAAGGAATCTCTGGGCCCCTCCTCCTCCCGGAGGGGAGGGATGAGCTGCAGGCCCAGCCGGGATTTTCCATCTCTCAGCAACAAGATTCCTGGTGAGCAGGCTGCAGGGTTTGGCAGAACGCCTGCTGGAGACCCGCCCTCACCCGCCAGGACGCCTGGGTCCCCAGGGCCAGGCAGCAGTCAGTTCCCTGGGGAGCTGGGAGGGCCCCAGAATTCTAGCCTGCTGCTGCCCAGGCCTGTGGGAAAGCCAAACCCTTCCAGGCTCCTGCTTTCAAACAAAGATGGCTCCCCAACCCCCCAGGCAAATCACTACCCTTCCTCTGGCCTCCCCCCGCCTGAGCCTTTGCTTCAGAAATTCATCACAGGCCAGCACCACCCACTACCCGCGTGAACCTCAGCACACACCCAGCCTGGGTTCTAGACCTCACCTCTGGGTTTGGGGGCTCCCAAGGCCAGGGCTGTGCTTCTCTCAGACTGGGGCTTCTGAAGACAGGGCCATGTGTCCTGCAGCTGCGCAATCCCTCTTGGTCTCAGTGCTCCTTCCTGAATGAGCGGATAGGTACCAGGAGAGAATTTCAAACCCCAGGTTGAGGAAACGCAGGCACTGAAGCCCTCTGCCCTACCTACCACCATGAATCAGAGGCCAAAGCCAGTAAGTAGTCTGGTCTTACAAGGTCTCTATCCTGCCCAACTGCAGTGGCTGCAACTCCTCCTCCCTCATAGGGTGCAATCTCAGAGGCGGGCAAGCATCAGTTGGAGGGAAAGAGGAATGGGCAGGGGACTCCCTCAACCCCAGCTTTGGATGAGCAGCTAGAGAGCAGGTTTGGTAAGAGATTAGGGTTCAGGAGGAGGAAAACTGAGATGTTTCAAGATTTATGAACTTAATCCTTCTCCCTGAAACTCCTCTCCAAGCCCCCCAGCACCAGCTTGGTCCCTCCAGGGTCGTGTTGTAGCCCCAGGCCAATATCATGGTCCTAACCCATCCATCAGCTCTAGCCAGTAAGTTCCCACCCCAGCGAATTCCGAAAGGAGGGGCTCAACTGATACTAGGAGCCCCAACTGATGGTGAGGGGGCGTGGTCCTAAAGAGGTAGCCAACAGCCCCCTGCACCCTCCCAGGAGCTGGAAGCTCACAACCTCCAGGGAAGAAGCTAGGCTGGTGGGTGGGGCCAAGGAGAAGGTACCTCCCAGCCCTGGTACCACACCCAGTCCCACCCTTTCAACAGGCCAGGAGACCTGGAATCCCATGGGGCCCTACAGCTCACACGGTGTGTGACCTTGGGCGGTTGCTGCTCCCCTCCAGGCCTCAGCCTCCCCACCCCGCACAAAGCAGGAAGTGGCTCAGAAATCCCAGGTGTCCCCCCCTTCAGCTCAGCTCCCTCAGCACTAAGCCCTGCCTTCTTTCCAGTACAGGGGTGTCACCCAGAATCTGGGCCAGATGAGGTCAGGCTGCAGCAGCTACCTGGAGGAATCCCTGAAGCCACCCAAGTCAGAACTGAAGAGCCTGTGGTGCTTACCCCTTTGCTATGCACCTATTTTCCAGAAGAGTGAAACTGAAGCCCTGAGAAAGTACCTGGGTCTGGACCAAGGCTTCAGTTTTATTGGTGGTTGAAAGTAGAAAGATCTGAAAAACCTGGATTAAAATCCCTGCTGCACCAGAAACTTGTTATGTGAGGTCCCTTGCCTTCTCTCAGCCTCTGATTCCTCATCTGTAAAATGGGTAACAGTGCCTGCCTCCTGCAACTGTTAAGCTGAAATGAGAAAATGCGTGTACGAGCTGGGCACAGTGCAGCAGGCGCTTGCACAATGGTAGTTATCACAACTGTGGGTAGTGCTAATATAAACCCAAGTGGCTGGAGTAAAGGGGAGGATGGCTCATCCTCCAGCCAGATCAGGACCCCCAGGGCCTCAGCCCAGGAGGGCCAGCCAAATTCCTCGAAGCCCCCAGCTGTCTCCCCTATTCATTAAAGGACTCTCATTAGTGAGCCTGGGCACCTGCCCCTCCTCACATAATAAGCCTCATTAGTATCTTAGCCCCAAGCTCTCTGCCCAGAGTCTATGCATGTACACACGCATGAGGGTGGGAGGGGGCTGCAACAGGCCACCAGCCAGGAGACAGCATCCTCGCCAACCACACCCCCTGCCTGTCATCAGCAGGGCCCATCACCCAGCTTGTCACCTGCCTGCCTTGCACCCGCACCACCTGTCACCCACCCAGCTCTTCACCCACCCAGCCCATCACCTGCACCACCTGTCACCACCCAGCCTGTCACCAGAGCTGCCTGACAGGCATCTGGGTGGGGGGCAGAAGATGGGGAGGAGAAGACCACAGGGGTGTGGAGCTGGGGGCCCCAGAGACCCTGTAGGACCCCCACTTCAGCTCGGCATCCTGCAGCATCGCCATGGCAACCTCTCAGCCGCAACCACTTTCCCAAACATCCCCCGCCCCCCCCCCAAGCCCTGCTCTTAGCTGAGCTGAGGCTGAGAAGAGCCTGAGTGACAGCAGAATGGGGCAGGAAGAGGTTCATCAGCTGGTTGGCCTTGGCCATCCTTCCCTCTTTGGACTCGGTTACTCCATCTGCAAAATGGAGGGGCTAGAATGGGTGAGGTCCCTGCAAAGCAGGCCATCCTTCTCCAGTGTGGATTTGCCAAGCCAGGTGCCAGTTAACCTGTGAGAGCTGGGACGCTGAACAAAAGGATAGGGGATTCTGGGTCCTTCCACACTCCTTTGCCCCTGGCCCACCCCAGAGAGGCTGAGCCTCTGGCCCAAGCTCACACAGCAAAAGAGGAAGAGTAGGCTGGAAGGGAAGGGGCTCCGCCACAGGTCTGTCAGCTGGAGACACCACACAGAGTGACCCAAGGTGACCAGGGACTGAGTTGGCCCCCACCTCCAAGCTGCATTATTTATAAAACCCAGAGCTTGGAGCTGAGCAACAGCTGCAGGGCTGCCCCTCCAGGGGCACGTGCCAACGTGGAGCAGAGAAGACAAGGTGCCTCCTCGGTGAAGGCCCCTGGGGTCCCTGGCTCCCTCCACAGCTGGCTGGGGCAGGGGCTGAGGTGGAAGAGGGGTAGCAGCAGCCCATCCTTCCTCTCCCGCCCCGTCCTCTCCACTCCTCCAGCCAGGCGATAGGATTACTTCTGCATGACTGCCTGCTCCACGGGGTTCCAGAGACCCTCCTGCCTGCAGCAATCTTTAAAATTCCTCCAGCCCAACCTGGCTCCCCGCTCCCTTTCTCACTCCCTTTCTCCCAGCAGTGAATGCTCTAGCGTCTACTGCAGTGTGCCTGCCGCCACTGCCACTACCAAGCAGGCTAGGGCCCAGGTCCCAACCCATCCTCAAGGTGCAGCCTAGCATCCTTCAGAACCCTCTGAGGCCCAGACCCTGGCCTGTCCCCTCTGGCCCCTGGTGCTGGTCCAGTCCCACAGAGAATGGCTCAGACTGGGGTCAGGTGTGCCAGCTGTGCCAATGTGGATGGGCACATATGTGCAATCACACTTGGTGGATCTTGGCATGCCCGCCCATGTCCTCTGCTGCCAGAACCTGGCTGCCCCCACCTCAGCTCTGACCAACCCTCCCCTACCTCACCAATCCCTGCTACCCCTGGAGTGGGCAGACAGCTGGGCCAGGCCAGCGCCTGTGGCTCCCCAGGGCACAAGAGGCAGGCAGGAGATCGATCCACTGAATTTTTCAAGGCTCTAATGGAGCCTGCATCCTAGGACTTGGGGCCTGGGACACAGGGGATGTCTCAGGGACCCCTCCCTCAGCCTTGCAGTTGCTTTATCTGTCAGGTCTTAGGGGTCAGGGGAACCTTCCTAGGAGCCTTCCTTCAGCAGCAAATGAGGTACGAGGGGCCCCTGGGAAAGATATGGTACTGGGGAGGCTGTGAGCAACACCCAGAGGCCCCCCCAGTCTCTCCAGCCCTTAATGCGGGCAGAAGCAGCTCAGCCTCTAAATCACTCCCCTCATGCTGCCCTCTGAGGCGGATTCTGTGCATCTGTAATTAGGGGGTGGAACAGATGGTGGAGATTCCGTTTAGAATCATGCGTCTAGTAAAGTAACCTTCGCTGTCGGAACTGACTCCCAGGGAGACCAAGCCCCAAGCCTGGGTGGGGGTGGGGGGGCAGGGTGGGGAGTATGTCAAACCAACACCTTCACCATCTCTTTCCCTGAAGCCCATGGCCCAATGTCCCTCTCAGGTGAGCCAAGGAGGGGGGAATTTGGCAAGCACCTGAGAAAGCTGGGAGTAAATCCCCTTGTACCCCCCACCCAATACATGCCAGAACCAGGGCAGAGCTGGGTACTCTTGGCTGAGAGACCAGAGTGACCAGGCGCCAAGAGCCCCCAAAGAGGCCCCAATCCCTCAAAGCCCAGGCCAAGGTGCCCAGAGCACAGGGTCTTGGGTGGGGCGGCTCTGAACCAGATGTACAGCCTCACTCTCCAGGAATGAAAGGCCCGGGGCAGTGAAGGGGGTGGAGATGCCTCCTCAGGCAGAGGAAGCTCTGGGAAGTGGGGGAGGTCTGGGAAGCAGAGAAAGAGAGAGAACACACAAGAGTGAGCAAGAGTGTGAGCAAAGGCTAAGGCTGTCTGGGCGGGGGCCTGGGGAGAACAAGGTGGGCTGGGGGAGCAGTGGGGGAGAGTGCTGGGTGGGGGATGCCGGGATGTGTGAGGACAGGAGTGAGGGCTGCAGACACTGGGAGGCGGGGTGTGTGATGGGGTGAGGTGGGGGTGCAAGGAGGGCAGGGGATAGCTACTCCTGAGCTCTAAGGGGTGGACGGGGCGCAGGGCTGTGACTGAACCGCGGCTGTCTGTGCGTGTGTGTGCGGAGTCGGTGTTTGGAGAGAGCTGTGTGTGGGCTGTCCCTGGGCTCTTAGATAGCTGAGGAAAGTTCTGGAGCTGGAGCTTGTTGGAGATGTACAAAGGACTGCCTTTTTGAGGAGGTGTTGGGTCTGGATGGGGAGAACAGGGGTGTGTGTGTGTGTGTGTGTGTGCGCGGGGGCCTGGGAAAGCAGAAGAAACTGGAGGGATGTTATCTGTTTAGAGATATACCAGGACTGAAGCTATCTGTGTCCTATGTTTGTGGTGACTGGCATGGCTACAGTGGGTGTCCTCATTTCAGGGGGTGTCAAGACAATGCACCTATATATACCTATGTATACAGGAAGCTGTGTGTTTGGAAAGGTGTAGGGGGCTGGACAGATGTGTTAGGGGAGGTGCTGGCTGCAGCTGGAGAAGATGCTGGGGCTCCAGGGAGAGTGTGTGCTAGGGAGGTGTTGGGCCTGAGAGTCTGCGTGTGTGCAAAGCGCTGGGGCTGTAGTGCAGTCCTGGGTGTAACTGGGGAGGCGCCGGAGAGGGAACTGACGTGTGAGGGTGTGGTGGAAGCTGTGTGTGTGTACACTGGGGTGTTTGGGGGTGTGTCGTGGGTCATTAAATGGTTTTGGTAAAGTATTAGGGTTGAAAATACGTGGTGGTTGTATGTTTAGGTGTGTGTTCGAGCTGTATGTGATATAGGGCAGCTGAATGCCAGGAAGGTGTTTGTAGGTGGAGTGACTAGGTGTTTGTGGAGGTGTTGGGATTGTGTGTTTGTAGGTGGAATGGCTGTGTTTGGGGGTATTGGAGCTGTGTGTGGGAGCAGTTTTGTATATTTAGGAGGTGGTAGGGACTGTAGTTGGGTCCCTGTGCCCAGACAGGTGGGTGACCCTCTGGGGAAATGAAGGCCAGAGTCCTGGACTCTGCTTAAGGGCCCATCTAGGGGCTGCCGGCCCACCTCCAGACCCTGTGTGGGGGTGTCCAGGAAAGCAGTCCATCTGTCTGAGCCTGTGCCCAGGCCCAGGAGCAGCCGCCTCCTCGCTCCCTGGGGGCCGGCAGCAGATCCTAGCCCACCCATCTGCCTTCAGATGGTTGAGGCAGGAGCCTCCACAAAGCTGCCTGGAAGGCGTCAAGTGTGTTTGAAGAGCCATGGGCTGGGAGTGGGGGAACTGCACAGCAAACGGTCCTCGTGCAGGCTCCTTTGAAAACCACTGACGCCAGGAGAGAGGAAGAGGGAGGACAGGGGCGGGTCTGTCTGTCCTTGTGCATCTGTGTGGGTCAGTGCCCAACTGTGAGCCTTGGAGCCCCTTCGCATGTGTTTGCGCCGATGGCCTCTGTTCAAGCAGCATTTGGCCTTGGAAGGCAGCCCTCCAACCCAGGCTACACGCTCACAGCCTCACACAGGCAGCTACCCCCTCATATATGCACACCACCTACACCCACGCACAAATACCCCACACACCTTCACATCCACGTAACACTGAGCCCTCACACCCCGGCAGCTCACCCCCAGTGCCCTGTACCTTCACGTATGTATACCCATTACACGTCCCCACACTGAAAAACCAGGCAGTCACACACCTGCCACATATACATGCATCCACACATACATATCCACGCACTCCACACACCTTGGATCCCGTCACGCCCATGCGCCTCCCCCATGCACTAGGTCTCCTTCTCACATACACCGTAACAGACACTCTCCACGCCTTGCATCTGTGCCCATGGGTACATGCTGTATGTGCACACTGGCCTCAGCAACTCTCAGCTCTTTCACACCGTGCAACCCACCATCCAATTCATCTGTGCCCAGGCCCAGCCCTGCAACTTCCCAGGAGGGCTCCGACCGCCTGGGGCCCCCTGGCACCCTCCCATGCCAGCTGGGTCAGAGTGAGGGGGTATGCCAACCCCACCCCCACTGCTCCCTGGGAACCCTGATCTTCATGTCTAGAGTCTTCTCTCTGCTCTGGTGACTGCCACTGCATGTGTGAAAGTGGAACTGTGTGTGTCAACGTACCCTAAGACCCCATGGCGAAGTCTGTGTCACCACCTGCATGGGTAAGGAAGCACAGGTTCGTGTTCACTAGTTAGGTTTGTGAGATTCGAAATGAGTGTGGAAATGGAGATTTGTGTATCAAAAATTGTGTGTGTGTGTGTGTGTGTGTGTGAGAGAGAGAGAAGCAAGGACTGTGGACAGGTGTGGGTGTGGGGGGTGCATTTATACAAGGAAACACACACCCAGTGAATAGTGAGTGTGGGACGCTATTTTCCAAAAGCCCACAGGTATATACATCTGTGAGTAGAGGTCAGGGCTGGGAGAGCCTCTCTCAGCAGCTCCCTCCCCTGCAAAAAAGAACAGGGAGGAGGGGGTCTCTGGGCTGCCGCTTCTCTCTGTCTCCCTGACCTCTTTAGCAGCTGGAAACTGAGCTGGGGGTGGAAGGAATGGGGACTTGGCTGGCCTAGGGGTTTGGGGAGGGAAGCAGGAGAAAACACCTTCCAGATTCTCATCAAATCCCCGTTTGTGGTTTGCAGCCTCAAGTCTCTCCTCTCCCTCCGTCTGGGTTTCCCACTTTTCTTCATCTCTTCTTGTCTCTCTCTCCCCATATCCCTTTTCCCTTCTGGGTCACCTGGTTGCCCTTCTTGGATCGCCCTCTCTCCAAGTTTCTGTCTGTTTCTCTCTCCCGAAGCCCTTCCATTTTTCTGACTCTTCTCTCTGCCAGCACCTATGTCTGTCCGTCTCTCCCTGTACTGGTCCATCTGTCCGTCTCTCTCCGTCTGCCTGTGTGTGGGTGTCTCTGTCCATCTGTTCCACCACCCATCTGTCTGGTTGTCTGTTGTGAGTGGGGGTGTCCACTCACTACCAAGGCACCCTCCTCCAGGTCAGCAAAGGTCTCTCCTGGCTCAGGGTGTGGGGAAGGGGTGCAGAGCTGCAGCTTCTGGAAGCTTCAGTAGCAGCTGGGCTGAGCTGGGAGTTAGGGCCAGCCAGCTGCAAAAGTGGCCCCTCCCCTGGGCTCTCAGGCCAAGGACCCCGGAGCAGAAAGAGGAGAGAAAGGAGGGCCTCACTGCAGCTGAGCCTGTGTTATGTGTGTACAGGAGGAGGCGGGGGAGGGGGGGGCCTCACTTTACCCTCACTTTGCCATTCCTCCCCAAAGCCAGGCCCTGCAGGATAGGGATCCCTAGCGTTCACCTTCCTTACTCCCTAGCCAATCGAACAGTGGCAGAGGGATGTCAGACCTTGGGGAAGGAGGGACTGGGAGCTTTAGCTACCAGTCAGTTGTGGAGGGTGGGGGGTTCCTCCCATACTCCCTTTCTAGGCAGTCCCTGGGGATCTCTCTAGTTCTGGTCCCAGCTCCAGGCATGAGAGGCCACACAGGCAGGTCTTACCAGCTCCCCACAGGGGCTCTTCCCACCCCCCAACTTCTCCAGGGCCTCTGATTCATAGGGATGTGGGGCAATCACATGACTGTCACCCCCTGGTCCAAGTGGAAGGTAGTTCTGGACACGTGGGGACTTTGGCCTGGTCTAAGCACTGGCCATCCTGAGAGGCCCCAGACAGCCCACCTACATCACCAGATCAGCACCCCACACACTCACTCATACACACAGACTGCACCCCAACACTCGTGGCCAGCCACCAGCTCAGAGGGTTCAACAGGGGCCTACCCTAGGACCTTGTGCCCCGTCCCGCACCAATGGCAGCTCCAACAGTACTCCCAGCACAAAGCCAGCAGCTGGCGACAGCATCCCTTAACACCCTCCCAGGATGCTGTGCCCCTACCCCCCTCCCAGGAAAGCTCAAGGTCCAAATACCACAATGGATGGAGAAACTGAGGAAGGGATGGGAGTACAGTCATTCCCCCTGAAACCCTAGAGTGGGATCAAAAATGAGGAGTAATAGGGAAAGAAAGGGACACTGCAGAGATAAAATCTGGCTCCCTCCTGACCTGCCACGGGCGAAGTCCATATTGGCGGCACCCTCTGCACAGCACAGGCCTGCCGCTGGGCCGGGGCCAGGGGCGGGCTCCCTCCCTCCAGAGCTCTCCTTGCCCCTGGCTGGGCCCCCTCCCTCTCCTTGCTTCAGAGCAGCCCTCCCAGCCCTCTCCCTCCCAGCGCTGGCTCTCTCATCTTCAGCTCTTGGAAGCCTGACTCACTGTTTCCCCTCCTCTCTCCCCTCCCTCCCTCTCTCCCCACAGAGGCGCCTCCCCCTCCCCTGGGGGGGCTCTGGCCACAAGGGTGCCTGCCTGCTCCTCTCCCCAGGCTCCAGCCCCCCTCTGAGCCCAGGAGGCCCCCTGCAGCTGTTCCAACTCTCTAGCTATGGAGAGGTGGAGCGGCAAAGAGTCTGGGTCCCAGGCCTGGCCCTGCCAAGTGTCTGCGATATTGGGCAAGTGGCTCCCCTCTCTGGACTTGGTTTCTGCCTGTCGAACAAGGGAGGGGGGCCCAACTGGATGACGGACCCTGGCATCTCTAAGATTCTAACGTTCCCTACTTTTAAAACCCTGGTTGCCTCCTCGCATAGAGCACCCACAACCTGTGGGGCATGGAACCTGCCTCAGGCCACGCCCCCCAGATCCAAAGAAGAGCTGTTCTGTCCGCAGACCTTCAGAGAAGGCAGAGGGGGGACGCTGCCCGGGGGCAGAACCATGAATCTAGTGGCCCCTGGAATCCGTGCCCCCCGCCATTCTCCCTCCTGCTGTGGGAATCTTTCTCTCTCTCTCTCCCACCTGTCCTCCTCCCTTCTTTCCAGAGACATTTGCTTGTCTCTCCTCCAAAACAATCCCAGCATTTTATCTTGGGTGAGGCCCTCAGTGCCTGCTCATTTGGGGCTGTGGTGTGGGGAGTGACACGTGCCTAGGCCTTCTGGGTCACCTGGCCTCCACCTCCCCCACCTCCTGGGGCTGTGATCCTGGCTCTCCTTGCCTGCTTTCTCTCTCATCCCTTCGTCACTGGCTCGTGTCACCATCTTTCCCTCTCTCCACTCAGCAAACGGCTGTCTGGGTCTCTTTCCTCCCCACCTCCCCCATTTTCGCCCAGCTTTCTCCCTGGGGGGGCCCATCTGCTGACATTAGCAACAACGTTACCCATGCTCCCTCCTGCAGTCCCCAGCTCCACCCCACCCTAGCTTCCGCTTCCAGGCTCTGTCCCAAGAGACCCAAGGGACCCAGGGACAGAGGTGGGCTCCATCCCATGGTAGTGAGCCTGCTTGACCTTACTCAACCAGACCAGAAGGGCTTGGGCATCTGTACAAAGGCATGGCAACCCCTGGTCTTGGATGGCTGGCTGGCATGAGACACAGAGTAGTCCACAAACCAAAAAAGAAAAAAGAAAAGGTGACCTGGGAGTAGCAAGGGGGCAGGGAATCAAGGAGGTCAGGTTAGCCTGGAGGTAGCCCCTGTCCAACGGCAAACAGAGTCAAAAGGAGGGAGTGGCCCCAAGTCAGTGTTTCAGGCAGATCTGAGAACAAGCAATGTCCTTCTGGGGCTCTGCCAGTCTACAGCAGCCCCCCCCCCAATGTCCCCTGGTTTCTGTCATGGACAGTTTGCCCCTCAATCCTCCAGCACAGCCACAACAATCAGGTGGGCGATCCCACCCCTTAATCTCCTTTAGTATCCAAGTGCAAACTCCCCATCCCCTTAACTCTGCAGGGGTTCCAGAAGCCTTCCTGCCAAGATCTAGGCAGGTGGAGTGGGGAGAACAAAGCCCCCCAACTCCAAAGATTCCTCACCAAAGGCCCCTTAAAAGCTGGGGAGCAATGCAAAATAATCCTGGAACCCACATACCCCCAAACTAAGAAGCTACGCTGTCCATCCACAGTACCTGGGGGCGGGGGGTGGGGGGGTGGCTGGGGCTCCCTGCGCCCTGACCCTATTTCAGACCCCCCAGCCCAGCAACCATAATAAACAGCAAACTCTTTTTCTTTATGACACCAAATTTCTCCAAGCCCAACAGTTCCTTCCATCAATACCTCAGCCATAGATCACATTAAAAACTCACAGAGGGCAACTTAAACACATCACATTTGTTTCTCTCTATATTATTTCAAAAGTAACGGCATTAAAAATGGATTTTACTACAGAAAATAAATATCAGCACGTGGCCCGGGAGCCTAGGCAGGGGGGAAGAGCCCACCCAGAGAATGTCCCTGAGGACTTGGGCACGGCTTAGGCACTGACCAAAAAGGTGGCTGAGAGGCCAGATTACACATTGGGGTGTGGGGGTTTGCCTGGGGAGGGGGCGATGCCTGCCTACCTGGGCACCTGCTCCAATGTCAGACCAAGAGAGATTAGAGTCCTGGGTTGGACTGGCGCTCATTGGTCCCTGCAAAGCTCATGCCCTCACTGATCTCTGCAACCTCTGAAGGGTGGGAGCTCTGGGGCAAGAAGTTCACCAGTCTCTGAGGGTTACTCTAACTATTGACACAGTAGAAGAAAAAAATGAATTTAACTTACTATCCAGTTTGATTTTCCATTACTATAAAAATAAATATACATCTGCTCAAAGGAGGGAGACAGCAAGCAGCGTGCACATGCCACCTGGGGGGTCCCCCACAACTCACTGCCACAACCCAGCCTCCCCCCGAAAGCACGGGCTGGGGGGTAGGCAGACTGGTAATCTTTCACTTCCAGCCCCAGCTCACAAAGCTGCACACGCGGGGCCACACAGTGCAGGAACGAGCCAACAATAGAAACACCCCCAATGCTCCTGGCAGGACTCTGTCCAGGCCCGGGCACATGCCCCCGCCCGCTAGTGGCAGCAGTGGACAAAATGTGGCCACCCTGACTGGGAGGCAAAGCTTGTCCTCACACCCTGAGCTCTGCCCAGGGAGCTGGGGCCAAGTCCCGCCTGACACCAACTGGTCCGGCGGGAACCGCCTGCCCAGCCAGACAGGCACAGGCCCCCCAAGGGTCCCTCCTTGTGCTCAGGGACCAGGCTGGTGCAGCCCAGCCCTGCCTCCCAGGGTGACGCCTGGGCCCAAATTCAGCTGGCCCTGCCAGTCAGGCACTGGTGCAGAACTGAGGGCACCAGGCTCAGCCCCTCCCAGCCCAGCTTCAGGGCCCCCAAGCTAGAAGGGAGGAGGGACTCCCCACCCCTCCACATCTGGCCCTGGCCCCCAGGGTCTGCGGTAGAGAATTCCCGCCCCCGCTTCTCTCTCTCTCTCTCCCTCCCTCCTCCCTCCCCGTGCCCGCTGCCGCCTCAGGGACAGCCCCAGCTCCCGCCTCCGGCCAGCAAGGCCCACATCCTTCCTCCCTCAGCTGGCCCCTTCGCCTGGCAGGAGGCTGGGGGGTCAGGCTGCTGGGGAACCCCTCCAGCTCCCATCAGTCCTCATCCCCAGCCCCCAAACTCTGGGTTGCTATCCCTTTTCCTGTAGAACAGGAAACAAGGTTATTTCCTAGACTCAGAGCCAGCCCCCTGCCCCTCTGGCTCTGCCTGGGGACCAGGACCCTGCAGGGGAAGGCGCTCTCAGCCAGAAAGCAGAGGGATTCAGCAATTCACCCCTAGCTACCAGCCCAGGGGGCTGACAGCTGTCACTCAGCACCCCACCCCCTGGGGAAGAGGGGACCGAGTCAATCAGAGCCCCAGAGGAAACACATTGATAGGTGATTATTTATTTATTTATGCAAAAGTGAGCCGACTTTGTTCGCCAGGTAACCGGGCACGCGGCCCAACCCCTCCGGCCTCGGCCGCCCCCAAATCCCTCCTCCACCCTACACCCCCTCCGGGTCATTAGGTCCCCGCCCCTCAACTCCCAGAGCACCAGCGGAACCTTGGGATTTGGGGATTGGAGGGAGGGGCTCCTCCCTCCGCAGTCTCCCCCTTTCCCAGCGCCGTTCCTAAAATCCAGCCTTGTTCTCCGCTCCCACGGTCCCCCCTACATTCCCCCCCCACCACATTCTCAGCAAGCTGGAGAGCAAATTGCAGTTTTAAATCCAAAGACGGAGGGAGGGGGAAGGAGGAGGGGGCGCGCGGCAGCGCTGGGCGCGCACCTCGCCCCCGAGCCGGGGGAGCCGCGGGGCGGCCAGGAAACCCGAGAACCCCCCCTCCCCGCCCCCCCTCTCGTCCACCTCCCCCTCCCCCTTCCCGGCACTGCCTGCCAGGCTTCGAGCCGAGCCCAGCCGAGCCGCGGGCCCCGGTGGAAACAAAGACCGATCGCACCGCGGGCACCGCAGCCACGGGGTCCGGCTGACCGGACCGGGGCGCGCGGAGGGGGCGCGGGCCCCCCCTGGCGCGCTGCACAAAAGAACCCGGCCAACCGGTCCCCAGCGGGGGTCTAGGGCTAGGGAGGAGGCGCCACTCACCGGAGTGCTGAGCTGCCGGCTCCGTGGGTCCGAGCCAGGCAAGGGGCTTTGGGGGGCGTCTGTCTTCCGGCGGCGGCAGCGACGCGGGCGCCCGGCTGCTGGAGAGAGGAGTCGTGAGGGAGCCCTGAGCCGCCCGCTGTTGCTGACAGCATGGCTCGCGCCTCGGCTCACATTCTCCTCCGCTAACTCCGCTGGACACGGCCACCCGTTCCCGCGGCGCCCCCCACCTCGATCACTCCTTCGCTCTCTGAGCCCTCCACGTAACCCCCCTCCCGCCGCGTACACACTCTCACAGTCCTGGACACCCCCGCCCCCACCCCCCCAATTGCAAACCTGGGAGGGAACGCGCCCCGCGTAGTCCTCCTCCTGCTCCTCCTCCTCCGCCCTCCTCCCTCCCGTTCTCTCTGGCTGTCTGTCTGTCTCTCCGACTGTCTCTGCCTCTCTCGCTCTCTGCCTTTCTCTGCTCTCAGAGCTGGGTGGGAAAAGGAAATGAGGACAGAAAGCAGACGCTGGCTTCGGGTGGTGGTAGCTGGATTCCCTCTCTCTCCCTCCCCCTCCTCCCCTCCCTCCTCCTGCCTTCTGCTCTCTCCGCTGCGAGAGGGACTGAGCGCAGCCTGGCGGGTGGCTCGCTCTGCCCGCCCGCCCGCCTGTCTGTCTGTCTGGTCTGCCTCGCTCGCTCCACTCCCTCCCTCCGTCTCTCGCCCTCGCCCTGCCTGCCTGCCTCTCTCCGTCTCCGCCGCCGCCGCCGCTGCCTCTGCGAGCTCGCCTTACCTTCGCCGCTCACCATCCGGAACCCCAGGGGGGAGCGCGCGCGCAGCACGCCGGGACTTGTAGTCCCCGCCCCAGCAGCTCCGCGCGCGGAGCGGGCGGGGCCGCGCGGCTGCTCCGACGGCGCGGCTGGGATCCCGCAGCGCTCCTGCGCCCTAATCCCTGCGGCGGGGTCGCGTCCTCGTTTACCTAGGGGTGCTGGTTTTCTTCAAGGATTAGGAACGTTTCCCAAGTTTCTTGTCCCAAGCAAGGGGCTCTGGCTCGAGGGAGGTTGCGGGTGGGAGCGAAGGGGCGGGGTCTAAGAATGGAATGAAAGTTCAGTAGGGGATCAAGGGATTAGCCAGACCTGAGACTTTCTGGGTCGTCCCAATTAAATGGAAGAGGAAGAGATGAGAAAGGAGGATAAGCTCTGTGAATTTGGGGACGTTCTCCCTCTGAAACGGTGTCTTACTGAGTAAAGCGCAAGAGCTTGTGCAGGAGGGATGTTCCAGAAAACTCAAAAGCCCACCACCAGCGCCTCCTCCTCATTCAGCGACCCCGTCTAAAGTTGAGCTCGGGGTTTAGCTTCCCCTTCCACCCCAACTCCTAGTTTTCCTAGAAGTCCAAGGGCGGCAAGGGCACAAAAGTCCTGGGAAATCCACAGATAGCGCGAGCTTGCGCCCGCCTGCGCTCACACATGTGCAAGTGCACACGCATACACTTCCAGAATTCGACTGAGCGTTTTCCTTGGGTCAGGAAGCAAGATTCAAATTCAACAGTTAAAAGCTCCTGCTGCGGCCAGGGGGCTGGGCTCAGCACTTTCACCTACCTCCTCTTCAGGTCACATCTGTTATCCAGCCCCTAGCTCCTAGCTCCGGGCCCCCTGCCTGGCCCATCCCCACAGATGGGAATGTGCACTGCCAGTGCCTGGTTACCAAGGGGAGGTAGCTGGATAGCCCAGGAAGAACTGCTGCTGCTGCCATTTACTGGACAACACAGGGCCCTTGAGTCCTGCAAAGACCTGGTGAAATGGTGCTGTTAGCATTTCTAAAGATGAGGGCACAGTTAGGCCCAGGCCTCCCAATTAGGAAGTGGTAGAGCAAAGCCTACTGCTTAACCTCTGAACCATGCAGGAATTTGTGACTCCCCAAGGCCTCTCTCTGATCTCCCCCCAGTGTCTGTGTGTGGCTCACAGAGGACACAGAGATGAATAACGTATGGTCGCTGTCCTGTCCTCAGTGTCTACCAACACCAGCTCTAACTGGTCCTGAGCTAGTCCCACTTCATCTGTGTGTCTGACGTTTCTTTGCCCATGTCAGCTTTGTCTGTTTTGCCCCATGTTTGAAGTTCCTCCAGCACTACCTTTGTCCTTGGTTCCCCTGTTTCTGACTCTTCCTTTGGCCCTGTGGGGTAAGGCAGGGTAATGGCCAGCGTGTGACAAAGGCACGTGGTGACATTTTGCCAATGCAGCTTCCTTTCACCACCTTCCCTATACCTCCATCTCTTCCAAGCTCCTCTTCTAGGAAGGTCTGGAATCCCTAGATGGCAAGAGGAGGGATCTGGGTAGGGGCACTTTTTATTGGCCCTTGGAGAGGGGAGTAGCAACAGCAGTGGGAGAGGTCCAGGGCTCTAAATGTTACACCTATTGCTCTGGCATCCTGGCATGGCCAGCTGGACAGGCCCCTTTTGGGGAGCAGCTTCTCCTTGAAGGCATACCTTCGGTTTGCAAATGTATGCATTGAATGGGAAGTCTTATAAGGTCAGATATTAATGAAGGCAGTGGTTAAAGTTGTTCCTTTGCAGCCCTTTGCAAAGGGGCCCTTTGCAGCAACAAAGTCTGAGTCTAAAGTTATCACAAATAGATGAGGCTTTAGCATTTTGCCCTAGTTGGTCCCCCACGGGACAGATTTTAACATTGGGCAGGATAAAAGAAGCCCAGATTCCCCTTTCTTTTAGCTCCTCTCACATCTACATCCTTAACTATTAGTCTCTGCATGAAGACCCCAGCCAGTCTGAACCAAGTTTTGGGACGGAATTGGATGGGGTAGTGCAGGATGGCTTCAGGGAGATAGGGAGCCTCAGGGGGATTGGGATGAAGAGGAGTTTGGGAAAGGCACAGGAGGGGACAGGTTAAGTGATGAGGTGCAGAAAGCAAGGCTAGTAGAGTCCATGGCTCCACAGGGATAGAATAGAAGTTAGGTAGGGTTTTTCAAGCATGCCCCTCCCAACCCAGGCTGCTTCAGCTGTCCCCTCCCCAGAGAGAGTGTGCTGTTAACCACCAAGGTGTTGGGCAGTGCTAGAAATCAAGTTTTACAGGGTTTCACAGTCATCTGGGGGCTGGTCTTGCTCTTGGAGCCTCTCCAAATTGTTTTGAAGGGGGGGTCCCCCCAGTCAAACTCAAGCTGAGTTTTCCTGTGGGCTGCTGCTGCCACCTAGTGTCTAGTCTTCATGTTAGCCTTGGCAGCCACAGTCTAAAAGAGTTAGGGTTAGTTACCCAGTCCTTAAAAACAGTGTGGGAGTCACCACCCTCTGCTACCCAGGGAAGCTGCTGTAAGCTCCCTGAGAAAGTAGACTTGAAGGAGGGGGCCCAGGTCCTGGAATAGCCTGCATCATCCCTTTCCGGGCTCAGCTCATTCTAACCACTTTTGTTTCAATGTAAGCAGAAGGTGGTACAGCTAGATCCTGGGAAATAGAGGTGAGAATCTAGAAATAAAGCTGTTGGGGCCTCAGGGTTTGGAGGCCATGTGGAATAGGAACCAGATATACCAGGTTCTGATTCTACTTTTACTTGTATATCCTTAACCCTGAGTGTCTGTTTCCATATGTATAAAGAGAAGAGTAATCCCTTCCCTGTGTTGCAGGCAGTGTTTGTAAAAGACTTACTGAGCACATAGATGTGAAAGCACTTCGAAAACTGGCAAGGGCATGTTGAGGGGTTATTGAGTCGTGTAATAATAACGACAATAACTGAGAAGTCACAGCAGGCTGGAGCCAGGCCCCTGGGGCTCATGGAAAGGGCAAAATAAAGTAAGCCTTAGGCAGAGATGGGCACTGCCTCCCTGGCTACAGAAGTTCTGGGGCAGGACCCCTCTTGGAGTTCTCTCAGGAAGTGTGTAGTTTGCTAGAGAGGAGTTTATTCCAGTTCACAGAAGGGGAAACTGAGTCCAAAAGAGGTTAAGGACCTATTCTAAGCCACTGAGCTACAGATCCAGGAAAAGAAGCCCATTGGACTGGAGCCACCATGGCCTTGGTTTTTCCCTCCTCTGGATGAGAACAGCTCGGAGCTGGGGCCCAAGAGACCATGGAAGCAGAAAGCCCCTCCTCATTGTGGTACAGTGGGAACTAAGGCCCCCCAGGCCCCCATTATCCCTCCTCCTCTGCTGGCCCCTCTTCATCCCCCCTCCCTACAAGTCCTCCCACATTCCTCCAGGCAACAGGAAACCCCAGCTGCAGCCCAGACTTCAAACAGCTCCTCCCTCTGGGCAGGGGGTGTGGGAGGAGAGGCCAGAGGCCAGAGGGCAAGGGTCAGCTTTGTTCCTGCCGGAGGTGATGGGGGACCCTGGGGGAGACAGGGGGCAGGGTAGGACCCTTGTGTGTGTGAGTGTGTGTGTGTGTGAGGTGGGGGGAGAGAATTCCCGTGCGTCCATCAGGGTATGTGGGGTTCTGTCAGCTCCTTGGTTTCCTTTCGACTTGTGAACCTGGACTATGTGTGTGAGTGCACATCAGAGCGTGTTTGTTTATCTGTTGGTGCTCAGCCTGGGATCCCCCGGACATGTCTGTTGGGGTCACCGTGTGCCGGGTTCACACGCCTGCTCAAAGCTATGTATCCTATGAGTGTGACCTGGTGTGGCTCTTTGTATCCAAGAGGGGTGTCCCTTTCCCACTTCTTCCCCTCCCATTCTTCTGTCGCATTGGTCACCAGAACTTTCCATCTGGAAAGTGAATCTGACTTTGTTACTCCCCCGGTCAAAACCCTTCAGGGCTTCCAATGGCCCCCAAACTTAGAATCTTAGCCTGCCTGCGTGGCAGACAAGACTCGTGACTACCTTACCATCTCCACCTTTAGCCTCCAATTTTTCACTCCAGTCACACCTACCTAGTTGGTCCTATCTGCACGGTCCCATTCGAGTCTGGAATGCCCTTCTCGTTTCTCTATCAAGCAAAACTTTTACTCCTTTTGCAAGTCTCTGGTGAAGTAACACCTACATTGAGAAGCTTCCAGACTTCCCCATGCCCAACTGAGTTAGGACCCTTCCCTGTTCACCCACATTTTCTGCCGGGGTCTGTCCCCTTCATCCTCATTACCGTTACTGTGAGCTCTGAGAGCAGGAACTCTTAAGCCCTCCTATCCCAGAGGAGTTTCCTGCAGTTTTAAAATGTAGTACCCAGAGTGACAACTAGAGGGCGGATGGACACCTCTGCAGGACAGCCAGGTTGTGGGGTGTGTGCTTGTGTAAAGGGTGAAAGGGAGGATTTGATACTGTACCTGGGAGAGAACTACTGGAGTGGATAGTGGGTCCACCCAGGTCAGTACTAGAACAGAGGGACCCAAGATGGACTCAGCCCCCAATAGGTTCTAGGCCCCCTAGATTTCTCTCTGACTTTTCTCTACAACTCAGGGGCCATACTCTTTGGCATTCCAACCCTCCTACCTCTTACCTCTGACCTTCCAACCTTCTTCCATGCCTCATCTGCACCCTCAACCCTCCCATACATAATTATTTGCACTTGCCTGACTTGACTTTGCTCTACCATACTTCTGGGCCTTTGCACATGCTTATTCCCTCAGTGGGGGATGATCTCACCCTCTGGCTGTTTCATCAGGCTTTTTTTTTTTTTCCCCCACATCCTCCAAGAAGTCTCCCTTGGCCTCCAGACTTGACCTTGCCCCTAAGTGCTGTAATTGTTTACTGGTCTGCCTCCTGGGCAGGACCAGCCTACAGGAGATAGTAAATATGTGCAAAATTAATAAATGACTTGGTTCTTTTACAGATACAATCCTCAGCATATACGGGGCTACCCCAGACCCCTCTCTGCCCCATGCCCTCCCTGGGCCTGACTCTAAGTTAGTATCATCCTTTCCCATGCTACTCCTTCAAAAAAGGAATGTGATATAGCAGGACACATGAGACTTTGAAGTCACACAAACCTGGGTTCAGATCCTGACTCTACCAGCCAGCTGTATGACCTTGGGTGAGTGTCATAGCCTCTCGGAGTCTTTGTTTCCTCTTTTATGAAACGGGAATCATCACACTTCCGCACTGCCTCAGGAGGATCATATTAGATGATGCATGTGAAACACCTAGCGTTAGTCAATTAGGTGTCCTCCTCCCCCACCATGAACTCGGAAATAAAATTGCCCTCTGAGTCTTAAGCCAGTAAAATCCACATATCAGGAGAAGAGCCAGGTGGGGGAGTGAATGAGGCGAGAGATGGTTTTGTAAACGATTGAAGGGTTTTGTGAACAGTAGAAACCGCAATCAAGGTGACCCGCCTGTAATCTCAGGGAGGCAAGGCGAGGATGTGATTGAAATTGAGAAAACAGGGGCCTAATCAATTGCATTGTGCTCTATCTGAAGGGAACAGAAGGATGCACAGAAAAGGGGGTGCAATGGAGAATTTATTCAGCTGCCCCAGAGGGAGGGATAGGGAACCAGTAGATACAGGGATTCCAGGCTCAGTAGGCTCTGGTCTCTGCTGAGCAATAAGGGCCCCACAAACTCCACGTGGTTCATGGCCCTGCTGAGCCTTCATTTTAACTCAGTGGGCATCCAGGTACGAGGCAGAGAGTCCCGTCAGGCAGACAAAAATATTTTGGTCCCAGGGAAAGACTATAGAGACTAAGAGCACTGATTCTGGAGTCAGAGGGTCTGGTTCAAGTCCCCACTCTGCCAGTTATGTCTTATAACCTATTTACTTCATTGTGCCTCAGTTTTCCTATTAGTAAACTGAAGATACAGTAGTCTTTTCCTCATGGGGTTCTGTGAAGATTAAATGGCAGCATGCACTTAGCAGGATACCTAGTATAGAGTAAATAATTTGTAAAAGGCAGTAATAAAGAGAGCTAGCCTATATGGAGCCTTTTATTGCCATCTCACAGATGAGGAAATTGAAGCTTGGGGAGGTTAATAACTTGCACAAAATCACACAGCTGAGTGGTGGAGGCAAGATTAATACCAGGCAGTACAGCTCTAGAGCTGTGCTCTTATCTGCTTACTCCATGGCAGATAGGAACACTGGGACTCTGGCTTATACATCAGGCTCTTGTGAGTTTGATTGGCTGGAGACCATGGCCCTCAAGAAGACTTGGTACCTGAAAGTTTGAGTGTGCAGAGCCAAGGCTTCCTGTGACCCCCTCTCGAAGGAGCCACTTGGCTGTTCCCCCATCTCATTGCTCCCATTCAGCAACCCCTAGCATAGGAGCTCTCAATCTGCATTGGCCACCTCGTCCCCTTTCTTTTAGGTCACTCTACGTGGGTTTCCAGGGGGATTTTTCTACCAAAATCTAGAGGGAGAAGGATCTTCCAAACATCAACCTGGGGCAGATGTGATTCTTCCTAAAGCCCAGAGACAGTGAGGTCTATTAGAAAGATCATGGGCCTTGGTGTGAGACCAGGGTTCAAATCCCCTTTCTGTCACATATAGCTGTGTGACCCCTGAGTCTGTTTTCTAATTCTAGAACCAGACTCAGAACTAGATTAAATGGTTGTAAACATACCTGGCATTCAGCAAACACTTAATAAATGAGTTATTATTTTTATTTCTCTCCAGCCTGACTGTGAACTCCTCCAGGATAGGGACTGGTCTTGTTCATATTTGTGTTCCTGAGGTCCTGCCTGGCAAAGGGCCCTTCACAGAGTGAATGCTCAGCAGTTGTTTGCCAACTGCAGCAGTGATTCCCAGCTCCCATCCTCTGTCCCTGTCCACCCCCTTGGTAAGTCCGGGGGTCAACAACTTCCTGATGGGAGATGTGGGCGTCCTTATTCCCTGTTCCCCTTGTTTCCACATAGAGGCACATCAGCTGTTAAAGTGTCTCAAAGGGGGACCCAGCGTGGCAGAATTCCTCACTGCACAGGTGCGTGGCTGGTTGCTTAGCACCTCCAGTCCCTGCCCACTCCATGACAGTAGGAGGTCCTAGCCGTTGTGACAAAAAAGAAAAGAAAACAAAACAAAACCTGTCTCCAAACCTCTCCAAAAGCCCCCTAGGGGACAGAGCTGTCAAATGAAATCAGAAGAGCTACACTAACTCTCAGTTCCACCCTCTGTCTTCTTTTGGGGGAGCTGCAGAGGATCCACTATAATCTTCCCCCTTTGCACCTTTTGGGGGAGGTCTGCTGCTGTGCCTGTGATGAAGAGTGTATCTGTAGAAATCAAGTAAATAATTAGTAAACCCGCTGCACACAGGTTGAAAGTCACATTAGTAATGAAGGGGACATTTTGATCTCCCATTGCCTGTCTTCTGTATCCATCTTTCCACTCATCCCAAACTTACGTAGGGGCAAGCAGGACTTTTGAGTCCCAAAACACCCCTTGGGTACCCTATGCTTAGTAGGCATTAGGGCACGCTCTCACATTCCCTTCTTCCCAGCAGCCGAATCACCCCACTCACCTCCCACTGACCACCGCCTCTCCCAAAAGAAGGAATTTTCATGGCTCAAGAACTCATGCTGTCATTTTTTCTTATTTACAAAATCAATAAACACACATGTTTATTAACAGAGAGGGGGTGAACCCTCAACGACCCTCCCCCTAAGTCTTGGCCTTGGACTCCAGTCCTGAACTATAGGGTACACCCAGAAGGAAAGGGATCCAGCAAAGTCTTTCCCTCTCTTTGTAACTTATAGACAAAAGAGAATTGAGTGGGAAGTGAGTTCTGGGGTCCTGGACCAAGGTGGGTTGACAGGGTAGGAATTGGAGGATGGTGGGGGGTAAGTGAGGGAAAGGATGTACAGTTTTATAAATAACTAGACAAGGCCTCAAGGCCTGAGCATTTCTTTTTTTTGCGGGGGGGGGGGGGGAGCGGGACTAGGGATACTAGAGCGGTGTAGGGTCCTAATTTGGAAAGAGAGAAATAATACCTTGGGCTAAACTGGGTGAGGGATGATCTCTGAGCCTCAATTTGCCCATCCTTAAAATGAGTGGGTTGCCCTCAACAGCATCAGATCAGCCTGCTTGCTCTGACACGCTAGGACTCTATAGGGTTCTAAGCCTGGGGTCTTTGGGACCAGAGCCCTGGGGATTGAAAGGAGCTGGTGGGTACCCCTAGAGAGGTGGCAGAGGGCCAGACAGGTTATGTCTGATCCCCAGGCTGGTACTGGGGTTCTGTGGAGGTGAAATAGTCTTCTAGGAAGGACTGCAGGTACTCGAAGGTCGGCCTTTCCTCTGGGTCCAGACGCCAGGTCTGCAACATGATCTCATACAGGGATGCTGGGCAGCCCAGGGGGCATGGCATGTGGTAGCCATGCTCCACCTGTTCCAACACTTCCCGGTTATTCATGCCTGGAGAGTGGGGCTCCATCAGTCAAGGGGTCTAGACCCTCCCAAAGAAGCAGCCAGGAGGAAGTCCTTCCCCATGACCACCCTTCCACCTCCCCACTCCCCAGCAAACCTGGGTAAGGGACTCGGCCCTTGCTGATGAGTTCAGTGAGTAGGATTCCAAAGGACCACACATCTGACTTGATGGTGAATCTGCCATAAAGGGCAGCCTCTGGCGCTGTCCACTTGATAGGGAACTTGGCCCCTGGACAGATGGGAGGAGAAGGGAAAGATAATGAGGAGTCCCTGAGAACAGCTGGATTAAAAGAATGGTGTCTTTAGTATCGAGAACCCAGAGCACAGAGGTCTCTGGGTGTAACAGAAAGGGCCCTCCAGAATCTAGCCAGCACATTGTCTAATAACATATGTCTAGTACTGTATGTCTAGTATAGTGCTGGGCACGTAATGAAACATTGTAATAATTCTCATAATAATAACATCTAACACTTGCATAATGAGTCTTCACTTAATGTCTTTAATAGGTGCTTGGAAAGTGTGACTTTAAGTGAAACAACATATAACAAAACCAAATTTTACCTAGGCTAATAATTGATAAAAAAAAATAAGAGTTAAGTTCTTGTGGCATATTTCTGGCCACAAAAATATCACCAAACTTCTAAATAAAGACCCCAAATACTTCTAATATTAAACATTGAAATACGTGTGAGTTGTACATTCATTTAAGAAAGATAAATAAGCCCTAACCAGTGTGGCTCAGTTGGTGGGAATGTCGTCCCATAAACCAAAAGGTCATGGGTTTGATTCCTAATCAGGGCACATGCCTGGGTTGCAGGTTCGGTCCCCGGTTGGGGTGCATGTGAGAGGCAACTGATGGATGTTTCTTTCTCACATCGATGTTTCCCTATTTCTGTCCCTCCCTTCTTCTCTCTCCAAAATCAATAAGCATGTCCTCGGGTAAGGATGAAAAAAAGAAAGAAAGAAAAGTGAATAAAAATGCGTAAGATAATTATTTTCCAGCTGCTTGTTCCATTTCAGGGTTGAGGGTGACCAGAGCCTCTGCTGGCAGGCACCTGAGCGCCAAATCAAGACCCACCCTGAGGAGGATGCCTGTCCATTGCGGGGCACACTCATGCACACTCAGACAGGGATGATGTAGACATGCGCACTCACCTCACGTGCACAGCTTTGGGGTGAGGGAGAAAGCCAGAGGACCTGGAGAAAATCCATGAAGACATGGAGAGAACATGCAAATTCCACACAGACAGTGGCCCAGCGGGAGTCAGTTTTTTTTTCTCATCCATGTTACAATGAAATGACACTGAACAAATTGACATTATTCAAGGACCTGCTGTATAGACTTTACTACATGCCAAGCACTGTCCTAAGTGATTTACCTGCATTAACTCATTTAAACCTTACCAAAACCCCACGAGATACATGCTATTGAATTATTATCCCCTTGTACAGATGAGGAAAAGGAGGCACACTACACAGCTTACAGGTGGTTAAGATTCATAGCCAGGCATTCTGGCTACAGAGTTCATGCTATTATATTTATTGTCTTTCTTTTCTTACTAATTCTTATTTATTAATTTGAGAGAGAGGAAGGAAGGGAGAGAGAGAGATACCTATTTGTTGTTCTACTTATTTACGTGTGCATTGGTTGACTCTTGTATGTACCCTGACCGGGGATCAAACCCCCAACCTTGACATATCAGGATGACGCTCTAGCCAACTAAGTCACCTGGCCAGGGCCTATGCTTATTGTCTTTCACTTGAGAATTATAAGAGTACCTGGCACATAGTAGGTGCTTGATAAATATTTGTTGGCTTACTGTTGTCTGAATATTTTCATTTTATAGATGAGAAAAGATAGCTCACAGAAGTTAAGTGACTTGCCCAAGGCCACATGGCTGGTAACTGGACGGGCTTGGATTTGAACCCAGAGTTGCCTCTTACACTACATCAGGATAAGAGTGTCCCAGATGGTCTGGGTTGGGGAAGGGTTCCAGAGTATGTGAGACCCCAAGGTGGGATGAAGCAGGGCACCTTGCCGGGGGTGGTACTCATCATCCTCAATGAGACGGGCCAGCCCGAAGTCGGCGATCTTGCACACCAGCCGCTCCCCCACAAGGATGTTGGCTGCCCTCAGGTCACGGTGGATGTAGTTCATGCGCTCCACGTAGGCCATGCCCTCAGCTATCTGGGGCCAAGATATGGAGAGATGGGAACAGCATGGCTATGTGACTCAACATTTGAAAAACCAACTTTCCAAACGAGGACACTGAGGCTCAGAGACAGCCAGTTCCTGCCTCAGTTTGCACAGCTGATGCAGTGGGTGGGGCTGCGGGTACAGGGCTAGGCTAAAAGTTTAAGGGCTCCAGGAGGCATTTGTGGAAGGTTAATAGGAGAGGGGTCTGAGAAATGAAGGCTGCTGCCCCAGTTTACCTGGGCTGCCATGTCCACCAACTGGGGCAAACTCAAATCCTGGCCGTCTTGGTCCTTGAGGAACTCCAGCAAGCTACCTGGGGAGAAGAACCCAGAAAATCAGCAGCAACACCTACCCCCACTTATAGGTCAGCCTTGTCTCCCTTGGCTCTGCCCCTATCCAGAACCCGTCTCCTATAGCCTGGTCCCTTGCTCCCAGCCCTCTCATTTAGATCTGCCGCCAGGTAGGATCCTGCCAGCTACCTCAGCCCTTCACACATCTCGCCCAGGCCCGCTCCCACAGACACCCTGCCCCTGCCCACATCTTTTCTCTCCCTATATGCCCTCTCCGTCCGCCCAACCTGAACCACTCAACCTCTGCCCCAGACCCTTCCTCATCCCAGATCCCGCCTTCACTTGCCCAAGCCCCAATCACCAGCTGATCACAACCACCTGGGGTTCTGCCCTCAGACCCCACCTTGTCAATCCTGGCCCAGACCCCACACCCAGCACTCACGTGGTTTCACTTCTCTGTAGCTTCACTCGGGTTCTGCCCATCCTGCTTCCTCCCATCACAGATCGCCACCCAAGTCCCTCCCCCCGCGACGCCTTAACTTCGTCCCAAATCCTGACCCCCTAGACTCCGTTCCCAGAACGCTCCTCACCGTAGCACATGAACTCCGTCACAATGTATATGGGCTCCTCTGACACCACAGCGTACAGCTGCACCAGCTTGTCATGTCGCAGCAACTTCATGATCTGCGCCTCTTCCAGGAAGGCCTTGGGGGACATGGTGCCCGGCTTCAGCGTCTTCACTGCCACCTTCGTGCTGCCGTTCCATGTGCCTGCCGGGCACCCATGGCTGGTCAGGACAGCTTCCCTGCCAGCCCAAGCCCTCCCCCCGGCCCCAGCTCCGGCCCCTGGGACCTCCATACCCAGCCACACATCCCCAAAGCAGCCGGTGCCCAGCCGGCGCTCAAGCGTGATGGAACTGCGGCTGATCTCCCAGGCGTCCTTGGCCAGGCCCAGCGTTTGTGGCTTCATGGTGGTGCAGGCTGCAGTGAGCAGGTAGCACAGCCCGTCGTTCACCTCTGGGGAGCGGGGTGTCAGAGGTCACAGTCGGACCAGGATAGCCCACACATTCCCCATCCCACCCAGCCTCCAAGATCAGTTATAAGGAACTAGGCCACAGGTGAGGTCACAGGCCAGGGCATGGCCCCAAGAGGGTAAGGCGATCCCTTGTAAGGACTGGGGGACTTCCCATAGGAGGTGGCCTCCAGCTGGGCCTCCAAAGATAAGGTGGGATTCTGACAGGTGGACATGGAGTTGAGGATTCCCCACAAAGTTGTAGACATGCGACCCTCATCCTTCCATGGGCCTCTTGTCTTTCTAACCAACCAAAGCAGAAACCTGAGAATGCTTCCCACCTTCCCCTTAATCTCAGAACCCATCCTCCAAGTCAATCCTATCCTGCCTTCTACTCAGTTCAGACATAGGGGGCGCCATTTCCATACAACGAACAGCCTCAGCCCTCACGCCTGTTTTCCTCTGGAATCCTACAGAGCAGCGTCCTGGGTGAGAGAGACCAGATTGGGTTCCAGTCCTGGGCCTGGGTCTCAGCGGGTTGGGTCAGAAATCTGCAGCACAAGCCGTCCCAAGGGCACGCCCTCACCCATGTAGTGCTGTACCAGCTCCTGCACCGAGTCAAACTGGGCCCGCGCGGTGATGTAGTAGCCACCCGTGTCCAACTTTCGGATCTTGTAATGCTTCACATGATCGCCTCTGGCCTGGTCCCAATCCTTGATGGACAATGAGTAGGCACCTGTGGGGCAGGGTCACCTTCGGGCCTGCTTTCCTCCTCGCTCCCAGTCTGGAAGCCGGGAGAGGCCCCAAAGGCTCTGAGGTTGAACGGCTATATCCCTTGAACCCAGTCCTAGTTTTAGCTCTGCCCCTCCACCCCTCCTCCCTTCAGTCTTGGCCTTGACCCAAGCCCCACCCGCCACTCCTAGCCCCACCCCCCCGGGTTTAGCTCCACTGACTGCTTCTAGCCCCACACTAATGGCTAGGCTGTCCCAGCCTGGGGCCAGCCACCGCACAGCCCCCACCTTTGGTGGTCTCACTCTCCCGGATGAGAAAGGCTCCCCGGGGGTTGCCGGGGGAGAGCAGCTGCCTCTCGGAATCCTTCCTCCCGATCTTTCCAAAGTACCACCTGTTGGGAAGGGCCAGCAAGAGTCAGGTACACGCCCAGTTCAACCCCCAAGTCAGCCTCCTGGGAAAAGTCACCTCACAAGCCAAGATTCAATGTCCTCCCCCACAAAAGGGGGCTCATACACTTGCTTCACAGCCTGGGTGTGAGGATCACAGAAAGGGGGAATTAGAACACTCGGCTCGTAGTAGGTGCCCCAAAAAGGTTAGGCTTTTCCTCTCCGCTCTCTGGGTTTCTCTTGAATTAAAATTGCTAGAACCCCAGTCACCAGTGACCTCATCAGGGTGCCCCCGTCTATTAGTCAATGTCATGGTTGCTCCTCCATGAGTTCATTTTATAGATGAGGAACTGAGACTGGGGGGAAGGGAAGTGACCTCCCTGCCAAGCCTGCAGCGAACTCTACTTGAAACCCTTTGTGGCCCACCCTCGTTCTTTTCAGGCCAGCGCAGGCAACTGCTCAGATCCCTCTCCCCACACCCACCCGCAAACCCTTTCCTCCTCTGGCTTCCAGAACAACACTTTCCAGCTTCTCGTCCCCTCCTTCTCACTGCCCCCGCCTGGTTCCTATTGCGGCCTTTCCTCCATTCTCTTAAATTTGGACGTTGTTCTAAGTCTCAGCTTCAACCTCAGGCCTCAAGCATTCCTGCTGTCTCTTGAATATTCTTCCTTGGACTGAATTGTAGCCTCAAAGCAACTGTTAAAGTAGACTGGAGAGAGGAAGTGACCACAGGTGCCGCAGAAGAATCAGACATCAGTGCTCTCCCTCTCTGGAGCTCACTCTCGCCTTTCCCTTCCCCTTCTTCCTGCCCCTGGGTGGAGTTACCTTTGCCTTCTCTCTTCCTAAGTTCCAGGGCCCTACTTCTGCCTCTGTAACTTGTTTCCTGAGCCAACACAGCCCAGCTGGCTCACTTCTACTACCTCTGTAACTTTCTAAATGGACTTTCTTACAATTTGGGGGGGGTGGGGAAATCAGATGTCATTCAGTCACTAAATTGGCCCATGACCATTTTGGGCTCAGTTAAAAGGAGCATAGTTTTCAAATCAAGGGAGGTGGCAGTCTCAGTGAATTCTGAAATTGTCATCCCATACCTGGGTACTAGGTGCATTTTGGGGAACAGGGGAAGGTATTGGCAATACCTGGAGTGTCCAGGAGGGTAGGCAGGATGGGGAAGAAAGAGCTATTATAGGACAGTGTAGACAAGACATGTTTCCAAGTTTTTTCAAAGCCTGTCCCCACCCCCCACCCATGACATGAGCTACTTCGTTAATAATCAATGTAATAATAACAGCATTTATTATGTGTCAAGCTCTGCTTAATACATACATGTGTTCATTTAATTCTTATAACAACACTGTGAGGTAAGTACTATTATTAACCACCATTTACAGATGAGGAAATTGAGATATCTCAGTGGTTAAGCAACTTGCCCAAGGCCACAAGCTCTTAAGATGTGTTGCTAGAAAAGGAACCCAAGCTGTCTGCTCTAGGGCCTGCACTCTTAACCACCACACTATTCTTAACAGCCACCCTGCACTAAGTGTCTCTCAGAGCTTTCTGACACTGCCCCCAAGGTGTGGACACAAGCATAAACCCCACAAAGCTCTCATTTTCTGCATCATCACCCCTCCTCTCCTCCATGCCTTCCACCACCCTCTGCAGATGAAGTCCTCACCCCACTCAAGCTCTGGACCCTGTCTACTCCCTTCTGCTCAGAGATACCTCTCCCCCACCAACCAGCCTCCATCTGCAGCTTCTCCATCCCAGCAACCCCCACCTATGCCTACGTTTCTTCCTTTCCCAAAGGAAACCGTCAAAAGTCCTCTCTTGCCATCGACATTCTGTTATCGCTCTCATCTTCCTTTCACTTGAAAAAGCACTTCACTCTCGGGTCTCTACTTCCTCACCTCCTACTCCCTCCCAGGCTCTGCTGTCTGGCCCCCACCCACTCAATCAGGCAGATCTCTCACAAAGGTCACCCCCACTGCCAAATCCAGTGGAAGCCTCTGATACTTCCTCTCTTGTTCCCTGAAACCTCTCCTCCGCCCTCTTGCCTGATCTGACATGGCCTGGCCTGGTTTTCCAGTGGCAAATTCTCTTTTGAGGGCAGCTTTTTTCAAAGTTGGGTTCTAGAACCAATCTCTCTCACATTCCTCCCTCTTGCCTCACCCCCTGTGCATCTTTAACTATTATCTCCATTCTGAAGAGTCCCAAATTTCCACCCCAGCCCAGGTGTGCCAGAGGCGAGGGCTATAGCAAATTAAGAGCCTTGGTGCCAATGGGGAGCAGCTGCCCCTTCCTCTGGGCTAATTCGGGACATGGCCTGGCATGAGCTGGGCACCTCTCACACAAAGCACAACCTAACCCACTCGCTGGTTGTCTCCTCCACCTGGGCGTTCCTATCCGTGAACATTAACCCAACAAGTCTCTCCTAGGAGCTGACCTGCTCCTGTGTTCCTCATGCTAGCAAATGGCGCCATCACCCACCCAACACCTCAAGAAGACTTTGGGGCACCCTGGATTCCTCCCACTCCTTGTACTCCAGTGGCGAATCAGCCACCAAGTCCTGCTGACTCTCACTCTGCAGTCTCTCCCATCTTTCTTTGTCCCATATATATGTATATGTGAGGATACATAAAAAAATGTACAAGCCTCGGTTTCCTCATCTGTAAAACGGAGACAATAGTAATATCAATAGCGTTATTATGAGAAGTAAATGAATAAGGGCAGGTAAAGTACCTGCAGTAGTTTCTCAAGGACATGAATGGACTCTGTGAGTAATTCCCTGCCTCCTTAATAGAATTAATTCTAAATAATACCCCCTTGCATTTGTTTAGCACTTTGCAATTTTTTAAAGCCCATACACTGTTGTTGTCACTGAGAGACAATCTGTATAACGCTTAGCAAATGCAACCAGATGATCTGGGTTTAAATACCAGCTCCACCTACTTACTGGATATTGTTGGGCAGGATATTTCATTTCTCTGTGCCTTAAGTTTCCTCATTTGTAAAACAATAATACTAGTCCCCAATTCCATGAATACCCATAAAGCACTTTGGATAGTGCCTAGCACATAGCACCTGCTAGATAAGTATCATCTACTGTTATTATCATCATTATTATCTTCTTTTATCCTCACAATGGCCTTACAGAATTATAGATAAGGATACAGAGTGGAGCTGTGACTTGCCCAAGAGGTGACCTTGAGTCTGGACTCCAGAATACTGTTCGTAGGGCTGGTCTCCCCTCAACCCTTACTCACTCTTCAGCCTGGATGGAGTCCACTGGGGCCACATAGTTGCTGGGAATGTAGCCAGTTTGTCCTGAGCTGAGGGACCGAGCCTCCCACCAGTCACCTTCGCTGTAGGCACAGAACATAGGGTGTCAGCAGCAACCCAGCCCCTGGGGCACCTTGGAGCCAGGCAGGGCCACACAAAGAATCAGTTGGGGACTGGCCCTGCCAACCCCTTATCTTGGACACACACACCCCATGGCTTTTGTCTGTTTTAACCCTAGTCACTACAGCTGTCCCAGGAGACCGTTCCCTAGAGAAGGAATGTGTTTGGGAACATCTGGGCCTTCTGACTCCCTCCTCTGGCTCCTCGGCTGGGCTGGGGTTCGGGTAGGCCGTGGACAGCTAACTAGGTCACTTCCCTACTGAACCCCACCCTCAATTGCTACATATTTCCTTCTGGATAAAACCCAGACTCTCGACACGGCTAAAAAAGCCCTGCAGATCTGCTCCCGCCCACCTCTGCTCTCTCTGCTCGGCAGGCACCTCATGCTTTTCGACCCATCTAAACTGAACCACTTGGTGGTTTCCAGAAGTCATCATTTATTCTCATTCTCTCTCTCTTCCTCTTTTCTCACCTCCTTCAATGTCTGTTCATTTCTCTAGGCTCAGCTTAGAAATCAACTCCTCCAGGGGGCCTGCCCTGATCACCCTACCCTGGAGACCGTGTTTGCTGTTATCTCTGTGCCCACAGGTCCTCATGCTCCCCTCAAGCCGTGGCAATCACCCACGGTCATTATCGTCATGATCTGTGTCTCCAACTCGGCTGGAGCTTTCTGAGGATGGGGACTGGGCAGATTTCCTCTCTGGGTCCTCCTCCCAGTCGAGGCCACGCTGAGCGGCCTGGGCACTCACGTGTTGTTCAGGATGTGGAACTTCTCGCCCTTGGTGAAGGTGAGGTCTTCTTCAGTCCGGGCCTCATAGTCATACAGGGCGACGAACAGGGTCACCCCAATCCCTGCAGAGTCAGGGCTACTCAGCAGGGTAAGGCACAAGATGGGGGGGTCCCAAGGGGACTGCACCCCTCGAGTCCTGTTCCCCAGCCAGGAACTGTGCCTCCTCACTGCTGTGCCCTTCTTCCCAAAGACCTCTGGAGTCCCATGGATTTCCAAGTTGGGCTTCACAGCTTGGCCCCCCTTGGAGTCAAGACACACACCTCCAAGCCCATCCCTCACAACCTGGGGAGTCTCCAGGTCACCAACTCCTCTTCTTCCCCACCAAGAAGAATTCCCAATTGCATGTCATCAGGGTCCCTCTCTCAGAATGGGACAGAGCTGTGTCTCCCCCTCAGACTGGGGTTTCTGAGGTAGGGCTGTATGTTTGCCCCCAGAGCGCATGCTGAAAGCAGGGCTGTGTCTCCCCCTGCCACACTGGAGGCTCCTAAGGACAAGTCCTTACCCTCCCTTCTCCCAGGGCCCAGGGAGTGCCTGCCTCCAGCCTACTGGACTCACCTGAGATGCCCCTGACGGTGCCCCCATCGAGGAAGGCGGGGCTGGTGGGCTGAGCACAGAAGTTGTTATAGTTGGGGATCTGGACAAAGGAGGACGCAGGCCGGGTCTGAGTAGGGTCAGGGCCATAGCGGTCTGCGGCCCCGTAGCTCTTGAATTCCCCTTCCAGGCCAGCATCCTCCTTGGGCCCCAGCTCCGACTTCTTGCAGAACACACAGCCCATTCCAGGCGTCCTGCTAGAGAAGGAGGCATGCTCACTCGGGGGCCCCGGCCACATATGCATGTGTGTGTGGGCGTACACGCACAGACCGCCAGGCCCAGCTGCCTAGCTGGTGACTCTGACCCAAGCCTGCAGCTTTTCCTCTCAGGTCTGGAGTAGGGGGGCCTTCCTAGTGAGGGGTAAAGGTGGGGCAGGGCTACCGTTGGATCTACCTATCAGCTGCCTTGGTGTTTGGAGAGAGCATGCATATCCTCAGTGGGGCTGGTTTTCTGCTTCCAAATGTTGCTGGGCTTATTCCTATATTTTTGCTTCCTATTCCTTAAATATGTTATATTTCTGAGACTCCTTCAGAGTGCTTGTGTGTGTCTTTTGTGTGTCTCTAAGTATTGGTGAGTTTGTTTGTGGGTATGTGTCTCTGTGTGTATGTGCAGCCTTTTGTGAATGTGAGTGTCCATGCATGTAAAAGCATGTACATATCTGTGTATGTGATGGCTCTGTGTGTGCTCATTTCTTACGAGTGTGTATGTATATATGTGTTTCTGTGCAAGTGTGTGTGTGTGCCTGTGTGTATTCCTGCACATACAGGTCTGTGTGAGGAGGTGCCTCTGTGTCTGTGTATCATCATGTGCTTGTCTGTGTGTGTGCTCTGTGGAAGGTGTGAATGTCTCTGTGCATATGTGTGTCTCTCCATGTATGTGCATGTTATGTATGGATGTGTGGTTGTGAGTGAATGTGTGTGAGGGCTGTGTGCCTGCACCTGGAGATTCCCTGCAGAGGGGGATCAAGGCCATTTCCTGTCGTGGGTCCAGCCTCTGGCCTCTCAAACTGCCTCATTCTGGCTCCCCCATCTGTTACCTAGCAACAGGGCCCTTGTAAGAGGAGGGGTCTGTGAGGAGTTGTGGGACCCAGGAAGGCCACCCCAACCCAAGTTCCCAACCCTCAAAGCTGATGACTCCTGGGGAAGTGTTCCTACATATGCGAAGCCCTCAGACCCCACTCTTCTCACTCACCCCTCAGGCCCCTGCTCCTCTGTCAGTGGGGCTGCGGCATGGTCATTGGGAGGGGCCGGAGACCTGAGAGCGAGACAGAAGGACATAGAAGATGCAGGTTCTGCCAATGTTCCTGCAGGCCAGCTGCTAGCTCCTGCCCTCTTCAGGAGGCCAGAAGGCCTGGGCTCTGTCCTGGCGTGACTTCTGCCTTCATGTTCCTTCCCACCGTCCCTGGCGCACTTACACATTCACCCTCACATGGGACACACGCCCACACTGACTCTGTCATGTCAGCCTGACACACCGCCACACCACCACAGACAGCAATACACACACCGGCAACAGTCACACACCAACCTTCACAGCACACACCCACATGAGTGTGCTAAACACCACCACCACACACCAACACAAACTCACACACAAGCCCAAGCTCTGAAGTGTAGTAGCGTGTATGCACATGTGTACATGCACATGCACGGGATGCCTCTTGAAAAACAGACTGGCACACTCACGGTTTAGTGTAAGATCCGTTTCTCTAACTGGATTTCTATCAAGCCATGCTCTACCCATTCTTGGGGGGGCTGCTAGTCACTGTCTCCTAAAAACATTGTCTCCTTCCTTTGGAAGCGACCTCTGCTCCCAGCCACCCAGGGCTATGTCTGGTGGCCAAGTAAAGGGAGACACCTACCTCCAGAGCTTGCTTCTATCCCCACATCAGGGAAAGGCCCAGGTCAGGAACCAGAGCAGCCAGGATCCCCTGGAGAGCCCACCAATGTGCCTAGCCTTTCCCAGTAACTGTGTCCCCTGAGCAACGAGCTGACAGGTCATTGAGCAAGGGCTCCCCACGCCCCACCAGAAACTCCCGTTGCAACACTCGGAGAGGAACTGCTGGGGAGAGCTCAGTTTCCTAAGACATGAGAGGCAAGGAGAGTTGCAGAGTGGGGCCACCCCAGAAAACACTGATTTCCCCAGAGGAGCCCCAGGGCCCCTGCCTTTCCTTTCTTTCTGTTTTTTTAAAAGGTTTTATTTATTTAGTTTTAGAGAGAAGGGAAGGGAGAAAGAGAAACATCGATGCACAAGAGATAGATAGATCGATGGGTTGACTCTCACAACCCCCCCCCCCCAACTGGGGACCTGGCTCGCAACTCAGGCATGTGCCCTGACCAGGAATCTAACTGTTTACATTTTGTTTCGCAGGCTGGTGCTCAATCCACTGAGCCACACCAGCCAGGGCTGCCTTGCCTTTCTTGAACCCCAAGTCCAGTTTCTCTTATGGATAACTTCCTCCTCTTGTCTCTGGGTCCTGCCTCTCCTACCAGTCCTACCAAGCACCACTCACCTCTTCCTCTTCCAGGAAGCCTTCCTGGATCCACTAGGTCCAGCACCAGGTCCAGCTGCCTAGCCGATGACTCTGTCACATCAGTGCCCGGACCTTCGCCTTAGTCCCACCAGCCCCTCTCACCCTTCACTGTAACTGTTCTCCTGTGTAAGGGGGGGCTGACACTCATGTGGTGAACTGTGAGGCGGGCTGTGGTTAGAAACCTAAAAAAAGCCCATTTATCAAGGCATTGCAGAGATCTTCACCTCAGGACCCCTCCCCTAGGGCAAAACACTGTGTTTGAAAGTCGTCAGGAGGTTTGCAGGGCTAGATGCAGGGAGAGAATGGAGGTGGGAGTGGCATTCAGGGGTTTCAGGCCCTGAGGGGACAGATGAGGGTAATATGAAAACAAGGATTACAGGACAAGGATAGGGGTCTTCTCACATGAAGACACATGTGTATCTCAAATGGCACACGGTCTATACCCAGGAACACACAGCTGCCACACTCTTGGACACACACATTACTTCAGCTACACACAGCACCTCACTCAAAGCCTCTGAGCTCCGCTGTATAGAGTCTCTCTCTCTCTCTCTCTCACAAACACACACACACACAAACACCAGATTCACAGATACGTACATCTTCAAGGATACCCACACCCCCGTATACACACCTCCAGCCCTCACCCACCCACACAAAGTCTCTCCAGAAGAATAGCATATTCAGAATCTATGGCGCTTACTGTGTGCCAGATGCTGCATTCAACATTTTACATATATTATCTCATTTGATTCTCATAACAACCCTATGAGGTATTTTTATTATCGATAAGGCAACTGAGGCACAGAGAGGTTTAGAAACTTGCCCAAGGTGACACTGTTGATACATCCTGGCGTTCGGTTCCAGGATGAGAGCCACTTCTTTCCATTGTCTGGTCACAGACACGGATAATTACAGCCATTCCTACAAACATGCACAGATGCACGGAGCCCCCGCAGGGACACGCAGCCCTCCCAGATGGCGGACCCACACAGAGCTCCCTTCTATAACAGATACAAATTTATACAACCTCTTGGGTCCCCACATAGATACAATGTTGCCACTAAGGTACATATTTCCACAATGTTTTTAAATCAGCCTAAGAGGAGCCCCAGGTTCTGCATGCCTGGAATGGGGTGGGGTTCAGAAAACTGTCAGCTATTGAGGAGGAGGCAGAGGGCTCTGTGGGCTGAGGACAAGCTGTGGCAGGTCTGATACTATGGGCAGCAGGGTCAGCTCTCAGGGCTTTGCATTCTAGACCTAATGGGGACCAGAGTCGAGGGCTTGGCCTGGCCCTCTGAACACCAGTATGTTGAGGGGGCTGGGGGATGTGGGGTGAGGATGTGGGGCACAGGGTATGGCATCCACATGGCCCAAGGCAGTGAGGGGGCTACGCTCATTTGACCACGTGACCACGCTCATTTGGCTTTGTCAGAGGAATGAGGCAGGGAGAGATAAGAAAAGAAAAGGCAGAGACAGAGATGGAGAGATACGGGGAGACATAAGTGCAGAGAGAGACAAAGAGAAACCCAGTGTGATATGCTGGTATGCTGACTCTGAAAAGGAAAAAAGGCCCTGATTTGTAGCATTTTCTGATTTCCATGGTGTAAATATTCCCACCATGGCTGATTTCAGGCTACCGAAGTGACTTCCTGAACACTGGGCTGGAAAGAGATTCGCAGAATCAGCTCCCCAGAGCCAGCACTACTAGCTGGCTCCAGCGCTTCACTGCCAGAAAGAAACAAAGAGAAAGAGAGACAAAAATGAGAAGTAGAGACAGAAACAGGAAAAGAGAAATGATGAGAGTCAGAAAGAGAACTAAAGAAGAAAAGAAAAGAGGCCCTAGCTGGTGTGGCTCAGTGGATTGAGTGCCAGCCTGAGAACCAGTTGGTTGCAGGTTTGACTCCCAGTCTAGGGCACATGCCTGGGTTGCAGGCCAGGTCCCTGGGGACCTGGGAGAGGCAACCACACATTGACGTTTCTCTCCCTCTCTTTCTCCCCTCCTTCCCCTCTCTAAAATAAATAAATAAATAAAATCTTTCTTAAAAGAAGAAAAGAGAGAGGGAGCTTTGGAAAGTAATTTGACTTCTTAGAAATCTGGGAGGCAATAACACTTAGTTTAAAAATGCTAATTTACTGAATACCTATTCAGTGCCTGGTATTGATGCAAGCAATTCCCATGCACGATCTCATTTAGAGGCCCTATGAAGTAAGTGGGTTTTATTAGTACCCGTATTTTACAGGTAGGGACTTGACCCTGTTCATGAACATGCCTCTTGAACACCTAGTTGACAGGAGTAAGCTACTAGAGGCTCATCTGGGTCAAAATCAGGTTGT
Organism: Desmodus rotundus; assembly: GCF_022682495.2. Lineage (NCBI taxonomy): Eukaryota > Metazoa > Chordata > Mammalia > Chiroptera > Phyllostomidae > Desmodus > Desmodus rotundus. Next base: position 16,975,133 of record NC_071389.1, read on the forward strand.
AGCCCTGACTGGTGGTATGGCTCAGCTGGTTGAGCATTATCCCACAAAGCAAAGGTCACCAGTTCAATTCCCGATCAGGGCACATGCCTGGGTTGCGGGGCCCAGTCCCTGGTTGGAGCGTGGGTGAGAGGCAACCGGTTGATGTTTCTCTCCCTCTCTTTCCCCCTCCCTTCTCTGTCTCTAAAATTAAATAAAATCTTTTAAAAGAAGTCAGGTTGTGGAGTCAGAGCTGAGGTCAACCCTGGACCATAGTGCTCTGGCCTTCAACATCTCCTCTCCGAGGCTCTACCCACCTGGAGCCCTGGCTGAATGACATAAGCCCCCTGAACCTCAATTTTTGCACCTGTAATTCTGTGCAGTTTTGGGGAAGGCTTAAGAAGATGTGGCTCTTGCCCAGTGTACAGTGGCGAAGGGATCCTGAGAACCACAAGCATCGTAGCTAGAACGGCCCCCCAGGGACCACGAATCAACTCACCCCCATCTTGTGTGCAGGGTGGAAATAACTTGCTCAAGGTCAAATAGCCAGATGGGGGATTCAAAGCCAGGGCTATTAATTCAGGTCCAGAGTGCTGTTCCTGGCACCGTGGCTGTGTTCTCCAAAGACTGTGCAGGGTAACGTCCTATTTCCCACCCGGCTCCTGGGCAACTGAACACATCATTCCCTGCCATATCGTATGGCAGCTGGCCACCCAGCAGGGAGCCTGACTCCCTCCCACCCCTACTCCTGGACACAGGAGCCCTAGGCCCACACATTCTTTCTTGAGGCCACACTTCGCAAAGCCCTGACGTAGACCCAGGATGTCCTGTTCCCCACTAACCCCTGCCAAGCATATGTAGGATCTGGAGACAGGTTTTGGAGGAAGTTCTATCCGCCCTGCCAACTAGCTTGAGACATTGGGCAAGTGAGTTTACCTTCCTGAGCTGCAGTTTCTCTAAAAAATAGGAATAGAAATAGCTACCTCAAGAGGCTGCTTCTGAGTATTCAATGTGGGCAAGCCCCTGAAAGCACCTCCAGAGCTGAGGGAGGAGCACTGGCAGGGCTGAGAAGAAAGAGAAGTTCCCAGGGTGAGGTGAGAGGGCTGAGCTGGCCCAGCTGCCTAGGGGATTTCACCAACAGGGAACTGGGGCTTTGGGCAGCCTCAGGAAACCACCACCCTGCAAGAGTTCCGGCTTCTCCTCAGGGCTCTGAACTGTCCACGGGAAGGCCGGGGCTGGAGGAGCAGGGGTCAAATCTCAGTGCTGCGTCACCCCACTGTCACAGTCACCAAGACCTGAGCCCCCCTCCCCTCACTGAAGGCTTTCATCCCTGGCCGAGACCTTCCACCCCTCACCGAGCTCCACTGCCCACGGTGAGCCCTGACCTCCTTCACAGAGGCCTGCGCTTTTCATTGCATCTCCAACCAACTCACACCAGCCTTTCTTGAGGCCTTGCCGTCCTCCACCCCTGAACACCCAGGGACATAGAAGATGTGCCTTAATCTGGCGTTACTACCCTGATGTGGGGGGGAGGGGAGGGTAAGGGTGGGAGCAGGGGAGGAGGAAGGGGACCTCTTTGTCTGTTACACTAGCTTTATGGTCCTGAGGGTGTCAGCTGAAGTTTCTTCACTTCCTGTGGGTAAAAGGTTTTTCACCTATTGCTAGAAATACACCCACCAGCCTCTAAAGCAGGGGTCTTTAGGAACTCCAGATTCTTGGGATATGTGAAGCAGGGGTGGTCTGGGGGGTGGGGTGGGGCTGAAGGAATAGGAGTTCACAGTCAACATTGTGTCCAGACAGGAAGCCCCCTCTCCAGGTCCCACCTTAGGCCAGCCAGAAGGGCCCTGGCTCCCACTTCCCCAGCTCTGGGGCCCCCCTACCCAGCCTCTCAAGGTCTGGCCACTTCCTTTCCACAGCAGCCCCAGGTAGCTGCAGAGAACACCCAAACACCCACACATATGCTTACATGCTGATGCTCATTCACTCAAAGCCCAAACCCTAGTTACAAATACTCTCACACCCTCATAGCCACTGGGATCAGGAGCCAGCCACGAAGCCCATGGAGCCCAGGCCTCCTTCTACCACGCCCCCTCCACCCACTCAAGAGGGGCTCCCTGGGCTTTGGTGGGGATGAGGGGGGAACTCAGGCCTCAGCTCTGGCTACTTCCTTCATGATGTCAGGGACAAGACGCCCTGGGCTCTGGGTCCCTACCACTGGCCCCGTCAGTCACTGACTCCCAAATCCCCATCTTCCCATCTGTGAAGTGGAAACAGAGCCCTGTTTTCCACAACCACCATAGAGGGAAGGAGGCCACAGGACTCCGGACACTGGGTGTGGCACAAGGGGGGTCAAAGACAGATTCCAAACTTGTTGACTTTCCCAGTATGGACCCTCAACAGATCACAAACATTTATTTATTGATTAGACGTCAACTGTGTGCTGGTCCCTGCAGGCCCCGTCAGGCTTTCTGGTGCTCCTAAGTGCTTTGAAAAGGGGAAGGGTAGGCTCTCCAGATCAGTGATAAACAACTCCTAACCTCTCCAGCACACTTAGCAAAAACCGCTTTCTGCACCTGATTCCCCTGACTTGGGATGTGATGGGAGGTGGGGGCTGGAGAGGGGCAGAGATGATTTTCCCCCATAATTCAAATGAGGAAAGTGAGCCCCATAACCAGCCTAAAGTCACACAGCAATCAAGAGCTCAGTCTGGTCAAGTCCCAGAAACTACAGATCGCCCACCCCAGGATCCCTAAACGCTGATCATCATCGCTTTACTCCTCTGTCTGGCCGCCCCCCAAATGGGAGGGAAGCAGGGACCAAAGTAGGCTTCTGTGAGGCAACGCGCTACAGCAGCCAAGCAGAGCGGGGCTCTGCTTCTCCGCCCAATTGTTGCCATGGAGACAGCCCCTCCCCGCAATCGCGGTCAAAGGCAGGATTTCCGTCGGGGCGGCCAGCAATTCCCGGATCCCGAGAAGAACGTGGACCGAGACCGCCACTGCGGGCAGAGGGGGCACCCGGGAGGCCCAGCCCCGCCGAGGGCGGGGACTTCCCCAGGAAGCCGCGACCCACACCTCTAGTGCCTGGAAGGAGTGTCCCTCACATCCCCCGACCCGCCCACCCGTGCGGGGCAGGAGGGTCTCGGGTGTTGATGGGCGAGTCTCCGCTCCCTTCTGTGCTTTAGGCTTCGCCCCCGACGTCTGCCGATTCCAGATAGGGGACTTAAGAGACGCCCGGAATTGCACCCGCATTCTGCATCCTCCAGAAGTGGTTCCCCTGGACCCCCTTCCAGCAAACTGCCTCCCCTGATCCTCCCGGACCCCCCACCTGGTGCCCTAACCCCGACCCTGCAGCTTCTCCCCAAACCCTCCCCCACTTTCAAGGTCCCCTCAGTTTCTCCCCCAGCCCCTTTCGGAGGTCCACTTAATTCCTCTCCCCCGACCCCGCCTTCTTCCCAAAATCTATCAAGATCCCTGCACAGGTTCCCTCCGTTTCCCCCACCAGGTGTTTCTAGGGGATCTGCTTTCCTCATGGCCCCTCCCGCCTCCCCACATCTTATCAGTCTTACTCTCCGGGTCTCCTAGTTTTCCTCCTTAGGTCCTTTTCTAGGTGCGGCCACCCCCGGCCCTCAACGCCCTCAGCTGCCCTCCCTCCCTGAGTTCAGGCTTACCTCCCCCTCCCCGCCCCCAGCCCTTCCTCTCCAGCGGGCGGGGGCGGGGCACCGCGCTGCCCCTCCAGCCCCACCCGACGACTGCCTACCTGGTCCCAGCAGAGGCCGCTTCTGGCGGACCCCAGGGTGAGTCGGCGGGGCTCCCAGCGGCCAAGAGTGCCTACGTGAGGGGAAGGGGAAGCAGAGAACTGGGGTGCTGCCCGCCTCTGACCACTGCCGGCTCTGGGCAGGGAGGAGGAAGCCGTCTTGGACTTCTCTTATTGCAGCCACAGCGGCGCGACGGCGGTGGCGGCAGGGAGAACTTACAGTCACGCCCCAGCCCCAAGCCAGCTGCCTGTGGCGGGGAGGGGCCCTCAAATCACAGGCCCGCCCGCCCCCACTTCCCACCTTCCCTGGATTACCCGGGGTCGGCTGTCCCAGCCCTGTCCCTGCACCCCAGCTGCTCTCTGCAGACCTGAACCTCCAGCACAGCCTTTCCCAGGGCCCCTTCCAAAGCACCTGCTCTTTTAGAATCATTGCATTTGAAGTGAAGAGGGGCTTTTCTCTGTCACTGAAACCTTCCTCCACTCCTTTTGCAGCCTGGAAAACTGAGGATCAGATGGGGACAGGCCTTACCCAAATCTCACAGCCAGTTGACCTCAGGCTGCTGTCACCAGAGCCACTGTGGATCCAGTCACCGAGCTTTGCCATCCTCAGGGGCTGGGCACTGTGTCCCCAGTGCCCAGCTCCTGAGGATTTCTGACAGTGGGGGGCTGCAGTAGATCCTTCCCCTGGGAAACTGTTTTCAAAGGAATCACCCCCTGGGCACCCTCCCCCACACACTCAAATTTTAGAAAAATTGAGTATCACCCTCCATCACAGTTACAGCCTTTCCAACTAGCAGGGATCCCTGGCCCCTCTCCACCCGCGGTTCCATCCCTGCCTCCAGCCAGTGTTACTTCTTCAGCCTTAAACCAAGGACCAGGCAAATCCCTGTCTGAGGAAGAAGAGATGGGCGGGAGAGGGCTGTGTGGTGTAGGAGTAGGTGTGTTGGGATATAGCAGGGAGGCAGGGAGGCCGTGTAAGTACAGATGTGTGTGTGTGTGCATCACACACGACTGTGGTCAATGAACACGACTGCAATTTGGAATCAATGACTAGGACGCATTATGCGGGTGTGAATAGGAATGTGTGTGAATGCCTGTGTGTGTGCATATGTATGCACTTGTGCATGCATTCAGGTGTGCCCCACTGTGATTGCTGGGTGGCCGAGTACAGTGAGATGCAGGTGAGAATGCTTTTCTCCTAGGAAAATGAGAGGAGGGCTGGGATGGAAGATGCAAGGGAAGAGGTGGAGGTGGAGGTGGAGGTGCAAGGATGTGGGAAGGGTGGCCTCGCCCTGGCTGGGCACCGTCACCTCCACCATCAAGCACTTCTTGATTGGCCATTGGTCCAGGTGTTCAGTTAACAAAGAAACGTGTATTATTGCCTGTCAGAAGCCAGGCAATGGCTTCTGGGAACCCAGAGATGAAGGAGACTTATCCCTGTCCCTGGGAGGGTCCCACAATCTACCAGGCTCTCTCTGTCATCCTTTTAAGTTCTGGCTCCTCAGGAGGCCTTCCCTGTTTGCCACTCCCACCCCCAGCAGAACGCTCAGAACCTCCCTCCTGGTGACCACGGGCTCTCAGGGTGTGGGGAGTGGGGCATGTTTTCTCCAGGACAGAGACTGGGTCTGGCTCTTGTCCATGCCCCCAGCGCCCGTGCAGGGTCTGGCACAGAGTCGCAGGCTCTCTGGGCATAGAAATACATCAACTATTCAGGAACAAAGGAATTAACATGTAAACAAATGAAAATCCAATGAAAAACTAAATAATCAAATGTAAGAATAAGAAATGATGAAGAAATTCGAGAACTGATGACTAAATAGGCAAATGAACAGAGAAATAAAACTGCTTCTGCTTTTCAAATACAAATTGGACCAAACTGCTTAAAATCTCTCATGGCTTACTTCCCACTTTGCTTATATAATGCAAATAAAATAAAATAAAATAAAAATAAAGAATAATAAAATCCAAACACCTTGCCATGGCCCCCCAGGCCAAGTGCCCCTGGGCCCTGCCCACCTCTCCAGTTCCAGTGGGCCATCTGCCTCTTCAGCCACCAGAATCCTTTTCAGTTCCTAGAATACATTGAATTTTTGCCTCAGGGTCTTCTCACATGCTGTTCCCTCTTCCTAAGATAATCTTTTTCTTGCTCTTAAAAGTGCTGGCTCCTTTCTGTCCTTTACCTGAAGTGCTGCCTCCTCTGACCACCTCATCGAAGGAAGTCCCCTCATTTTTGCTCTTGGCACCCAGTTTGTCTCCTTCGTGGTAGTTGTCACAATCTAGAACTGGGTATTTCTCGGTTCATTGTTTATTGTCTCTGGATCTCTCTGACCTCAAGAGATACCTGGCATCACTCAGGACAGAGACTCTATGACTCTTATTTATCCATTTAGAATAACCTGGTGTGGCTCAGTTGGTTGGAGCGTTGTCCTATAAATCAAAAGGTTGCGCGTTTGATTCCTGGTCCGGGCACATACCCAGGTTGTGGGTTTGATCCCCAGTCATTTTAACCTTTCTGTGCCTCAGTTCCCTCACCTGTTAAATGGGAACAATTTTAGACCCCACTTCACAGGAATCCTGGGAGAAACAATGAGCTGTTAGACCAGTGCTTAGCACCTAGTGAGTGCCATGTAAGTGTTTGCTATTATACATTCATTCGATCAAACCTCAAGCCTTCCCCGTCACCACTCTGTAACAGGCTGTGTGCTGGGGCTCAGGTAGGAATCAGGTCCAGTCCTTGTCCTCTATGGGGCACTTGCTCCCTATGTACAGGAAACAGTAGGCACAGGGCAAAGAGGCCACAGAATGGGCCTGCTAGAATCCCCCGCCATCCTTTCAGCCCCCATGCACACATGCTCCTTTAAATCAATTTTGAAAACTGATACTAAAACCAAAAATCAAAGCCCAGGAAGCCGGCTGAGATCTCCCACCCATCTCCCATCTAGCCATCACTCTCTTGGTCTCACTTCTGTTTTTAATCAGCTTAGATTCTGTTGTCATTCCTGATAGTCCTCCTTTGCAAAGACACGGCACTGCTTGCCTCCCTCTCCCTGTGGTGTACTTGCCTGCAAAGCCAGAGGCCTGCTGCCATCCAACCAGCCACCTTCTCTGGGCATGGAGGAGAAGACTACCTGCCAGGCAGACAGGGTCACAACTCCCAGCCTCAAAAGGACAGTAATCCTCCAGGGCAGTTTCTTAGTAAGCTGGCCCTGTGTATCTGCCCAGATGACCTGTTCACACCCTTTCTTCTGTCCCCCAGCTTCCCACCTCTTCCCCATCTCCACTTGCACTCCACATCCTTTCACCTTCTGTGGACCTCACATCTTCTGCAGCCCCCCCTCCGGCACCATGTATGGCTCTCTCTCCATAGAATTATTATTTCAGCATACAAACAGGTTCTAGAAATTTTCATTTAAAAGGAAAAAACAAAAACCTTCCCCTAGAGAATGAAGCATCTCTCCTGCCTTTTAGAGAGGAACTGCAGTTCACTTATTATCTAGTTGATGAGGAAAAGCTTTTTTGTTGTTGCTGTTGTTTTGTAGAAAAATGCCAGCTAACCCATGAGAAGTAACATGAGAGCTAGAAAAACTCCATTTTACAGCCCCAATTAGAGCATTGATTTAGGCAAGAATCATCAGTGGATCTGTCAGCTTGACCTGCTATAACAAAATACCACAGACTGGGTGGTATTTTGGGCTCAAACAACAAACATTTATTCCTCACAGTTCTGGAGGCTAGAAACCCAAGATCAAGGTCTGGTAGGTTTGGTTTCTGGTGAGCACACTCTGCCTGCCCTGTCGAAAATGCCTTTTCCATGTGTCTTCAGGTGGCAGAGAGAAAACCAACTCTCTGATGTCTCTTCTTATAAGGACACCTGTCTGATTAGATTAGAGCCCCACCCATAAGGTTTTATTTAATCTTAATTCCTTCCATAAACTGCTCAATCTCCAAATACAGTCACATGGGGAGTTAGGCCTTCAAAATACCAATGTGGCAGGGAGGGGTGGGGGGACACATTTCAGTGCATAACTGATGCCAAAACCACTAGTCGAAAGGTTTTAAAGAGCAGAATGTTCAGCCAGTGCTGAAGGAGCACTGCACAGCCGACCTGGCGTTCGTAAAGAGGATCTCTCCTTTCCAGCAGAGAGGTCTGGTGGGCACCCCACACCTGGTGTCGGCAAGCTGTGGGTCAGCTGCGGCCCTCGGCCTGTTTCCATGCAGCCTGTGAGCCAAGAATGGTTTTCACATTGCTGAATGGTTCAAAGCATCAAAGGAAGCATAGTGTTGAGTGACATATGAAAATTACATTAAATCCAAATCTCAATGTCCATGAAGTTGTACTGAAACACAGCCACACTCCATTTACATATTGCAAATGGCTGCTGTCATGCTACAATGACAGAGCCAAGTAGTTGCAACACAGACCATATGATCCGAAAAGCCAAAAATATTTACTTCCTGGTCCTTTACAGAAAAGGTTTGCCAACCCATGCTTTCGAGCTACCCTCCAGTGACAAGAGATAGAGGGTTCAGAGGATAAGGTAAATGACACCATGAGGGAACCTTCAGATTCACCTATAATGTGGAGCATTCTAAAAGAAAGCCGGCCAGGTCACTTTAAAACGCTGGTGTCATTTAACAAATAAAAGGCAGAGTGAAGGTGACTCTGCTATGTTAAAAGAAAACAGAGACATCACCACCAAATGTGATGTGTAAACCTTGGTTAGATAATTTTTTGGGAAAAAAACCCAGCTATCATTGTGCATATTAGTCAATGTGTTTTTCTCTCTCCCGTCTAGACTTTCAACTCTTCTGGGCAGTTGGTTTTGTTACTCAATCTACCCAGCACCTTGCAAGTGCCTGGCACCTAGTAGGTGCTTGAAAGGTGCTGGTTGCAGACAGGAATGAAAGAAGGAATAAACGTTGCTTCGGGGAGAGGGTTGACTTCCCAGAGGAGGTTTTGATGATTAAATAGGAGACTGCCCACAGGTGAGACCTCTGGTAGAGATTAACCTTCCCCTCCCCCCTCCCCCTTTCTGTCCTCCTACCCCTCGGAGGCTCTGGGGCCAGGGATGACTCTCATTCTGAGGTCCCAGCCAGCAGAGCTCTGACCAGCAGGTGGAGACTCGGGCAGGCAGAATTTCAGCTCAGAACAGGAAGAACTACAATCATCAGAACAAATCAGCAGCAGAATGGTTGGTCTCAGGAAGTGCCAGGGGGAGCAAGTGGAGGCCACAAGGACTGACCTCAGTATGGGCAGGAAGTGGGCCTCCATGGTGATGTGCATCGCAAGTCCCACCCCAGGTCTTTGCCCAGAGGTTCCCCAACCTAGTGGCTTTTTTTTTTTTTGGTCTAGGCTCAGCCTTCCAGGCTAGAAGTATTTTCTCTGAACCTTGAGTAGTTTTTGTCTGTACCACTAGGGGGTCTTCGTCAGGCTTTGCCTGTTAGGGGCAGGCAAGACTTCACCTGGGTAAGAGGCAGGGCCTCTGATTGGTGTGTGACATTAAGCAGGTGTCTGCCTCTCTCTGGGTCTCTGTTTCCTGATCTGTATGAGGACAGGGTCAGACAAGATGCCCTATGAGGCCTGTCCAACCTCCAGATGTCTTGCTTGGAGTCCAGTTCTTTTGTCCTCTGTTGGATTTGGGACTCCTGGAGGACAGAGTTGGGACAGGGTTGGTCCTTGCCGGGACCCCGAAAAACAGACCTGGCTCATCTCCCCAAAGCACAGGAACTGGGGATGGGAGGTAGAGGTGGAAGAAGATTGTAACAATACTCTGACATCTTTCCTTTGTCAAAGTCAGCGTGGTTTAAATACAGGCCTCGAAGGTTACTAGCTGTGTTATCTTAGGCAAGTGACTTAACAACTCTAGGCTTTAGTTTCCACATCAGTGAAACAAGAAGAGTAATATTTGTCCCCCAGGATGGGGAGTAAAGGAAATGTTGGCTTTGAAAGTACCTTGCACATAATAGGCATACAAAAAGTTGCCAGGAGTCAGGGAAGGAGGTCAGATCAGGAGTTTTATAATCTTTCCCACCACTACTGCAAACATTAGTCCCTTCACCCTCCTAAGCTGATTGATGCAGGGAGAAATAATAAAATATGTCTACATCTCAAGCAAACCTGGCACACAGTAAGCACTTAATAAATATTTGTCCAGTGAAAGATTCACTCTATAACCACTCTCTCCTTTGAGACTTGAAGAAAACTGATAAGGGGCAAGATAAGGGCTATTACTCTGTTTCAAAGTAAAGACTGAAACTCAGAGAGGGAAAGTGATTTGTCTAAAGTAACACAGCAGAGCTGGGCTAGAAACTTAGTTCCCTTTTGCTTGCAGAACCCATAATTAAGATACCCTACCATGAAGCTACCTTGCGGTCAGGGACTTACACTCACCCTCACATAACAGTGACCCAGTGTGTGGCACTTGGACAAGCAAAAACCAGGGCAGGTTGCCTCCACCCAAACCATTCTCAGAGACCTAGCTCCGCTCCCTGGTGACCCAGAGGCCCTGATGGGTCACTGTGTTCCTCGGACAGAGGCAGCTCGGCTTTGGCCTGGCTGCCCTTTCATCCTCAGACCCGTGGTGCAACAGGACAGGGTCTCAGAGCAGGACAGTGGGGAAACCGGCTGCGTGCTGGGGCTGGCTGGCTGACTGAGCCTGTAGGACTGCCTCTGGGTGGCTGACCCAGCCAAGGGCTCACAACAAGTCACCTGGCAGCCAGGGGTATGCCATCCTTCAGGACTTGGGTGCCCTCAACCTTTGGGTACTACTACCATGTTTCTGGTTAGTGGGGATCTAGTCCTGGGGACAGGGAGAAGGCATCTAGTGGGGGACTCTGCTTGGCTGGGAGTACCATGAGAAAGCCCATGGGGTCATCTCACAGCCTCCTCCCACCAGAGGTGTTGATGCTCCTCTGCACTGATGTCCGGGAGCTGTCTGAGGCCCAGGGGCACATGGGAACCCATGGGAGCCAGGTTAGGAGTCTGTCTTTCCATCCCTGCGGGGCGGGGCATTGCAGGAGTGCTGGAGAATCAGTGTGAGGCTGGAGGATTTTCACTGGGGGTGGAGAACTATCACATGAGTGAGGGTGGGAGTATTAAAGTGGGGTGCAGAGTATTATGGGTGTGGTCATATTTCAAGGGGCCTGGAGTGTTAAAGCTGGAGCACACACTTGAGAGCTGAGCTGGAATTTAACAGTGGGGTGGAGTTTCACAGCAGGGGCTGGAATGCCCAGAGCTGGTTGGAGTAGTATACAGTGTGGGCTACAGAATTCGCTGAAGGCCTGGTTATTTCAGAAGAGAGACTGGGATGTTATGGAAGGAGGGAGGCTTTCTGAGGGAGGCTGGATTATTTCAGAGGGAATGGGATTACTTCTGGAGTGGGGGGAGCTGGAGTCTTTTTACAGGGGGGCGCTGAACTATTTCGGAGGTGAGTGAGAATGGTGGTGGGATGGCATGGTCCTCAGAGGCTGCCCAGAGAGCCCCCCTTTAGCCCCGAGTCTTCAGGCCAAGGATTCTGGGGTTCCTGCTTTCTCCTGCCCCCAGGGCAGGTGGTCATCCTCCAGGAAAACCATAAGCAGTCCTTCAATATGGGCTAGAAGGTGATGCTGGTGAACATGGCCTTGGGGGCCAATGGCTTCTGTTGCTACAAAGGAGAAGCCAGTCCTGGTGAAGCATCCTGCCTGAGTTCTGGGGCTTCCAGATAAAGGTCAGATCAACTTGGCCATCCCCCTGCTTTTGGGCAGGACTCCCTTCCCTTGCTCAGCTGCCCTCTCCCAAGAATGGAACTCCCAGGTAAAGGAGGGAGCATTGCTGGGCACAGATCCCTCTGCTTCCAGGGGTCTCTTTGCAGCCTACCTGCAGTCCCTCCTGCTTTGGCGAGGGGTGGGGGCTTGCTTATTTCCTGAGTAGGGGAGCTCTGGTGGGGAGGGGAACTTACTCTGCTTCAGTGGTCCGTGGTATCTCCTGCAGCCTGTGTGATCTGAGGCCCTTGGGGGCCAGGAGTGCTCAGTGGTGGAGAGGGTGTCAGCAGATGGTGGGTGGAAGAGCATGTGGCAACTCTGGGTGGCCTCGGGCCCCCAGGGGACAGCTCCTGTTTGCACCACCATGCGTAGCTTTAGCTACCTATGGGGCTGTCACTTCAGCAAGTACCAGCTGAACTATGCCAGCTTCTCCAGCTCCTGTCCACTCGACGTGTTCCACCTTCCAACATGTGAGGACCCCAGCAGCTCACTCCACATAGGACAGAGCCCCAGACACCCTCCCTGCCAGAACACCGACGCTTCTGCCAACCGTGTCCACACCCCACCTATACGCCCTGAGCAGTGAAGTGGCACAATGCTGTGGTTTCTCACTCAGTGTCATGCCGGGGCCAGTGTCTCCCCTCTCTGACTGAACTGCGTATCCATCAGACTGGAGACTATCCGCTCGCTTCCCTCCCCCAGCAGACGGGATGCCTGGGAATGGAGAGACCCTGGGTGGGGACAGCAGTCCCCCAGGCCTTGTCAATATGGGTGGAGGGAACACAAATATTGTCTCTGAGACAGCTAGGTCAGTCTAGCCTGGCATATGTCCAGGCCTGGAAGCCCTACCAGAGGAGGGAAAGAAGGAAAGGAGGAGGGAACATGCTTTTTTTTTTTTTTTTTAAAGAATTTATTTATTTAATTTTAGACAGAGGGGAAGAAAGGGAAAAAGAGAGGGAGAGAAACATCGATGTGTGAGAGAAACATCAGTTGCTCTCACACGCCCCCAACTGGGGACCTAGCCTGCAGCCCAGGCATGCGCCCTGATAGAGAATTGAACTGGTGAACTTTTGCTTTTCGGGATGATGGCCAACCCACTGACCCACACCAGTCAGGGCGGGAACATCCTTTACTGAACACTTACTGTGTGCCAGGCCCTATTCTAGATGTTCTACATTTATTATCTCCCTGTGAAATAGAGACATTCTTCCTGTTACAGGGATAGGGGAACAGGCCAGAGGGCTCCAGACTTGCCCAAGTTCACACAGCTAGTGAGTGAGTGAACAAGCTGGGGCTGGGCCCAGGGTCTGCCTGACCTGACTAACACCACCTTCTCTGCCTAACCCTGACATGGGCTACTGGGCGACTCTGACTATCTTTCTGCAGTCTGGGTGACCTTGGACAAATACTAAGCCTCGGTCTCTTCATCTGTAAAATGGGTACAATAATAAAATTGGTGTTATATGATGAACAGAGATAGGAAGCTACAGGTCCCCCTCGCTGTGGATGAAATGCCTCTGCAATCTCAGGTGGGCCGGGACTGGCACTCCTCCTACACAGGGCTCAGCACCTTGAATTTGCCATCTGTCCTCTTCCTGCATCCTCACAACCATCCTGCCCCCTCAGGTGATGATCCCCACTCTTTGGGGAAGGGAACTGAGGTTCAGAGTGGGGAGGGCTTGTCCAAGGTCACACTGGAAGAGCCTGGCAGAGGCGAGATTAGAAGGCAGGGCCTGCTGGCCCAACCCCAAGTCCTTATTCCTGTCCCACCTTGTTTTTAGGCATTAGTCCCCATCCTAAATCCTGTCTTCTCCCTGGCAGGAACAGAGAGGGTGTGCCTTCCCCAAGGCTACCCAGCAGGGCAGCAGGCAAGTGGGGTCCCATCTCTACCTTGTCCCCAAATACTTTGTTGCTTGGATTTAACTTCATAAACATCCATTTTTATATCTGCCTTTCCCACTGCACCCTTGAGAGCCTGGCCCAGAGCTGACATCTCTATGTTGATTAAGTTGGCATCTCTGTGCTGATTAAGTTTATTGAGTATTTACAATGAGCCATGTATGCTAAGGGCTTTTTATACAGTTAGTTCATTTAATCTTCACAATGGCCATATAAGTAGGGTACTATTGGCCCATTTTACAGACAGGGAAAGAGAGATTAGAGAGTGTAAGAGCGCAAAATAGGTGCTGGCACATAGTAGTCACATAGTAGGTGCTCCTGACTTTTACTCTTGAAGGCTGAATGAATGGAAGGATGAATTAAGAAGGGAGATGTGGGAACAAGGTGGTCAAGGTCCTCATCCAGGTTCATTAACTACCACAATACTTCCCACCACATTTTGTGCCCGGCCCCCAACAACCTGAGGGACCACAGTCCTACGGGGTCTGCTGAGATCCTCCGAGCTAAATAAAGGAGAAATCTTTCCTGCCAAGCAGTTGGTCAGCATGGCCCTATCTGAGAGCCTGGACTGGAGACTCCATGGTGAGGGCCCATCCCCAAGTCCCTGACCACCGACACAAGCTGACAGAAAGAATTAGCCAACTACTCTCAGCGGCCCTGTGGAACTAAGAGAAAATGCATTTATTATTGTAGCAAGAATGATTTCAGTTAGACTGAAGAAGGGACTTGCTGACAGAGAGGAGGAACAAGCTTGTAATTCCTTACCAGAGTCAGAAAATAATACACAGCTCCCTGTGGTAATTCCACAAGCTGAGCTCTGGGAAAGCAAGGAGCCAGAGTGAGGCAGAACCGCAGTTCCCACAGTTCCTGCACAGGGGAACCATTGTCTAATGCAGGAGACATGTCATATCCCAGGTCAACAGTTGAATATAAAGGCCACTTGGAGAGGAGAGAGAAGAACTGGGTGAGAAAAGGGGTCCTGAGAGAAGGCACCCTCATGGCTGCATGAGAGGTGGGGGTGGGGTAAGGAGAGAGTGAAGATGCTCAAGGCAAGGGAAGGAAGGGGAAAGGAGCCCTCTCCTGTGTGCCAGGCACCAGGCTAAGCAGCTTGCGTTTAATGTCTCATTTCCCCTCTCATTCAACAGATATTTACTGAATGTGCCAGGTCCTGTGCTAAGCACTGTGGATACAGCTGTGAACAAAGCAGGCACAGTCCCTCCCCTCTTGGAACTCAGAAGTGGGAGGAGACAATAGATAGGTCAAGGGGATACAGGCTTTGAAGAAAAGTAAGGCAGGGGAAGGGATAGAGCCTGTGGTAATTGAGCTGCTTCTTTTCCTTCCTTCCTTCCTTCCTTCCTTCCTTCCTCCCTTCCTCCCTTCCTCCCTTCCTCCCTTCCTCCCTTCCTCCCTTCCTCCCTCCCTTCCTTTCTTTTTAGGTGAGAGATGGCATCTCTGTAGCCGTAACTTTGAGCAGAGACCTTCATGAAGTGAGGAAATAGCCGGTGCAAAGGCCCTGAGGTGGGAGTATGCCTGGCAGCCTCTCTGAGCAGTTAGGCTGCCTGTGAGGCTAGAGGGGAGCGAGTGAGGGGAGAGGAACTGAGAGCTGCGGAGAGGGATGCTCACCTCCTGGTGGGTGTTTGTCAGACACAGTAAGGAACACTTGATTTTGTTATAAATATGATGCGAAACCACTGGAGGGTTTTGAGCAGGGCAGTAATATGATTTGTGTTGTAAAATAATTTTTAATTTAATTTTTAAATAGATAGTGCATTTATATGGTTCAGAAAGAAACACATATAAAAAGCCTGGAGATTGCAAAGGCTCATCGAAGTCTTGTTCCCATCTGCCCCTCATCTCCTTATCCCTTCCCTTCTGCCAACCACATGTATTAGATTCTATTCTTATTTGTATTTTTTTAATTTATGAATTGATTTTAGAGAGAGTAGGGAAGGGAAGGAGAGAGAGAGACAGAGAGAAACATGGATTTATTTGTTGGCCCACTTGTTTATGCATTCATTGGTTGCCTCTTGTATGTGCCCTGACCAGAGATTGAACCCTCACCCTTGGTGTATTGGGATAACGTTCTAACTAACTGAGCCACCCACCCAGCCAGGGCCACATGTATTAGTTTCATGGTTGTTCTTCCAAGATTTTTTAATGCAAACACAAGCATATGTTTAATTAACATTTATGTAGCACTTACTATGCATCAGGCATTATTCTAAATTACTGAAAAGGTTAACTCATTTAATCCTTATAACCTCAACCCTATAAGGTGAGTACGATTATCCCTATTTTATGGATGAGGAAACTAGGGCACAGAGAGGCTAAATAAGTTGCCCAAGATTGCACAGTTTCTAAGTAGCTGTATCAGATTCCTAGGGGTGCCATAACAAATTACCACAACCTGGGTGGTTTCAAACAACAAAAATTTATTCTCTCACGGTTCTAGAGAAGTCCAAAATTGGAGAGTGGGCAGGGTTTGTTCCTTTAAGAGGCTCTTGGGAGAATCTGTTCCATGCCGGTCTCCTAGATTCAGGTGGTTGCCAGCAACCCTTGGCATTCCTGGGTTTGCAGATGCACCACTCCAATCTCTGCCTCTGTCTTCACACGACATTCTCTACTATGTGTCTGTCTCTGGGACCAAATCTTTCTCTTTTTGTAAGGACACCGGTTGTATTGGATTTAGGGCTCACCTAATCAGGTATGATCTCATATAAACTTGACTGTATCTCCAAAGACCCTATTTCCAAGTAAGGTCACATCAACA
The DNA here is from genome assembly GCF_022682495.2 of Desmodus rotundus. NCBI lineage: Eukaryota > Metazoa > Chordata > Mammalia > Chiroptera > Phyllostomidae > Desmodus > Desmodus rotundus. The sequence continues at coordinate 16,991,271 of NC_071389.1, forward strand.
GGTTCCAGATAGACATGAATTTTGAGGGGACTCTATATAACTCTGTACAGTACCAGAATGTGTATTTGAACTCAGGCAGTCGGGCTTCTGAGTTTGTGCTCTTAATCACTGGTTATGTTACCATCAGTAAGATTATGAATATATGAATATATTATTAATATATATACCCCCCTTTTCCTACAAAAGGTGAAATCATATATGCTGCTCTGCAAGTTGCTTTTTAAAAAGAAAAAGATTTTATTTATTTATTTTTAGACAGAGGGGAAGGGAAGGAGAAGGAGAGGGAGAGAAATATTAATGTTTGGTTGCCTCCCACGTGTTCCCCACCAGGGACCTGGCCCACAACCCAGACCTGCACCCCAACTGGAACCAAACTGGTGATCCCCCAGTTCACAGTCCCGCACTCAATCCACTGAGCCACACCAGCCAGGGCTGCATGTTGCTTTTTAAACTTAAAATCCCTCACAGAACTTTCCCAATCAGGACACACACATCTACGCCATTCTTTTTCATAGTTGCATAGTATTCCATTTACTGGCCAAACTGTGCTTTACCTAACCTAACCTCTTGTTAATGGACAGTTGAGTTCTTTCCAGTCTTTCTATTGCAAACAGTGCTTCAGAGCACAACTTTGTACATACCTCATTCTGCACTTGTGCAAGAATATATGAAGTGTAAACTCCCAGAAGTAGGATATCTGGGTGCTCTGATTATTTTGATAGCTTTTGCCAAAATGCCCTTTTTGGGGACCTATGCCAATTTATATTTGCATGGGTGAGAGCACTCTGGGAGGACATGTGTGAGAATACTGTTTTTTTTTTTTTACAGAAATGCCCACAGAATATATTATTAAACTTTTGGATATTTTGTCAGACTGGTGAGAAATGATACCCCGGAGTGGTTCTCACGATTTTCATTTCTTTTGAGTGACTTTCAATGCCTTTCCTATGCTTAGAAGACACTTGTACTTGCTTTTCTGGAGATGGTCAGTTCATATCCTAGGCCTGTTTCTATTAGATTGTTGGTCCTTTTCATGAATTTCCAGGTCTCTTTTTCCTTTTTAGATTTTATTTATTCATTTCCAGAGAAAGGGGAAGGGAGGGAGAAAGGAGAGAAACATCAATGTGTGGTTGCCTCTTGAGCACCCCCTACTGGGGACCCAGCCTGCAACTCAAGCTTATGCCCTGACTGGGAATCAAACCTGTGACTCTTTGATTCACAGGCCAGTGCTCAATCCACTGAGCCACACCAGCCAGAGGGAATATCCAGGTCTTTTTAATAATTTCTTTGTAGATGACCCTTTATCTGTGATCTAAATTGCCAATGTTTTCCTCTAGTTTGTCATTTGTCTTTTGACTTTATAGTGTTTTCCAATGCAAAATTTTTTGATTTTTATGTAGTTAGTTGACTTTATCAGTCTTTTTAAATGAATTTTTAGCTTTTGAGTCATGATTAGACTTTTGCCACTATGAGATTATAGACTCTCCCATGTTTTTTTCTAGTGCTTTTCTGGTTTTATTTTTATTTTTATTTTTATTTTTTAACATTTCAGTCTTTGATTCCTTTTGGAGCTTATCCTGGTACTCAATGGGAAGAGTTCTAATTTTTCCCCCAAGCTGGCTACCTAGTTGTCCTAATACTGTTTTATTAGAGAGTCTATTCTCCGCTTTGAGATGCCACCTTTATCAAATCTATCAAACACAAAATCTGTACAATTGAGTCTATTTCTGGAATTCTATTCCAGTCCATTGGTCTGTTTGTCTCTTTCTGCACCCAAATCAAGTTGTTTTAATTATTGTGGCTTTAAATATGATTATATATAGTAGTAAGGTGATTAATGTTGCCTTTTCTTTTTTTGATTTCTTTGTATTCCTCTCTCTCTCTTTTTTCCTGAGGGGTGGGAAACCTTAGGAGTCTCATGGGATTTCTACCACTGCAGGGGAACAGACAAATAATTATATGTCACTTGGTAGTGCTAAGAAAAAAATAATAAAGCAGATAAAAGGACAGAAGGCAAGAAGGGAGTAGGATTTAGATGCGCAGCTGGGAAGGGCCCTGGATAAGGTGGAGAAGCCTGAGTGAAGGGAGGAAGGCCACGTGGATACCTGGAGGAAGACATTCCCAGCAGCACCAAAGGCAAATGCAAAGGCCTGAGGCAGGAGCATGCTTGGCATGTTGAAAAACAGCAAGGCAGCCGGTGCAGCTGGAATGGCGTGTTCAGAGGGGAGAGTGGGAGGCGATCAGGTAGATCATGCAGGTCACAGCAAGGACACTGGCTTTTCCTTTGAGACATGGGAGGGGATTGAGCAGAAGAGTGACACGTTCTGACCTCCGTTTTAACAAGATGGCTCACGCTGCAGTGCGCAGAGCAGGCTGTACCTTACCGGTGAGGGCAGCGGCAGGGAAGGCCACAGGATTGGGGGTGGGTAAATAAATTGTAACTTGGTTTCCTTTGTCTGTCTCCCTGCAAAACTGTGAGTTTTGCAAGGACAGGCACTGAGCTTATTTGGCTATATATGCACAGAATAGGCATGGATAAACATTTGTGGGAGGAAAAGGGAGGGAGAACAGACAGGAAGAGGCAGGGGAGGCAGAGTCCCCTGGGGAATGGCTCTGCAAAGGCCACAGATAGTAGAGGGATCAGACGTGATGAGAGCACAGCACAGAGGGTGGAGAGGGGCTGAAGCTGGGGAAACTGAGCCCCCTAACTCAGTGCCCACCTTACTCAGGATCTGTGACCCCCATCAAAGACTAGGCTGCAGTTTACGCTGGAGTCCTGCCCCCACGGGGACCCTGGAGGGGGCCTCTTTTCTCCAAGGTGAGAGGTTTCAAGGGTGAGGTGGCAAGGGAGAAAGAGCCGCTTTTCTGAATTCTGGCACACCGAGGCCCTGGGAAGGGATGATATGCCCTCTTCACAGATGACAAATTGAAGCCCCAAGAAGGGAAGGAACCCAGCCAATGTCATACAGCAAATAAGTGTCCAAGCTGTCTCAGGAGCTTGGTGTTTGTAAGACAGCTCCTTGGCCATGACCTAATTTTGGTTTGGGTCCCTGTGCAGTTTTGGGGAGTGACCAAGTGCAGAAGGAAGAGCTGTCTCCTGGTATTCAGCCAGCCCTTAGCTGTGGCGTAGATGTAGCTGCTGAGGCCCCACTGGGGGTGGAATCCAGATGTGGGAAACAGGAGCCCTAGGTCCCTTCAGGACCTCATGATGCTTTGGGCAGAATGGACTTGGAACAGGGCAGGTAGACAAGAGGCACCACACTGAGAGGCAGAGGAAAGAGGTTAGGTTTCGAAGTTCAGTCTCACTTTGCCACTATCCCACTGTGTGACTTCAGGTAAATAACATCCACCCAGAAACCCTAGTTTGTGCATTTGTAAATGGGAACAGCACCTCCCACCTTAGAGGGCTGTCAGGGAGGTTGAAAGAGGCAGTAGGAATCCAGTACTTCCTTCCTGGCCTCCCCCAACCCAAGCTAGGTTGCTGGTGTCCCTGTCCCCAGCAGAGGTGATCAGCTGCTCCTTGGTGAAGAAGAACACGAGCTATGATGGTATCTCAAGTCCCAGGCCTACAGTGGATCCAGGCTGTGGGGGATCTGGTCAGTGCTGCCACCTATGGGCCCTATCAGGGCCAGATGAGTCTAGCATGAGCCCTCAGGACAGGTGGGTGAACCCTGGCTCTGCACTAAGACCTCAAAGTACTTGCTCACTCTGTGCCTCAGTTCCAGGGAATCTCCTGAGCATTGGTTGGGGGTGGGCAGGAATTGGAAACCTTCTAAAGGGAAGATGGAATAGGCTCCTTCACAAGTAGTAAGCTCCCTGCCTCTGAGGCATGTAAGCAGAGACTGGCAAGCACTGGGCAAGGATTCACTCACTCATTTGATAAGATATTGAGAATCTACTTTGGGCGAGGCCCTTTGCCCATCACTGGGGAATCCACTGACAAAGCATCCTTACTGTCCCAAAATTTACATTCTAATAGGGGTGAGAGATGTTAAATAGTGGCTAGAAAGTATGTACTAATTATGGGAAAGGTTTGTCAAGGAACCCCTTCCCCCCACCCCTTCGAGGAAGTGATTTCTAAACTGAGTTTGAAGGACAAGTGTGAGTTAAGTAGGGAAGAGAGGAGTATTTAGGTCTGAGAGAACAACAGGTACAAAAGCCCAGTGGCAAAAAAGAGCCCTGCGTTTCTAAGTAGTTGAAAGGTCGGCATGACTGGAGGATAGGAAACAAGAAGGGTGGTGATTGAACTGGTTGGGCGAGGAGTCCCAAGTCCTCACCTGAACAGAGAGACCCATCTTAAGGGTCAGGGTCAACTCTGTCCCATGATGGCCAAAGGTGAGGAGCTAGTCAGGTGAAAGAGGATGGGACAGGGAGGGAACTGTCTGTGCAAACACCTGGAGGAGGGGAAAGTGAGCCTGAAGCAGCTCAGTCCGGCTAGACCCTGACTGGGAGAGAGGGGAGGAGGCTTGGCTGACCCGAGAGCCTGAGAGTGTTGCTGAGCAGCCTGAAGGCCATAGGGGGAGACAGAGGGGTTTTAATCAGGAGAGTGACCCACCCTTGGTAGGAATATTAAGGAAGGTTGTCTGAGACGCCCTTTAAAGTAAGTCCCTACAGACCCTAGGACTGCGCAGAACCTCTGGGGAGCGCAGCCATTTTAGGCACAACCTCATCAGAGCCATCTCAGGGAGGACGAGGAAGCTCATTTGTCAGAGGAACCTCAGAGAAGGGACACCAGGAGGTGGGGTTTGGTCTCAGCTCGTCCCTGACTCAGTAACTCAAGAAGTCTTAGCAGGCAGGACCTTGGGGGCTGAAAGGACAATTCTCTCATCCTTGGGCGGGAGAAGTGAGGTTAAGTGAAATTGCTCCAGGCCACACAGCAAATCAGTGGCGGGGTCAGGGTCAGAAAGAAAGAAACTAGTATCTACTGAGCACCCCGTATGTGCCAGTCCAGTGCCGGTCACTTCATACACCACATCATTTAGTACAGGGCAGACTGAGGTCCAGAAGGCATGACTCTTGTTGAGGGTCACACAGAGCTAGGACTAGAAACCAGACCTGCACATTCCTTATCCCGAAACTCTTTTGGGTCTGAGTCCGGGGGTGTGGGGAAGAGGCGGAGCATGTCCAGGAGGGTGAGGGGGTGGGTGGGGTTGTTTCGGGGACTTTCCTCACCGAGGTCAGAAGCCCGAAATAGCTGCGCTCCAGTGAGCACCGCAGGCTTGGTTACACTTTCTTTGCCCCACCCGCCGTGGGGATCCATCCAGCAGCAGAGAGCGTCCCATCTCCCAGGAGAACCGGGCGAGCCTCGCAACACGCGCCTACTCTCACCCCGCGGGGTACGCGACCGTGCCCCCGGGATCCGCCAACGCTCTGAAGCTGGCGCTGATGCACCACAGCCTCCAGGCGTTCTCCGCCTTCTACTCCCACTGGGTCCACTCCGACGACCCGGACAGCGAGTATAGCCACAGCCCGCGCCGGCCAATCAGGAAGCAGAAGCTGACTCGGGCACACCTCCCTCGGCGATGTTAGGAACCTGGACGCCCCGCCCAGTGGCCTGGTCTGGGAAAAGCCAAACTGAGAACTAGGGGGTGGGGACTCTGGAAGGGTGAAAACGACTACCCTATGAATCACACACACAACTGACCCGAGAAATACATGCCCGGAGAATAGATTCCTAATTTTAAATGTATGTATTAACTCAGTCACTCCTCATCCACCCACCATCTATCTGTGTACCCACTTATCCAAAGTTATCAGGCGCCTCCTATGTGCCAGGCGCTGTGCTGGGTGCTGTCTATAAATCATGGTGAGCCCTGAGTGAGTCTAGTGAGGAAGTCTAACAGTAACAAATGCTTACACTAATCATGCATCTATTGTAATCGTGATCAATTCTAGGAACATAAGGTACAGGCTGCTGGAATAACGGAGTGTTGCGTTAATTAATTTATTTTTATTGATTTGAGAGAGAGATATTGATTTTGTCGTCCCACTTATTTATGCATTCGTCGGTTGATTCTTGTATATGCCCCGATGCGGGGGATGGAACCTACAACCTTGGCGTATGGAAACAATGCTGTAACCAATTGAGCTACCCAGCCAGAGCACGGGCCTGTTTAATTTAGATTGTGGGCTCAGGTTTCTGGAGAAGTTAGATTCGAGCTGACTCCTAAAGCAACAAGAGTGTTCCAGCCAGAAGGAAGAGCTTGTGGAAAGGCATTGAGATTGGCAGGCACTCGGAGAGTTCTGGGAAGGAAAAAGAGGCCAGCCAGTATAGCTGGAAAAGAGTTGGGGGAGGGGAAGCAAGGTGAAATAAGGCTCTGGAGGTTTGAGCAGATTATTCAAGACTTCGAAGGCCAGAGTAAGCAAGTAAAATTTTATTCCAAGTGTGAGGGACAACCATGTGGGGGGTGGGGGAGACTTTAAGCAGGGTTGGGGGTGTCACTTGTGGAGAATAGACAGTGGACACAGGGAGACCCATTAGGAGGATCTTGTAGGTGCCCTCCAGCCTGGGGGTAGCAAACTAGAAGAAATTAGATGAGGAGAGGGGGCCATGTGGGTAGACAGTCATGAACAGACTCCAAAAATAATTAGAAGATAGAATCTACTGGCTGGCTGGTTGCTGGATTGAATGTGGGAGGTGGGTGAGGCAGACGGAGATTAAAATTAAGTCATTCCTTTATTGGACAATTATTTATAGAGTCCCTCTGGGTGCCAGACACCATTCTAGAGAGACTATCTGGGTTCAAATCCTGGCCACCAATTGCTAGGTGTTTGCCTTGGGCAAGTTATTCAGCCTCTCTCTGCCTTGATCTCTTCATCTGTACAATGAGGATCCTAAGAACACCCAAGAAGTGTTGGCTGGGTAGCTCAGCTAGTTGGAGTTTTGTCCTGATATACCAAGGTTGTAGGTTCTATCCCGGGTCAGGGTACATACATGAATCTTATGTATGCATAAATAAATGGAACAACGAATGCCTTCTGTGTCAAAATCAATACATTTTTTAAAATTACTAAAACAAGATTGCTGTAAGAATTAAGTGAGTTAACATATTTAACACTTTGGATCTGGGTTCTGAGGTAGAGAACTTGGACTTGGGTACTTGCAGCTGGGTGCTTGGGCCTGCTTCTTGGAGTAACCAAGCTTCATTTCTTTATCGGCCTTTTATATAAAGTTAAAATGGGATGATATGCTAGAGCAGTGGTTCCCACACTTGTCTGTCTGCACATTACAGTGACCTAGAGGTTTTTTTTTAATTCCAAAGTCCAAGCTGCACTCCAGACCAATTAAATCGCAATCTCTGTGGGTGAGACGCAGGTTTTTGAAGACTTAGTATGTTTTGAAGCCTCCAGATAATTTCAATGTGCAGATAAATTTGGGAACCACTGAGGCAGAGAGCAACAAGGAAGCTCCTTTAAAGTGAGCCGTCAGGGAGGGCTTCTCTGAAGAGGTGACATTTGAGTGAAAAAGGAGTGAAGTAGGAGCCATCATTGGAGAGTCATGGGGGAAGGTCTTTGGGGAAATGTCTGGCCTGGGTACCTGCATTCCAGAAGGTGCCTTTGCCGGAAGTGGGGAAGACTGAGAGAGTAATAGGCTTGAGCTGATGGGTTCCAAGAGAATGGGTGAGTAATTGTGGCTGAGTGAAGACCTTTTGCCTCTTCCTCAGGTCGGCACCTGGAGCCACTGAATCACACTGTGCTCCTGGTAGGCAATGGGTGCTCTGTCCTCCTCACAACCTCTCCTTGAAGGAGGCAGGGAAGGGCTGTCCACTGGCCAGGCAGAGGCTAGGCAGAGGCCCAGACAAGGTCGTGCAGCAAGGCTAAGGAGTTGTGAGCCCCAAGTCAAGCCCTTGCCTCTCTGCCTAGGGCTGGTTTCTAGAGGCCTCCCTGGCCTTTGACCTGCTTCTGTCCCTGTTGGGGAGATCTGATGCTCCGTCCAATGCGGGGTATGGGTGAGTGGGGGCTGGGTACCATCCTAGACAAGCAAGTATGTGCAAATAGAACAAGAGCAGTAAAATTGTACCAGTTTGGGGTTTGTGATTATTCATTATGGTTGGGCTGGCATTTCCCTTAGTGCTGGTTACAGGGAAAGAGAGTCCAGTAAATACATTCTGGGACAACTTCTCCTATAGGGCCACTCCCCCATGCAGTGAAAGAGCCATTGGGGTCTGCCAACCTCTGTCTGCTCACTGGACCCCCCACTGGGAGCTGGTGCTTGAAGCTGGGAAGTTGGGGCTGGGTCTCTAGGGCTGGGTTCTGAGGGTGGATGGGCACTTGGGGCTAGGAGCTGGGCTTGTGTCTCAGAATAACCAAAGGCTCTGTTTCTTTACTGGCCTTATACAAACGGGCCTGCCCCTAACTTGACTCTCCTTTCTATGGCTTCACATTACAAGAGAGGGGTGTGACCCTGCCTGTCTGCGCTGTCTGCTCCATGGAGGCTCCAGAGGGAAGGGAACTAGAAGGTGCTCTGGGCCCCTTCATGGGCCTCATTCATGGGGCCTTCTTGGGGTCCTCTTCCTTTCTCCCTGGGCCAGGTAGCCCATGCTCCCTAATCTTCACCCCTCCCCCACAGCCATCTGCTGAAAGGAAGTGGTTCTTCAGTTCTTCACAGGAAGCCACAGGCCTCCTTTGCTTCAGCTTCCTCCAGCGCCTGTTGACCAGGCCCTCTGCTGGCCCAGGCCACTGTCACAGCTGGGTCCGGGGATGCTCTGCAACCAGCATCACCTCTGCTGCCCAGCCAAGTGAAGTGTGTGTGTGAAGTGCTTCTCTCGTTTCTTTTTAATCCCTGTGGCTCAGGTCTGGAAGTGCAGGTTGTGGCCCTGGAGGCGAGACCTACTTGCAAAGGGTCCGAAAGGCCGTGTCCAGGAATTCGGAGATCCCAGAGAGAGCAGGGGGCAGGCCCTGCAGCGTTCCTCCGGATTGACCACTGTCATGCGCTTCAGGAGCTCCTGCTACAGACAGGGGCAAGGTTGGGTTAATTTCAGTCTCTAACATCCCTGATGGGGCCTGACCCAGGGAGGGCTGTGCCGAGCTGCTCAAGGGCGGTGCAGGCTGAGGAGGATTTCAGGATGGGATTGCACTGTCACCTGGTGGCCACACCAGCACATAGCACCATGAAATTGTGGGAGGCCTGCCAGGGCCAGGAGTGAGCTGACTTTCATGGGTGTAGGGAGGATCTTAAAGAATAAAAGAAGCCCCTGGAGAGAGGGATCTTATTAAAGAGTATGACAGCTTAATGTGAGCACTTAGGAAAGGCATTCTAGGTCTAGATGAGATTCCAACTCCTCCCCTCCTCCATTTTATAGTCTGGGACACTGAAGTCCAGGGACAAAGGACCAGGAGAGAGGACCTCAGCGTTGTTTTCTGTCAAGTCAGCCACACAGACGGGAACTATTGTCAGACTTGTCTTTGGGTGTGACCTCAGAGTGAGGAACTGCCCTGCTAGTTTCTAGTCACCCCCATTTGTGACCAAACGTGGCACTTCTCAGCACCATCACCCACCTTAGTACCAAAGTTGGCAACAAGATGACTTTTGTCAGCTTCAGAATTAAAATTCACTCTCAGAGGACCAGGATGTGACAGGGCCAGGGGGATTCAGAAGCATGCATTTCATGTTCAGCAGTTTCAGGGTAGGAAGTGTCCTGGAGAATATGAATTCAACCCTACCGGTTTTTACAAAACCAGGAAGCTGGGACCCAGGGAGGACAAGTAACCTGCCTGAGGCATCCCACCCTGGAGCTGGGCCAGGACTCAGCTATGTGTTTTTCTGAAGGCCGTTGCCAAGGAGGAGTCTAAAAGCGCATTAGCATCTCCTGACTTGTTGCATTGGTGAATTCTGTTCTGTGTTCGTCATTCTGCCTCATACTTTGCAGACAATGGGATTTTTTTTTTTGCACTCTGTGAAGGCTGACGAGGGCCAGCACAGGCAAAAGGAGATAGGGATGAAGAGGTGGTGGCAGGGAGGGAGAAGTGGGGTCATGGATGCTTTTGGGGGCTCCCAGTTTGTGCACTGTGGGCTCCAAGTAGGTAAGAAATGGGTCTCTTCCACTGTCATGTCCTCAGCATTTGGCACAGTGCCTGGCTCAGGCCAAGTGCCCAGTAAATGCCTGCAGAATAAAGAAGGCCAGGAGCTATCCTGCAGGTGCCCAGAGGGACCTTGTGGTCAGTGGAATCTCCCCTTAAAGACGAGTCACTTCAATGTCATTTAGCCTGAAAACTGCTGAGGCCTCAGATCTAAAATCCAGGGTAGAGCTGTACATCTCTCTTTGGCCTTGATGCTGTTCAAGTGAATAAGGTGCCAAGGGAATAAGAGGAGGATGCTCACCGTTGGGAGAAAAGCAGAACAGAGTCTGTGAGCCCCAGAGAATAAACCCTGAATCCAAAGTTAGATGGTCTAGTTCCTGGCTGGCATTTGGCTGTTTCCTCTTTGCTTTATGCAAGTCCCCAATCATGATAATAACTGACATTTGCAAAGTGCTCGCCATGTATAAGGCATCATGCTGGACTCTGTCTGTTCATTAATTCATCTGATTTCCTAACAAAGACTCCATGAGGTAGGGGATATTATCATCCTCAGTTTATAGAGGAGGAAACTGAGAGGGGAAGAAACTTGTACGGGGGCATACAGGGCAAGAATTGAACCCAGGTCTGTGGGACTCCAGAGGAACTTTCCTAACTACTATGCTCCATTGCCTCATTTGCAAACTCTTCAGTGCTAGAGAATATTGAGTAAAAGGTAAGGGGCCTGTGTTTACTTGGACCACAGTGTTAAAGGGGGTACAGGTCCCCCTGCCCTATGCCTGCCCAGTGGTGGCAGTGGGCATTACCAAAGGAACCCCAATGAAAGAACAAGAATTCCAGGTACTCCTTTCCATGAAGATTGGGGAACATGTAGGGACAGGTAGATGGGAGTCGGGGAGGCTAACCTCAGTTTCAATTCTGCCCACCTATATTGAGCACCTACTGTGTGCCAGGCCTCTTCTGGGCACTAGAGAGAAGACATAACTTACGCACAGTGCCCTCGTGGCCAGAGGACACACACTTAACGTCTCTGGGATGTCGACCCCATAGACAAACTGGGGTGCAATTAATAGGCCTCAGCAGAGCATGATACTTGAGACCCTACCTCTCTCTGAGGGCAGAAGTCCACTCTATCACTCCCCTATGCCGCCGTGAGTGGCCCCAGCCAAGGCAGGTCTCCATTCAGGCTTCTGTTCAGGTGAGTATCAGGTTAGGAGACTCAGCCCAGCTTCTGTTCTTGGTTACAAGTCATGGAGACAATATTTGTGGAGCAAGATGGTGCCACTATGCACTTTTTCTACAAAGTGCTTCTCTGGGGGCCTGGAGCAAACCAGCTGAAGCAACCGATTGCCATCTGCAAAGATGGCATTGGACCTGGGGGCATGAGCAAGCAGGATGGCCCTCTTCCCCACCCATCCATACACGTTTGTGTTTCTTTTCTTTTTTTAAAGACTTTATTTATTTATTTTTAGAGAGAGAGGAAGGGGGAGGAGAAAGAGAGGGAGAGAAACATCGATCGCCTGCCTCTCACATGCGCCTTAACCTGGGACCAAACCCGCAACCCAGGCACGTTCCCTGACTGGGAACCCAACTGGCAACATTGTGCTTTGTAGGACGATGCCCAACTAACTGAGCCACACCCGTCAGGGTCATCCATACACATATGTGATGGAAGGATTTCTGGATTATAAGTGAGGACAGCTGGTTTGGCTTTTTTGTGACAAGGTTTTATAGGTGATATGTGGCCACTTCCCAGGGGTGCAGATCTCCTCGGAGGATGGGCTGGCACTGAGGCTGCTGTCCACTCATAGACCAGAACACAGCATGATTCTCTCCTTCCGCCAGTGATGGAACCAGCCCTACCTTTACCGGCATTTGATTTCTAGGGTCTCTGCCCTCCGCCAGCCTAGGTCCTGGCACTCTGCTTCACCTGGATAGGCCTCCCAAACTTCAGATCTCCCCAAGGGCTTTGGTTGGCCTTCCCTTCCCATTCAGAAGGCATATGCTCCAGATGCACATTGTCTATCCTGTCCCAGAGCTCTCTGAGGGAAGGGAGGCCTTGCTGAGCCCTCTGAAAGCTGCTGTTACACATTTTGCCCAAGCCAAAATCTGGCCTCCTATTCTCCATCAGAGAGAGATGACTCTGGTGCTTCTTCAGAGACTGGAGATCTTGTGTCTATGTTTCTGCCTAATCAGAGAAGTAGCTGGAAGCTTCTCTCACTGAGAACAGACCGAGCTCTTCCTCCCCAGTGCCACTGTGTAATGCAGCCTGAGCATTCCTAGTGTGACAGGGACAGCAGGAAGCTCTGCTGGGGAAGAGTCCCAGAGGAGGGGGTGTCTGAGCTGGTTATGAGCTTCAAAAGGACATTCTAGGCAGAAAGGACAGCACATGCCAAGGCCCAAGGACAAAATCAGCTGGTTGTATTCAAGGAGCTGTGGTTGGCTTTGGGCGAAGTGAGGGTGGGGTGTGTGGACAAAGCAGACCAGAGCCTGATCTTGCTGGGCTTCTTATAGCAAGGACCACTCACAGGAAAAATGTTTTTTGAGAGAAGTTTATTTTTTTGTTCACCTCACTCACCCACAAGTGTAACAGAGAAACCTGGACTGTAACAGAGAGAAGGATGGTGATGGGTGGCTTGGGAGCTTCTGACTACTCATCCTCCTCCTTTGACTTCTTCTTCTCTTGATGCTTGTAGGCTGCGTAGCCTAGAAGCCCACCAACCTTGGCCATGAGGGTACTGCCACCACCAGCCCCTGTAAAGCAAGTATAGTCTGGCCACCTGTAGCCCAGGCATCAGGCCTGGGAATCCAAATATCTGGAAACCATTGCTCAAGTCCAAACTCTTCATTCTTAGATAGAGAAACAGAAGGCCTAAGAGGGGATGGGACTTCTGCAAAGTGAATCCTATCACCCCCTTACCCCAACTTGCCACCTCAAAACAGAGCTGTGTTTCAGAGACACAAAAGACAAAATAACAACTCATTCTCTTCATGTCTGCAGTGAACACATGGTGTCATTAATAATGCTAATAACAGCTACCTTTGTGGAGACCTCTCTGTGGGTGCTGGGGGATTCATAAGTAAGGGAGAACAACCACCTTATAACACAAGGCTGTTCCTAGCCCGGCCCACACCCCTTACTTCCCAGTGCTGGGGAATGACCTAGTCTGTGTCTCCCCCTCTGCCCCCTCTGAAAAGGGCTCTGTTCTTTTAGGCTGGTTCCTGGGGCTTTGTCATCCCCAATTGAAAGAAGATGGAGGCTTCAGAAAGGTGGAGAGACAGTTTGTCAGGGGTGGTTTTTCTCTACGATTTTGGAGTCCTCAGAGAGAAAGAAGGAGAAAGAAAAAGAAAAAGAAAATGGTGGATGGGAGAGGGAGAGTGATAAAGAGAGATACATAGAGATAGATATGAATATACATTTTTTAGAAGGATCATTCTGAGCTCTATATGTATTCCGTTCACGGTGTTCCAGAAACGCAAGTTCAGACCAGGGTTGGTCTGAGATTGAATTGGGTTGTCCTGCCACTCTAGGTTTTTGCTACTCTGGGTGTCTGAGATTGAGCAGATTCATAAAATGTGAAATTGAGGATGATTATCCTGGTTAACAGATGAGAAAACTGGCTTGCTGTGACTTGGTCAAAGCATCAGTGAGGCACCAGGCTAAAGGCAAAGAATCAGACTGACTGGGTTTGAATCCTGGCTCTGTGCAAGCCAGCTGGGAGAATTTGAGTAAATTACTGAATCAATCCATCTCTCAATTCACCCACTGTGTGATGGGGTTTATAAGAATACTCTCCTCAGAGAGCTGAGTTGGCCTGTGAAAAGGACTCAGAATAGTGAAGGGGGGGCGGGCTATGTGGCACTGGTGTCGCTGCCCCGGGGCCCCCGACTCACCCAAACTCTGCAGCGTGGCCACCAGCCCTCCTGCGGGCACGCCGCCCCCGTTCGCCACGGCCGACCAGCTCATCAGCGAGGCTGCCAACGAGTTGGCAGCGATGCCGGTGGCGGTGAAGCCCAGAGCGGGCAGACCCATGGCCAGAAGCCCTGGAGGAAGAGAAGGTGGTAAGGGAGCGCCCACGACCCGGGCCACCCCACCTTCCTGAGCTTCAGCCTTCCACACCCACCTCCTCCGACTGCTACGTAGGTCAGGGCGCCCCAGAATCCGGAGTTGCTGTCCTCCTCGGAGTCTCTTCTGCCTGTCGGGAGAGCGGACAAAGTGGAGTGGAGCAGGCAACAGAGTCCCCTGCTCTGTGCCTGATGCCCAGGAACAGCCCAAGAACTGGGGAGAACCTCACAAAAGGGAAGAGACTTTTCTCCTAAGGCAGCGTGCCTGGCACATAACTGGCATTGAATAATGTCGGCAGAATGGAGAAATTGAGAGTAGGATTCAAACCTGGGACTCTCGCTACGACAAGCCTGTGGTGTCCATTGTAGTAGCTCCTCTCATTCAGAAGCATTCCTGACTCTCTAAACCAAGGGTTCTGAAACTATCCCCTTCTTTCTACCAAAGTCCCCTGGCCGCAGGATCCTTACGTGCTTCCACACCGCCGCAGGTGTAGAGGAGCAGGTAGCACAAGAAGAGCGATATCGCCTTCTGCCGCATGGTGGCGCTACGCGCTGGCTTTGTCGCTGGACCTGGGGAGGAGAAACGAGAGTGAGCCGGAGCCATTTTTTGAGCCACACCCGCTCGGCTGTTTTCCCTTCTGATTGGAGGATGAATCCCTAAAAAGCAGTGAGGTGCTCTAGATTGGGCTCAGCACCCCCGTAAAGATCCGCGGGGGTCCCATTTCCCCGCCGCAACGTTGGCGGTGATGTTCCCACCTCACCCTGTGGTCGTGAGGATCAGCGAAGGAATCCTCCCGGTAAGGTGCCTGGCACGTGGCCCGTGCCCGCACGTGGCCCGTGCTGAATGATGTCAGCTAGTAACATTACTGTGGTTTCTGTGTTTGACTTTGTGGGACTTTGCTGTCACTGCCTGTGTGACCTCGGGAAGGACACGGGGCAGGGGCTTCTCTGGGCCTCGATTTACTTATCCCTAAGACGGGGGTATTAATAGAGCCTATTTTAGAGGGTGACAGTGAGTTTTGAAACTATTCACCACTATGTCCCCAGAACTTGGAACAGTACCCGTCACATGGAATTTTCTAAAAAAATGGTTGTTGATCAACTTATTCATCCAATGCATTGAATGTTTACAGGCATCAAACATTGTCCTCACATCAACTTCCTTTTATAGAAAGAAAGCACTGAGGGGTTAAGGAGCTTGTCCAAGGTCACACAGTAAATGGTGTAGCCAAGACACACGCTCATGACCGTCAGAATTCAAAACCTATGTTCTTTCCATTATACCACAGAATAGGAAAATGTGCATGCCCCCAAACTCACCTCTAATGTGATTTTTGTCAGCTCAGTGCAATTTTCTTAAATTAAAAACTAACCATACCTTCCTCCACCCCCAGTATTGAACACTTACTCAGCACTTTATGGCACAAGGTCGTTTATACCCATAACAACCACACGAAGTACCTGGAGGTCCCGCTGTTCTTAACCATGTGTTATAGACAAGGAAACTGAAGCTCAGAGAGTTTAATATTCCCAAGCCTGCCCAGCCAGGAAGTGACACAATCAAGATTTAAACCTGCAACTGACTGATACTCAAACCCACACTTCCAACAACCATTCCAGATTACTCCATTTATGCTTCAAGATAAACTCACTGTCACATTAGATCCTGCAACCAAGGGGTTTCAGAAATCATGCAGTCCTTTGGCAGGTCAGGTAGCTTGATTATCGTTTTGCAGATGGGGAACTAAAGCCCCCAAAAGTGAAATGACAGTTAAGGCCATAGATTGCTGACATGGCATCTGTAAGCTTAAGTCTAAAGCTTCTCGGGATTTTGCACCTCAACCCCCTAAAAGCCCCAAACCTCCCCCTCAGACCAGTTTTAGACCAGGGCACTAAAAGTAGCCTCCCTGAGGAACGGGTGTCCTGGCTCTCTGGGCGTGAGGCTCACAGGTAGGTTAGCCTGGCAAAGGGTGATTGCTTGACACCCGTACCTCATCATTTCTGGATTTACCTTGGAGGAGAAAAGAGAAGGAATCTTCCTGCTCTTCCTGCCTGGAGCCTGCTGGTGGATGCAAGCAGGAGTGAGGCGCAGCAGCCGCTCTCTCAGCCTGCAGGCTGTCTTTTTATAATCACATTCCAGTTGCGCACCCCCCCCCTGCCCGATAGTGGGCCAATCTCTATCAGAGTTTCCATTTCCTACACGCGGCAGAGTTTCCTTTTCTCCCCCATCTCTGCCAACAGCCTCCCTGCTCTCCCTGCTGGCAGAAAAATGTAATTCAAATGGGAGTTTTGACCATCCAAAGCAGGTCACACTACAGTGGGATCCATGGCCCTGCTGGATTTAGGGAAGCCCGACAACCAGTTCCTCCTGGGGCCCAGAGGCTTTGCACAATTCAATTAATAATAATACCTACCATTTATTGACCACTTGCTGCACGCCAGGACCTGTACAGAGTGCTCTATGTATGTGACCTTTCCAATCCCACAATAATTTTGTGAAGTAGCATATACTGTTTTTTGAAAATTATTTTAAATCCATATTATGAGTTTATTTTATCCTATAACCAATTCAAATTTTCACATGATTAAGGATTTTTCATGGCTACCAGAACAGGACTTGGGCTGGAGAATCCCTACAGACACCTTCCAGAGCCCCTCAAATCTTGGTGTAATCCACATAGTTAAGAGTTAAGAGCTCTTCTAGATGGCCATTTCTCAGCTTGCAGCTTTGAGGGAAGCATCATGAGAACCATTCACCTTCTGAAAACCTAAAAAGAGATGTGGAGCCAGAAATAACTTTAATGCAGGAAGTTATTTACCGTATTTTGCTGTGTATAATGAGCATCCACATTTTTAGCCCGAACTTTCAGGAAAAAAAATCTTTTGTTTTAGTTTTTTATTTACATTTTGAAACAAAACCAATTATCATATTCCAGGTATTACTTTGCATATGGATATCATTATTGCTTTCTAGAGTTATACTTTTAATGCATAAGCATAAATAAAAGACTAAAAAACATTTCTATAGATATGGAATTACTACTACCCATATATAATGTGCATCCTTATTTTTCCCTCAAAAATTTGAGCAAAACAGTGAGCATTATACATGGCAAAATACGGTCTTTCTTGTGGAGTTTTGACAATCCAGGCAGACTGGCCAGATGAGTCAGAAGAAGGAATCTGTGGAGGCATTTCTGGAATCATACTGGGAAGTACCTGGTAGGGATTTTTGCTTCAAGGCCTTTTCAAGGGGTCTTGTGTTCTCCTGCATGAATACAGGCTTCTTTGTGGAACTAGCTACGAATATCAGTGGGTCTTCTTTTGCTTTAGTAATTTTCCTTTAATGATAAAGCCAGTGAGCTAGGGAGTCTATGGGATCTCTGGGACAAACCTTTGCCACCTCCACCAGTACATGCGCAAGGCAATTTCCCAAGCACCTCTTCCCGTAGTCAGTTTCCATCCGGTGGGCAAGTTGTAGTCCTGCTTCTGCCATTTGTTAGCTGTGTGGTCTTCAGCAAGAAGCCAGCGTCTGTGAGCCTTGGCTTCTCATTTGCTCTCATGCTCCCTCCTCTTGGCCACATGTTCTCTCCCCTACCATATGCTGTTTATAATCCTCATTTTGCAGAGAGATTAAAACTTGTGGAAATGAAGTCATTTCATACCATTGTTCTCTGAAGCTGCCTGCTGCTGGGTGATGGGCATATATGATAAGACTGTCACAGGTGGGCACAAGTAACCATGTTCTTAGTGATCTCGAACAATGAATTGAACTGAGAGAATTGAACACATGGAGAGTTTATAGCAGAAAGAGAGAGAGCAGATTTATTAGCGATAGTATACTCCATAGAACATGGGAGCAGGCCAACTCCAAGAAGAGATTGACCCTCAGTGGCTAGAGGGATTCTTTTCTTATAGGGCGGATGTTTGCTGGCTAGTTTTGGCGGGCTTTTATTGTGCATGTGCATGTAGTTATATTATTTTAAAGCTACTGTGCATGCAGTCTCCCATAATTTTCCTTGACTGGCACCAGGGCAGGGGTCCCACAATGTTAATTTATTATGATGCTGTTATAATGAAGCAGGGGTCATGTAGCATCTTCTGAGCAGGAGCAGTCGTGATTCACCATGATTCAGTGCTTTTCCAGACAGGAGGGGGGCAACCAACCAGTCTTAGAACAGGGTCTCTGTCTTGTATCGATGTCTTTTGTCTTAGCCCTGAGGCGCCTCCGGAGTTTCCTCCTTCCTGACTATCTCCTGCCTCAAGACCAGTGAAGCCCATATTCCTGTGGCCATACATCCTTTGCCGTAAAATGGGTCTTGGCACTAGGTAATAGATTGAATGTTTTTTTAAGCCTTTGGATGGTGGTGCTTGTAGGAGCATTATGGTTACGAAACATAAGTTCCAATAAGGATGAATCATTGCCTTCTCCAACGTGGAAGGGGGCAGATATAAGTGACCTGTCCTGAGGTGGCTGCCTGCTCTCCCTCACCAATGGCGCTGGACTGCTGCCTGCTGCGGGCTGGTTAGCTATTTGTTGGCAGTTGCTAGATCAGCCTTGGTGAGAGGGAGGCCACGTTGTTGGATCCATTCATTGCTACTGTGGCCACTCCTATAGGTCTTTTGCAAAACAATAGAGTGGCTAAGTTTAGAAGTTGGTTGACATCTGTAGGATGGGACATCGGATCATCTGGCTGGAGAGCTTTTTCCTGCGGTAGATGGTCTCTGGTGAGCATTAATGTTGGGACACAAAGATCTGCATGCTTTTTGCCCACTCCTGTAGCTTCATCCACATGTCCCTTACCTGCTTATCTCCAAAATTCCACTTGTGCTCTTTCCATGCCCTTGATCAACTAGCCAAGCCATTTGCCACTTATCAGGAATTAGTGCATACCTGAACCTCAGCCCATCTCCTCGTCTATGCAAAGGGTATGACAAAGTGTACTGCTCACAGTTCTGCCCTTTGGGAGGATTTACCACCATCCTTCAGGGCTACCCCTAACTGGGGACATAATAGAGTGGTCTATTTCCAGCTGATGCCAAAATATCTCATCGACCTGTCTGTGAAATGGATTTAATTCCTTCCCTTCTTTTTTTTTCTTGTTTTTTTGTTTTTTTATTGTTATTCAATTACAGTTGTATGCCTTTTCTCCCCATCCCTCCACCCCACCCCAGGTGAACCCACCTCCCTCCCCCCTCTCCACCCTCCCCCTTGGTTTTGTCCATGTGTCCTTTATAGTAGTTCCTGTAATCCCCACTACCCACTGTCCCCGCCCCCACCCCCCACCCCTGCCCTGGCTATTGTTAGGTTGTTCTTAACTTCAATGTCTCTGGTTATATTTTGTTTGCTTTTTCCTTCTATTGCTTATGTTCCAGTTAAAGGTGAGATCATATGGTATTTGTCCCTCACTTCCTGGCTTATTTCACTTAGCATAATGCTCTCCGGTTTCATCCATGCTGTTGCAAAGGGTATAAGCTCCTTCTTTCTCTCTGCTGCGTAGAATTCCATTGTGTAAATATACCATAGTTTTTGGATCCACTCGTTTGCTGATGGGCACTTCGGTTGCTTCCAGTACTTGGCTATTGTAAATTGTGCTGCTATGAACATTGGGGTGCACAGATTCTTTTGGATTGGTGTTTCAGTGTTCTTAGGGTATAATCCCAGCAGCGGAATTACTGGGTCAAAGGGCAGTTCCATTTTTAGTTTTCTGAGGAAATTCCATATTGTTTTCCACAGTGGCCTCACCAGTCTGCATTCCCACCAACAGTGCACGAGGGTTCCCTTTTCTCCACATCCTCTCCAACATTTGTTTGTGGATTTGTTTATGTTGGCCATTCTGACTGGCGTGAGATGATACCTCATTGTGGTTTTAATTTGCATCTCTCTGATGGCTAGTGATGCTGAGCATCTTTTCATATGTCTCTGGGCCCTCTGTATGTCTTCCTTGGAGAAGTGTCTGTTCAAGTCCTTTGCCCATTTTTTAATTGGGTTGTTTGTCTTCCTGGAGTGGAGTTGTGTGAGTTCTTTATATATTTTGGAGATCAGGCCCTTGTCTGACGTATCATTGGCAAATATGTTTTCCCATATTGTTGGTTCTCTTTGTAATTTGGTGCTGTTTTCTTTAGCCATGCAGAAGCTTTTTATTTTGATGAGGTCCCATTTGTTTATTCTTTCCTTTATGTCCCTTGCTTTAGGGGATGTGTCTGTGAGGATGTTGCTGCGTTGAATGTCTGAGATTTTCCTGCCAATGTTTTCCTCAAGGACTTTTATGGTGTTACGGCTTATATTTAAGTCTTTTATCCATCTTGAGTTTATTTTCGTGTACGGCGTAAGTTGGTGATCGAGTTTCATTTTTTTGCACGTAGCTGTCCAGATCTCCCAACACCATCTGTTGAAGAGACTGTTTTTGCTCCATTTTATGCTCCTGCCTCCTTTGTCAAATATTAATTGATCGTATAGATTTGAGTTTATTTCTGGGCTCTCTATTCTGTTCCATTGGTCTATGTGCCTGTTTTTATGCCAGTACCAGGCTGTTTTGATTACAGTGGCCTTGTAATACAGTTTGATATCAGGTATTGTGATCCCTCCTGCTTTGTTCTTCTTTCTCAAAATTGCTGCTGCTATTCGAGGTCGTTTATGGTTCCATATGAATTTCTGCAATGTTTGTTCTATATCTGTGAAATATGTCATGGGTACTCTAATAGGGATTGCATTGAATCTATAAATTGCTTTGGGTAGTATGGCCATTTTGATGATGTTAATTCTTCCAATCCATGAGCATGGTACATGCTTCCATTTGTTTGTATCTTCCTTAATTTCTTTCTTCAGTGTTGTGTAGTTTTCTGAGTACAGGTCTTTTACCTCCTTGGTTAGGTTTATTCCTAGGTACTTTATTTTTCTTGTTGCTATATCGAATGGGATTTTTTTCCTGATTTCTGTTTCTGCAGTTTCGTTGTTGGTGTACAGGAATGCCTTTGATTTCTGGGTATTGACTCTGTATCCAGCTATTTTGCCAAATTCATTTATTAGGTCGAGTAGTTTTTGAGTGGAGTCTATAGGGTTTTCCATGTACACTATCATGTCATCTGCAAACAGTGACAGTTTCATTTCCTCCTTTCCAATTTGGATGCCTTTTATTGCTTTTTCTTGTCTGATTGCTGTGGCTAGGACTTCCAATACTATGTTGAATAGGAGTGGTGAGAGAGGGCATCCTTGTCTTGTTCCTGATCTTAGTGGGAAAGCTCTAAGTTTTTGTCCATTGAGTGTGATGTTGGCTGTAGGTCTCTCATATATGGCCTTAATTATGTTGAGGACTGCTCCCTTTATTCCCACTTTGCTGAGTGTTTTTATCAGAAATGGGTGCTGTATCTTATCGAACGCTTTTTCCGCATCTACTGATATGATCATGTGATTTTTGTCTTTGCTGTTGTTGATGTGATGTATTATGTTTATTGATTTGCGAATATTGTACCATCCTTGCATCCCTGGGATGAATCCCACTTGGTCATGGTGGATGATCTTTTAAATATATTGCTGGATGCGGTTTGCTAATATTTTGTTGAGAATTTTAGCGTCTATGTTCATCAGTGATATTGGCCTGAAGTTTTCTTTCTTTGTTGTGTCTTTATCTGGTTTTGGGATTAGGATGATGTTGGCTTCATAAAAAGAGTTTGGGAGTCTTCCATCAGTTTGGATTTTTTCGAATAGTCTGTGAAGGATAGGGGTTAGTTCTTCCTTAAATGCTTTGTAGAAATCTCCTGTGAAACCATCTGGTCCAGGGCTTTTGTGTGATGGGAGTTTCTTGATGACTGCTTCAATTTCCTTTGCTGATATTGGTCTGTTCAGGTTTTCTGCTTCTTCTTCAGTCAGTTTTGGAAGATTATATTTTTCTAGAAATGTGTCCATTTCATCTAGGTTTTCAAATTTCTTAGCATATAGGTCATCATAGTAATTTCTTACGATCCTTTGTATTTCTGTGGTATCAGTTGTAATCTCTCCACTTTCATTTCTAATTCTGTTTATTTGGATCCTCTCTCTTTTCTTCTTGATAAGCCTACTAAAAGGCTTGTCGATTTTGTTTATCTTTTCAAAGAACCAGCTTCTGGATTCATTGATCCTTACAATTGTGCTTTTAGTCTCTATGTCATTTAGTTCTGCTCTGATCTTGGTTATTTCCTTCCTTCTGCTTGCTCTGGGCTGTCTTTGTTGTTGTTCCTCCAGTTCTTGTAGGCATAGGGTTAGGTTGTTTGTTTGAACTGTTTCTAACTTCTTAAGGTAGGCCTGTATTGCTATGAACTTCCCTCTCAGGACTGCCTTTGCTGTGTCCCATAGGTTTTGGGTTGTTGTGAGTTCGTTTTCATTTGTTTCCAGGAAGTTTTTGATTTCTTCCCTAATCTCGTTCTTGACCCATTCATTGTTTAATAGCATGCTATTCAGTCTCCATGATTTTGAGTGTTTTGGGTTTTTACCCTTGGGGTTGGTTTCTAGTTTCAGACCCTTGTGGTCAGAGAAGATGCTTGATATGATTTCAATTTTCTTGAATTTGTTGAGGCTTGCTTTGTGTCCTATCATGTGGTCTATCTTTGAAAAAGTTCCATGGACACTTGAAAAGAATGTGTATTTTGCTTCTTTGGGATGAAAAGCGCTGTATATATCAGTTAAGTCCATTTCCTCTAGGGTATTGTTAAGTGACACAATATCTTTGTTGATCTTTTGTTTGGAAGACCTGTCCATTTTTGATAGTGGGGTGTTAAAATCCCCTACTATAATTGTGTTGCTGTCAATATCTTTCTTGAAA
Organism: Desmodus rotundus; assembly: GCF_022682495.2. Classification (NCBI taxonomy): domain Eukaryota; kingdom Metazoa; phylum Chordata; class Mammalia; order Chiroptera; family Phyllostomidae; genus Desmodus; species Desmodus rotundus. The sequence goes on from NC_071389.1 coordinate 17,014,151, forward strand.
TCCTCCAAGATTTTCTTTATGTATTTGGGTGCTCCTATGTTGGGTGCATATATATTTATAATGTTTATGTCTTCTTGGTGGATTCTTCCTTTGAGTATTATGAAGTGACCTTCTGGGTCTCTCTTTATGGCCCTTCTTTGGAAGTCTATTTTGTCTGATATGAGTATTGCTACCCCTGCTTTTTTTTCCTGTCCGTTTGCTTGGAAAATTTGTTTCCAGCCCTTCACTTTCAGTCTGTGTAAGTCTTTTGTCCTGAGATGGGTTTCTTGTAGGCAGCATATGTGTGGGTCATGTTTTCTTATCCATTCAGCTGTTCTATGTCTTTTGATTGGAGCATTTAATCCATTTACGTTTAAGGTTATTATCGATAGGTAGTTATTCGTTGCCATTATTTCCTACCTGTGTTCCTCTGTCTTTCTCTTTTCCTTCCTTTCCTTAAAGCAGTCGCTTTAGCATCTCTTGCAGAGCTGGTTTGGTGGAGCTGTATTCTTTTAGACTTCTTTTGTCTGGGAAACTCTTTATTTGGTCTTCTATCTTGATTGAGAGCCTTGCTGGGTAAAGTAGTCTTGGTTGCAGGCCTCTGGTTCTCATTATTTGGAATATTTTTTGCCATTCTCTTCTGGCTTGGAGCGTTTCCATTGAGAAGTCAGTTGCTAACCTTATTGGGGCTCCCTTGTATGTTACTTCCTTTTTCTCCCTTGCTGCCTTTAAGATCCTCTCTTTGTCTTGGAAATTTGCCATTTTAATTATGATGTGTCTTGCAGTGGGTCTCTTTGGGTTCCTCTTGTTTGGGACTCTCTGTGATTCCTGGATTTGGGTGACTTTTTCTCTCCTCAGATTAGGGAAATTTTCCATCATTACTTTTTCAAACAGGTTTTCTATCCCTTGCTCTTCTTCTCCTTCTGGTATTCCTATTATACGGATATTGTTACGTTTCATGTTGTCCTGCATTTCCCTTATTGCCTCTTCATTCTTTCTGAGCCTCTTTTCCTTTTCTTGCTCCTTCTGGGTGTTTTTTTCTACTTTATCCTCCAGCTCGCTGATCCGATCCTCTGCTTCATCAAGTCTGCTTTTAATTCCTTCTACTGTGTTCTTCAATTCAGAAATTGTGTTCTTCATTTCCTCTTGGCTCTTGTTGATAGTTTCTATTTCCTTTTTCATGTTGATATAGTTTGCAGTGAGTTCATTGTAGTTTCCTTGTAGTTTCTGGTAGTTCTCTTTGAGCTCAGAGAGCTCAGTGAGCTTCCTGATGACCATTGCTTTGAACTCAGTATCTGATAGTTGACTTGCCTCTTTTTCGGTTAGTATTCTTTCTGAGACTTCCTCCTTTCCTTTCATTTGGGAATTGTTTCTTTGTCTTCCCATTGTTTGTGAGGCTCTTCTTGTTGGCCTCTGCTTCTTAAATTGCTTTGTTCTGACTCCCTGGGTTTATGATATGAACTTGTATGGTAGAATGCCAATGGGATTCGGTGGTGCTGTCTCCTTACTCTCCTGTGCTCACTGGTCTTGAGCTGACGTTTATGTGTTTAACACAGTCTAACTCTAGTCTTTTCAGCACTCCAGGTTTTGTTGTCTCACCGTCAGATCTTTCAATGTCCTCTATCTTTGGTCTCTGATCTTCGTATATGCTGGAATACTGTTGGCTGTTCGCTCTGCTCCTCAGATCAGCTAGGTATTTCCCTGTCGTTGAGGGGAAGTGGATTCCGCTCCCACCTATGTTGCCGCCATCTTCAAACCAGTCATTCCTTCCCTTCTTTATCAGTTGGTTGCAGGGAACCCTCCCTGAGGCCATAGGTACACGTTAAAGGAGAGGTGTCAGATCAACAGATTTACTATATTTTTGGACTATAAGACGCACTGGACCATAAGACGCGCCTAGGTTTTAGAACAGGAAAATAGGAAAAAAAAAACCCCGCTCCACTGTTGCTCCCCCCCTCCCCTGCCAGTGAGCCAGGTAAGCTACATTTGGACTATAAGATGCACCCCCATTTTCCTCCCAAGTTTGGGGGGCGAAGGGCGTCTTATAGTCCAAAAAATACCGTAGGTGCCCAGGGAGTCTGAGCTGCCTGTTGATTGGATTTACTCAGCCTCTGGACTCTTTGAGCCCAGCCCTGAAAGTACCACTTCCATCATACTGGATGGCTGCTGTGCCTGCCGGGTGACATCTAACTTAAGACAGATAGCCACCTGGCATCCAGTGGTCAGATGCTCAGGCACTGCTTGGGTCCAGTGACACATCAGGACCTTTTTGTTCAAATGGGCGATGGTGACTATGGCCTTACTCCAGAATCCTGGGGGTTCTCACTGTAACCCTTCAATCTGAGCTTTCACAGACACCCTCCAGAACCTTTATTCCTGATGGATTCCTCCAGCAACCTTGAACTGCAGGACCACATAATCCAAAGTGGCAGCATCGCCTGCTTTATGGTTTGAATCTGCTGTACGGCACCTTCTTGCTCTGGGCAGTGCTCACAACCGCAGCCTTCCGGGTCACCCCGTAAAGGGTTGGAGAAGTACAACAGTTCTGAGTGTGTATATTCTGCCTCCAAAATTCAAAGAGGCCCACCAAATGAGCCCGTTTTTAAGTGGTGAGATGACTTGTCCTGGAGTGCCCTGAGCCATGGAACTCCTAAAAATGTTCCCAGGGTGGCGAGACCATGAATCTTCATGTAATTTATCTCCCACTCTCTGGCAAACTTGGTGCTTTTACCACTTCCTGTTTATGAGCAAGGAGCATGATGTCGTTAATGCAGTGGACCAGCTTGTTGTTCTGCGGAATGTCCAGGCGATCAAGGTCCCTGAGGACTACATTATAAGGAGAACTGGAAAGGTAACAAAGCCCTGAGGGGAGAGAATGAAAGTGCTGTCATCACGGCATTGCGAAGCAAAAGCAAACTGCCATCTCACGGGCATGAAAAAGAGAGCATTGTGGGGTATGGTGGGAGGATGAATGAAAAAAGTGGAAGGGATTAAGAAGTACCAACTGCAAGTTATAAAATAAGTCAGGCCCTGACCAGGCTGCTCAGTTGGTTAGAGCGTTGTGCTGATACACCAAGGTTGTGGGTTTGAGCCCCTGTAAGGCCACAAACAGCAATCAACCAATGAATGCAACCGTAAGTGGAAAAACAAAATCTATGTCTCTCTCTCTCTCTCTCCCCTTTCCTCTCTCAATCTAAAATCGATTAAAAAAATAATAAGAAGTCATGGGATGTAAGGTACAGCATAGGGAATATAGTCAATCATATCGTAATAGATATGTGTGGTTACTAGACATTGTGGGGTCCCTGTGTCAGGTATGTAAATGTCTATCCGTAGGTGTACATCTGGAACTAATATAATGTTGTCGGTCAACTGTAATTAAAAATAAACTTAAAAAAGACAAAGAAAGCAATTGCCAAATCAATTACCATGCACAAGTATTAGGGCTTGTGCTGATATGCTCCAGTAAAGATACCACATTTAGACCCCGGCCAGGTAGCTAAGTTGGTTAGAGCATTGTCCTGATACGCCAAGGTTGCAGGTTCAATCCCTAGTCAGACCATGGTTAGGAACCAGTGAATGCGTCAATAAGTGGAACAGCAAATTGAAGTTTCTCTCTCTCTCTCTCTCTAATTAATAAACAGAAAAAATTTTTTTAAAGCTACCACATTGAGTAGAGTAGCTCTGATTGAGGTTATCATGTGCTTACATTTATAGTAGCCCATCATCTGTCATCCACCAGGATACATCTATTTTCCTGGAGGCCAGACAGGCAAACTGAATGGGGATATGATGGGCACACCCTCAGCCAATGTATTACAGCAGAAATAATACTGCAGAAATGAACTATAGGGCAGTGTGACGGTTAATGTTATGTGTTAACTTGACTAGGTCACAGTACCCAGATATTTGGTCAAGCAGTAGTCTGGATGTGGAAGGTAGTTGTTATATGAGATTTACTTTGTTTTAAAGATTTTATTTATTTATTTATTTTTTTAGGGAGGAGAAGGGAGGGAAAGAGACTTCAATGTGTGGTTGCCTCTCACGCACCCCCTACTGGGGACCTGGCCCACAACCCAGGCATGTGCCCTGATTGGGAATTGAATTGGTGACCCTTTGGTTCGCAGGCCAGCACTTAATCCACTGAGCCACACCAGATCGGGTATGAGATTTACATTTAAATTAGTACATTTTGAGAAAAGTAGATTACCCTTTATAGTGTGGTGCTCCTCACCCAATCAATTGAAAGGCTTTAGGATAAAAAAGACGACTCCCACTTAGAAGAGGGAATTCTCGCTGCCTGTCTGCCTTTGGACTTGAGCCATAACATTAATTCTTTCTTGGGTTTCCAGGCTGCCAGCCTACACTGCAGATTGTGGACTTGCATGAGCTAATTCTTGAAGGTGAATCACTCCCTTTCTATCTATCTGTTGTATCTGTCCATCTATCTAATCTATATCTATACATATCTGTATATCTCTCTATCTGTCTCTCTGTGTCTATCTATCTATTTGTACATCCAATTGGTTCTGTTTCTTTGGAGGACCCTGAGTAATACAGGCCGTGTCAGGGGCTTCTGTGTGGCTCTTCCTATCATAACAGCCTTTATCCAGAGTTCCTGGAATTAATGACAGGCTCTGCCAGCTTCTATGTACCCCATTGGAGTTATGGTAAACTCCATCCATCACCTGCCTCTTTTAGTCCCTACTCTGACTAGGTAACTGTGATGGTGTTTTGTGTCTCCTAGCTTCTATGTCAGCTCAGACTCTACGTCATTAACAATCTTTGAAAATTCTGAATACCCTCCTTTTTCTTTTCTTTCTTTTTTTTTTTTTTTTAATACCCTCCTTTTTCTAATGCACACTTACCCTGGCTATAGATCCATTTGGGGAAGGATTGGAGGAATAATTACTACATATAATTGTGATGTCATTGCACAGTTGTTCCTTAAGGGACATGTCCTCCCTATGGTTAAGGGATTCTGGGTCTGTGAACTTAGATTTAGAATCTGTATGAGGAACCATGATTTTCCACTGTGGCAGCTGACGTCAGTCTTCTGCTTACCAGCTCTTGATTTTTTAAAATATAAAAATCGAGGATTGCCCTGGCTGGTGTGGCTCAGTGGACTGAGTGCCGGCCTGCGGACCAAAGGGTCGCTGGTTTGATTCCCAGTCTAGGGCACAGGCCTGGGTTGCGGGCCAGGTCCCCAGTGGGGGACACGTGAGAGGCAGCCACACACTGATGTTTCTTTCCCTCTCTCTATCCCTTCCCCTCTCTCTAAAAATAAATAAATAAAATCTTAAAACAAAATCAAGGATCACCTAGTCAGCTGTCCATCCACCCCATCCCCGTAATCAACTTGGCACAGGTCCCTGTTGATCAAGGCACCCTTATGGTCAGTGTGGCCAGCCGCACCTGACAGTACTTATACTCACCTGGTCTTGGAAGCCGCCTCTCCCATTCTGGAATCTCAACATTACTGTTAGGGATCCCGGTTCCGAAGCAGCATCTCTTACTCTTAATCCCAGCCTACGAAAGACAAATACTGCAGAGCTACTCAGCGATGCTGGTGTCCCCTTTGTCGGTGAACTGCTTATTGCCTCAGCAGAGAGAGTATCCTTCGGGCACTCCTAGAGAACATAGCCAAGTGCTGAGTTCTTGGATCCAACATTTCCAACTCTCTGAACTTTCTGACCTCTTTTAACTGCTCTACCATGGAAGTTCTATCATCTCGACCCCCTTTGTTGTAGGCCATCATCCTGCCCAGGCTTTAAAGGAGCCCTCCTCGCAAACTATTAGGACCATATTTCAATAATCTATCTCTGAATAACAAACCACCCCAAACTTAAAGGCTTAGAACAACAGCAACTTATTATTCCTTACACTTTTCTACAGTCTGGGTTAGGATCAGTTGGGTGTTTATCTGCTTCATGTGGTATTTGCAGGAACTGAAATGTCCAAGATGTATTTTTCACTTACATCAATGGCACCTCAGCTGGGAAGGACGGAAGACCTGACAGCTGGTCAGGTGAGTGTGCTTCTCAGTGTGGTGTCTTCACATGGCTAGCTCACACCGCCTCACAGTGTGAGGGTCTGATTGTGGTTGGGTTTCTTACATGGTGGTTGGCTGCCAAGACAGAGGAAATAGAAGCTGCCAGTCTTCTTAGAGGCTAGGTCTGGAACTGGAACAGTGTTAGTTCTGCCGTCTTCTGTTGATTAAGGTGAGTTATCAGACCAGTCAGATTCAAGGACGGGGGATAATAGACCCCATCTCTTGAGGTGAGCAGGGGCATGCACTTGGAGGGAGGGAAGGCGTTGATGGTGAACATCTCTGGAAACGGTATACCGGAGCCCTACTCCAGGCATCCCTGCAAGAATATTGAAGCCTGAGTTATTGGAGAGTGGTCGATGATGATGTATTCCCCATCAGCCAGTCTTACATTCTGCCATGCCAGCCCCCTCACTGCCATGTGAGAGTTCTGGTTCCTCCTAAGATTACTCCCACATATACCAGCCAGGTCTTTCTATTCGCTGATGTGTAGCTTATTTTCCCCAGGTCGAAACTTAAATTTTCCCACTCAGGATTTGCTAGGTACTGACCCTGGTTATTTGAGGATTTGATGGGAGCAGGTCTTGAGAACAAATGTCATCTAATGAGGCACGTACTTCACGTGAGATCATTGCATAGTCATGAGGAAAGGGGAAACTTCCTTGTTCTTCCTTGGCAAGAGGGAAGGGCTTGCTTCTCCTCCTACCTGGGAAACTCAAGCGAATTTATGAGATAAGGATTCTTAGGTTGGCCTACCCTAATGTCCTTTTCCAAGTTCTCAGGTTCCTGTGTTTTCCCTATCAGGGCTTTGACTTTGACATAGAAGATCTACTAACACTGTGCATTTAGAGTCCTTTGCAACTCTGCAACATATAAGCAGCCTGATCCTGGATGTTATTTTCCACATGGTCTTCCCTTCACCACATGTGGAAGAATTAATCATGGTGCTGCCACATGAAGGCCAAGGTTATCGTCACTTTACTTACTACCAGCAATAAGGTCCCTATTGCCTTCACCTGGGTGAAAATTCTAACCGCTAAATCACAACCTGAAGGTCTGTTTCTCAGGACCTCTTCTGGCACTAAATGCCAGCCTAAGATCCCTAGAAAATAGAATCCGAATCAAAGGTTATATATTGATGCTTTCTTGGAGGTTGCAATCCCAAGGAAGGAAAAGGGTGGGGGAAAGAGAAGTGAAACAGAGAAGGAAAGAAATGCAAGCTGGCACATTACTTAGCTGACCAGAGCCCCGCCAAAATCCAAGCCAGTGGTTCCGTCACGTGGGATCTCTTCAAAGAAGGCATATGGAACCACTAAGCCTTGGAATAGTCCATAGTAAGGAAGAAGGGCGAATATATCTGTCAGCAATTTTTCATTGTCTTGTTTCATGGTCACCAATGGGGTCTTAATTGTCTGAACTTTGGAACTGTGTTGACTCATTCCTCTGGGCTGTTGCTAAAGGAAGCCAGAGCCTTCAGAGATCCAGTTGGGTCAGATGTAACAGCTGAAGCTGCTACTGTTCCCACGATAGCAGGCTTAATTTGGTTCATAGCAAAGACTAGCACTTGCCTCATGCTGATCTGAAGCAGCCAGTAACATTTAGGGAGGAAGCAAGGATGTTGACCGCTGGGAGACATCTAAACTGAGTGTAGTACAATTAAACTAATGACTTTGGCATTTACTTAGAAAGAGATGGGAAGAAATGAAAAAAATGAGATGAGAAGCTCCTGGAGGGCTTAGAGCAGAGGAGTGTGACCTGTCTGACAAGTTTTAACAGGATCACTCTGGCTGCCCAGGACAGCCAGAAGCAAGGGCGCCAGTTACGAGTCAGTTGCAATAATCCAGGTGTAATAGTCATGGTTCTATCAGAGAAGCAGAACCATTAGGATTTATATGGAATAAGAGACTTATTATAGATATTTGACTTTATGCAATTAGGGGTGCTAGTTAAGTGGTTTATGTACAGCTGTTGCTTGAGCAGCTGATGTTGCACTGGAAGTCAGCAGAGCAGTTCTGAAAGAGAGATGCTAAGTGGTGGAGGGCAAGGTGAAACTGGCACCCAGGAAGATGAACTGGAATCCACAAGGACAACTAGCTCTCCTACTCACTGGCCTTTCCTCACCAGTAAGCCTCCGATTTTGATGATGACCAGCAAGAGAAGCTGATGCCTTTTATCAACACACACCTAGTCCTGGAGTGGGAGACGCTGAAAGTAGAGATGGTGGGGCTGAGGGCAGAAAGGCACAGGAGGCGGGTGGTGCTAGAGGAGCTGTGGGCCCAGCTGCTGCCTGACGCTGCTGGCGAGAGGAGTCAGCAGACCAGTGAAAACGTGCACCAGCTGCACAGCCTCTGGCCCTGCACTAGTGTACTATGTGTAAGCATGGCTACAGCTTCACTTCTGCCTTCCAAATCCTGCCCAGATCTCCCTCTGAGGCCAATCCTCACCCAAAACTACGCAGGAAAGGGAATTCTGGGAAACATAGTCCCAGCTTAGCTCAGTTGACACAATTCAAAGCCCACCACACCAGGTATGATAAAATGTCTTGGACCTGAGTGTTGGCCACTGGGATGTGAGATGTGCTCGAATTTTGGAGGTATCTTGACTATTTCTCACTGTCTGAATCTACTTGGCTTCTGAGCTTGGATGGTGAGTTCTGATGCAAGGGTGGACACGTCCCTTGAATCCGATGAGGGAGAAGGAAAGAGGCCCACCAGTTACATCTTCAGAGCTTGGGACAAAGGTATAAATGGAGGCCCATATACCACGTCTAAATATTTAAAAACTTGTGATAACTTTGCATGGTGACAGATGATTACTAGAATTAGGAGAGTGATCTCATTGTAAGGGATAAAAAAGTCAAATCACTATATTGTACACATGAAACTAATAATTAATATAATACTGTATACCAACTAAAATAAAAAATTCAAAATAAATAGTAAAAGTGCCTAAAACATTAAATAAGTAAGTGTTTAAAAACTCTAGTCCCGGCTGGTGTGGCTCAGTTGGTTGTAGTGTCATCTCATAGATCAAAAGGTTGCAGGTTCAGTACCTGGTCAGGGCACATACCTGGTTGCAGGTTTGGTCCTGTGTACGAGAGGCAACCAATCGATGTTTCTCTCCCTTCCCCCCCTCTAAAATCAGTAAGAATGTCCTCGGGTAAGGAAAAAAAAAAATCTCTAAATGAAGACAATAAACTATTATATAGAATATATTCTATCAGGTATTTTTTGGACTATAAGATGCACTGGACCATAAGACGCACCTAGGTTTTAGAGGAGGAAAATAGGAAAAAGAACCCCTCTCTGCAGGCCGCACCCCCCCCCCCCCGCAAGCCAGATATACTACATTCGGACTATAAGACGCACCCCCATTCCCCTCCCACATTTGCGGGGGGAGTGCATCTTATAGTCCAAAAAATATAGTACTTTTAACAAATATTTTATAACGACAAAATTAAATATATGCGTAGATCTACTTTTTACATGACTGAAAATCTATCAAAACCACTGAATTTAATTATTGTAGTACATATCCAGGTGTTCTGTTTATGGACTGGAAATACTTGGATGACAAAGAAAATATGTACATTAATAAATTATATACTTATTCCATATAAGAAAGTCTTCTCACTCTGTCCTCACACGGGGACAAGGGAACTCTCTAGGGCTTCTTCTTTTTTTTTTTTTTAAAGATTTTATTTTTAGAAAAAGGTGAAGGGAGGGAGAAAGAGAGGGAGAGAAACATCAATATGTGGTTGCCTCTCCCACACCTCCTACTGGGGACCTGGCCTGCAACCCCGGGCATGTGCTCTAGACTGGGAATCAAACCAGCAACCCTTTGGTTCACAGGCTGGCACTCAATCCACTGAGCCACACCAGCCAGGGCTCTAGGTCTTCTTTCATAAAGGCTAATCCCTCATGACCTAATCACCTCTCAGATGCCCCACCTCTTTCTTAATACCATCACTTTGAGGATTAAGTTTCAACATACAAATTTTGGAGGATATAAACATTCAGTCAATTGTGATTATATAAGGAAAAATAAACTTCTATCTTGTTAAAGCCACTGAGTAATTGTTCATTCTCTTTGCTACAGCAGCCTGGCCTTACCCTAGGTGGCAAACCTCGTGATGATCTCCACACTCACCAAAGTCCAAGAGCATTAGATGGGAATGGATGAACAGTGTAACTCCTCATGCTTGAGGGTGGCTCAGGGAGCAGTGGAACATTTTCTCCAATGGCCTTGAGCAGAGCAAGTGTGGCACCTGTTGCTGGCAGATGTGAAGAGAGGCCTTGTGGTCTAGATGAGAAGGACACAACAAACCACATGGACAGATGACTCGACACCAGATGGGAAGGAGGATGTCGCTATGGACAGATGACAAAGACTGTCCATATTCCACATCCCCTGCCCAAAGACTAGATATAGTCACAGCAATTCAATTCAGTTATGTGTCAAATATATCCCAATAAAGCTGGAAAAATTTTTTTGAAGATTTATTTTTAGAGAGAGGGGAAGGGAGGGAGAAAGAGAGGGAAAGAAGCATTGATGCAAGAAAGAAACATCCATCGGTTGCTTTACACCTGGACTGGGAATTGAATCAGTGACCTTTCAGTTTTCAAGATAACACCCAACCCACTGAGCAACACCAGTCAGGGTGAAGATTGATTTATAAAAAATTAAATGCAGGTTTTTTAAGGTTTTATTTTTGAGTTTGTGGACCAAGAATTCATACCTACTATAGAAACCAGTTATAATTTTGATCAGCTCCCCCATCTTCCACCCTGAACTTACAACATCCTTTTTATTTCTAAGGGTGAGGATATGTTTTGTTTTTTTTTAAATTGATTTCAGAAAGAGAGGTGGGGAGAGAGGGAGGCACGTTGATGTGAGAGAGAAACATCGATCAGTTGCCTCTTGCAAGCACCCTGACTGGGGACCAAACCCGCAACCCAGGCATGTACCCTGACTGGGAATCAAACTCATGACCCTTTGGTTTGCTGGATGATGCCCAACCAACTGAGCCACAATGGCCAGAGCCACCATCCTTTTTAACACGAACATTTTCTGAAGATTCGGAAGAGGAAGCATGCCATGACACTCTGGCAGAGCTGACCCACTTGAGCTGTATCTTCTCTCTGGATTTCCATGGTACCCTGAGCACAGCACAACTTATTTACTATTCTGTCAATAGTTATTTCCTTTTCCCTCTTTTCTTTTGCTACTATGAACAATACCACTAGAAATATTCTCTCCCACTTCTTGCTCAGGGGCATACCCAACTGCTATTGCCAAAGACACATGGAGGAAGACTAGATAAGAGAAGAAGGGACAAGTTTTGACAGGGCAAACATTCAGCAAACACAGGTGTGTGTTCAGGTCAGTTCAGATAATATCAGTCACTGCCCCCACTTTAGTCTCCAGTAACTGTTGACTCATGTCTCCTGACCTGTCTTCTCTTGGCCTCTGCAAAAACTCTCCTCTCTGCACTGCCTTGCTCATGGCTCCTTTGCATGCATCTCCTCCTGAAGAGACCTCTAACTGTTGGAGGGACTTTCTCTTGACTCAGGAAGGAGAACTGCTCTCCTCCCTCTATGGACTTCCAAGGTAATGTCATCCAGTCTCGGCATTAAACACCACACATACAAGATCTATCCAGAAAAAGTCCAGCCATTGTTAATCTAACAAGATGGCTTGTGTGACAGTGATGTAACCTGGCAGCCAAGGAGAGTGGACTGGGATGCGCATGCACGAACAATGACGACTTCACTGTACTAGTCAGTGGGGGTGGTAAATGTCATTGAGTGAGCATATGTACTGTGTGACAGTCACATTAAAAATGACTGAGTAGAGCAATGAATCTGCATCAAATTTTGTGTTAAGCTTGAACTTTCCTCTGAGGGAAATTATTTGGATGATTCAGAAGGCTTTCGGGGATGATGCAATGAGTGCAGTGCAAATAAAATGCTTAAAGATGGTTGAGGATCTGTTGAAAGTGATCCACTTTCTGGAAGGCCTGCCACAGCAGAACACCCTGAGACTGTTGAACGTGTGCGGGCTGCAGTCAACAGAGATCAGTGTCTGGCAGTGTGAGAACTAGGAGCTGATCTGGGGATTCCAAACACTACTGTGTCCAAGATTTTGATGCAGGACCTTGGCATGAAACATGTCGTGGCAAAATTCATCCCACGGCTTCTGCTACCAGAGCAGAAGGAACATTGTGCTGCAGTTGGGAGAAGGTCCCAAGGTGCCGACTCTGAAGGAGACTAAGGCGTCATTGTTCTATGTATCTTCTTCAATGTCCCTATTTTTCATAGTCTGTGGCTGGATACTTTATGGACAGGCCCTGTCATGTACTCATAATCTCCCCAAAACTCTGTCTTCATCTCTGATCTCTCTTCTAAGAGATGCACAGACTAGAGCCTGCTGCCTGCCTAATGTCTCTTCTGGGATGTCCCATAGGCATCTAGAACTTCATAGGTCAAAAATAAAACTGTTCATTTTGTCTCTGAAACCTGTCCTTCCAGTCTTCTCTTTCGCTGGAAATACCTCCATTCACATAGCTGGACACATTGACCATAATTTCTTCCTTTCCCTTGCCACCTCCTAAACCCAGTTCGTCCCTAAGTCCTGTTGACTCCATCTCTAGAATATATCTTGAACTGTTTGCTTCTCTCCACCACAACCTTCCCATCATCTCACATGGAAAACTGCAATAGCTTCCTCAGTGGCCTGTGCATTTATGCCAGTCCACTACAGTCCCATTCTCCTCATAGAAGTCAGACAAACCTTCTGTCACTTACCTGCTTAAGAACTTGGGCTTCTTTCCCATCTTACTTTATACAGTGCACTTTGAAAACGAATTCCGTATCCATTTCAGGGTCTACAGGTTCTGCACCTCTGGCCCCTGCCAACCTCTCCTCGCCCTCTGTCCTGCTAAGCCCTGGCTATACTGGCCTTTCTTTCTTGTCTTAAACACGCCTCAAGGTCGACCTTCTCTACCCAAGTGACTCCCCCTACCCCATCCCAACATCGTTCTCTGTCCCTGTGGCGTGTCTTTTCATTCACAGTCCTTGCTGTTTGGCTGTCTTTGACACTAGACTGTTGGCTTCACAAGGGCAATGATCACAACTGTTTCACATGCCAGTGTATCCCCCGTGTCTAAGCCAAAGTCTGGCACAAAGTAAATACTCAGTATAGATTTGCTGAAAGCATGAATTAGTGAATTAATTCACCATCAATACCTGGAACCTGAAGAAGGTGGAGTGGGAAGCTTGTGAGAGATACAGAGGATGATGGCCCAGATATGATCCTTCTATTCCATGATGCTGTAATCTGATTTATGAAAAACAAGTAAGTAGGCAATTGCAAAACTGCTAAGTAATACAGTGGAGATCAGAACTGAAGGCAGTAGGAACACCGAGAGGCTCCTGCCCCAGGGCGGGGTATGTGATTCGAAGGAAGGCTGTGTTTACATGATCCAGGGCACCAGCATCTCCCTAGAGTCAAGTTGCTTCTTGTAATAACGAACGTTTATCTAGTTACCAAGTTCCATGTTTCTTGTTTATTTTGTTTGTTTTTAATGTGCTCACAGTGATAGAGCTTCTAAGTGATAGAGCTGGGATTCAAAGCCAGGCAGTCTGGCTCCCAAGCCTACATCCTTTTTTCTTTTTTCACCTAATTCGAGGTGAAATTCCCATGGCATAAAGTTAATCATTTTGAAGTAAACAATTCAGTGGCCACTAGTACGTTCACAATGCTGTGCAACCACCACCTCTGCCTAGTTCCCAAACATCCTTCAGTCTGAAGTGGAACCCCTTACCCATTAAGCAGTTTACCTGTTATCCTCCATATTCTGGTTTTGATTCTCAAAAAGATCCAATTGTACAATTGAGGAAAGTGAGGCTCTGAGAAGTTCAATTATAGGTCTAAGGTCACGTAGCTAGTAAATGTGGAGTAATGATTTCGAACCTTAGTTTTCTGACTCCAGAGCCTAAACCTTTGATTAATATACATCTTTGGGAAAACACACAAGGAGGGGGCTGGCTTAAGTTTTAAAGAGAGTAAATTCTGTTGGGGCAGGGATCTAGAAGTTTTAAGTGCACACTCAATTGTAAAAAAAAAAAAAAAATTCATGTTGAAGTAAAACTTCAACTAGTGCTGTACAGGTAGTCAGCAGAGCCCCAAGTACTCTAAGTACAAGGGCAGAGACTTGGAAAGGTCAGCCTTCCCTGCAGGAAGCTTTGCCAAAGCCTCAAGAACAATAAACTGGTTAATTCCTGGGGCAGCCCCAGATGGGCCAAGCTGGAAGCTGAAGAGAAGGCAGAGTAGCTAGCCAGGGGCAAGCCAAGAAACCCCAGGTGGTTGTTTGCAAGAGAAGCTGGGGGTGCAACTGGTAACAAAGTAAGACACAGGCCTCAGGTCAATTGCATCCCACTCTGAGGGATCAAGAGGACTCTCAGGAAAGCTTTGCCTTAGTATTGGGTTGGCCAAAAGGTCTGTATGTTTTTTTTTTCATAAAATAAAAGACACATGTTTCATTTTCACCAATAACTTTATATTGATTTGGGTATTTTGAGTATGTTGGCTATCTCCGGTTGCTAAACATCTTCCATTGTGTAAGATGGCCCCACAGCAAAGATTTGGCCAAAATGTCATAGTACAAGAAATTTTGCAAACCACTTTTGACACATTCGATCAGTCACAGCACCTTCTCCATACAGTGCACAAATCTTTTTGCATTTCAGTTGCGTTTTTACCTCTCTTGAAACAATAAAGCATAATATGCCAATCTTCTTCCATCTTCAATATTAAAATGGCTGTACAAAAACTCATCAATTTTGATGTTTTTTAAATGCACGTTGATGTGACAGCTGTTATAATACAATAACAAAATTGGTGCAATGGTGCAGAAAGAACGGGACTTTTTGGCCAACCCCATATTTCTTTGTCTTCTCCCTCCTAGAGGGACTGTTGTCACTCTAGCACCCCTCTTCTCCAATATAGGGGTGCTCTCTTATAGGGGTGCTCTCTCTCTGGGATTTCCTCCTATCTCTCTGGAGGTCAATGACCCTCGACCCCCCCTTTTTTTTTTTAAAGAGAGATTTTATTTATTTGTTTTTAGAGAGGGGAAGGGAGGGAGAAAGGAGAAAAACACCAATGTGTGGTTGCCACTTGAGTGCCTCCCACTGGAGACCTGGCCCACAGCCCAGGCATGTGCAACCCGGGACTCTTTGGCTTGCAGTCTGGTGTTCAACCCACTGAGCCACAGCAACCAGGGCAAGAATCCCCCTTTTTATGGGTCTCAGACTGAGGGCACTCCTCTAAGTTGCCTCTCATGCAAGAGGGCTGTACGGCCTGCCTCGCTGATGGAGGGGTTCTCTCATACCCTCCACCCTCTTCAAGCTCCGAGTGGTCCCCAAATTCTACTTCAACAATGCGCTGCATTAGGCCCAACCGCACCCCTCCTGCTCGCAGGGGCCAGGCCCACGGAAACTAAAGCATCACAACTCCGCGGAGGTATCGCGAGAGGCGTGGAGGCCACCGCGGCCTAAAAGAGGAGGAACGAGGGCGGGAACAAAGAGCTAAGTGGGAGGAGTCTGGCCGCTTCCGAGGTCGAGGTAGAAGACCGTCCCTCCCAGCAGCGCCCCCGCGTGACTGCGCTTTACATAACCGAGGCCTCGCGCGTCATGAGTGGCGTACACAAGCCAGGCCGAATCAGAGTCCTCAGGAGCTCCGTGTTCCGCCTCTTCGTGCTTGATGGACGTTGAGATGACCAGTGAACGGGCGCTCAGTGCCGCCGCGCCCGCCCCGGTCCAGCCGCACCCGCCCGCCCTCCCGCCTGCCGCAGCCCGCAACCTGCCGCCGCCGCTGCCGCCGCCGCCACCTCTGCCAGGTTGTGCTTCAGACTGTCAGATAAAGCGGCGGGCTGAGCCGGCGGGGCGGCTAGCACGGCCCGGGCCGGACATGGCGGCGCTCTACGCCTGCACCAAGTGCCACCAGCGCTTCCCCTTCGAGGCGCTGTCTCAGGGGCAGCAGCTGTGCAAGGTGCGCGGGCTGGGGCGGCGGCCGGGAACTGGGACGCTGGAGGCGCGGCCCGGAGCCCGACGTTCCGCGGGGACGCCCGGCGGGGTCCCCTGGTCAGGGCGTGGCAGGCCCGCCTAGCTGAGGAGCCGCACCCGCCCCGCAGGGGGCTGGCGGGGCAAGTGAGGGAGTCCTGGACCCGGTCCTGGCCCCCTTGCTGGCGTGTCCGGCTGCTTAGCAACCTCGAGGGATTGTGATCGGACCCTGTGAAGTCGGGGGAGGGAACAGCGGGACCCCTGCTTGGCTTCTACCAGCCGCGCTGGAGATCCTTTTTCTTGGGCTAGCTGGCTTCCCCGCCGCTGGGGTGTGTCTGGTTGCAGACTGAGGGACCCCCTTGCCCCGCCTGAGACTGAGCTCCAGAGTTGGGTGCTGCCTGAAAGGAGCGTCTCCAACTCGGGCGCCTCACTGACACTTTTCAGCCAGTCTCAGAGTCGGAGGTGGAGAGGCTTTTTAGAAAAGGCGCAGTCAAGCGCACGAAGCAAAAGGATGATTTTTCAACACCCAGTTGGTGACCTTCGGTCCCCATCCTTACCAACTGTTGGTCAGTTGTTACCCCTGAAGATGCAAGTTCTCTTTTTCGTTTAAGTTGCTTTATCTGGCTTTGTCGATTTAAGGGCATAGAAGAGCTGTGTGAGGCGACAGCTAAAAGTCACCAAGCCGGCCTTAAAAATTAAATTACAGTATATATTTTATATATATATATATATATATATATAGTTAAAGGAAGTTATGTATATATAAAAAAGCAATCATAATTTTAACCCAGCAATTTCATTTCATAAGTGAACCTGCTCAATCACACAGCGGCAGAGGCAGAACTGGATTAGAATCCAGGGCTTTTGACTCCCAATCTAAAGCCTGTTCATGCATACCTTTGTTTTACAGTAAGTGACTGCAGGGTAGTTCCATATAAATTCTGATTTATCTCCTACATCAATGCAGGGCAGTGATGCCAATATCATAGAGGAAAAAAATTAGGCCCCAAAAGTTCAAGTGACTCAAGCGCCGTGGCTATGCTGGGAGTAGTCCCCAGGTCTATTGAGTACTGAAGACCGTTTCCATTTCTGACTGCCTTTTAAAATTATATCCCCCTTTCATTTCAGGAATGTCGGATTGCACACCCTGTTGTGAAGTGCACCTACTGTAGGACTGAGTACCAGCAGGAGAGGTACAGTTTTTGTCCACCATGAGAAGTGTTAATAGGCTTTTTCCTCGTAAAATCTGTAATCGGTGGCATTTCAATGTACAGATCTGCAGTCAATTGCATTTTCTACAGACTCTACAGTTTTTTATTTTATCACATTGATGGGTGGAAAACACTCATGTTTCCTAGTTAGGCATTGATGGCTTACATTTTTTAAGTTAACTTTGATCCTTGATCATTTGACATTGTGGTTATGATCTGCATGACACCCAGCAACGAGAATAACACACGAGCTTCATGTTGCAGTGTGTTTATATACAGAGTTTGAAGAACTCATAAGCCAGAAATATGACAATCCTGCTAACGGTTTTGTTAGCCTTAATTGTATTTGAAACTCATTTGCCTTTACACTTGCCTTGTGTGAATCTCATTTTAAAGAGAATGCAAAACGCTTAAGGGTGAGTGAATATACATCTTTGCGGGGGCTTTTGATCTAGTAAGTGGTTTATGGATACGGTAAGTTCAACTTTTGTGGGGCTGCACCTGTAAGTGGTAGTGCCTTAAGCATGGTGGGGTCTGTTTGGTAGCTCACACATGGAAGCATAGGGAATATACTCTAGAAGCTCTACTTCTTAGCTTTTATATTTAGGTTTAGGATCAGTCCATCTTTAATTTTTGCATATGGGGTGAGATACAAAGTTTGATCCTTAATTCATATCATATACAAAAATAATTCAAGATGGATCATGGAAACAGTTTTATTTTCCATGCTTTTTAAGATGTCAAAACATTTGTATGTATTGATATACATCCCACCCCTTCAATAATAAATCTAAGTGTACACCAACATGTCCAGTATCACAGAATCACTGATGCTGGTCCTCTTTCTAGAGGTCTCTCAATGTACTGCACTTCCTCTACTGCCGTTTTAAAGTGGCAGGAAGTTGCCCTGGAAAATACGTTGTTTGAGCATCCCATTGTAATTTAAATGTTTTCTACTTTAAAGTTTTTCTTTTGTCTGTTTTAACTTTATGTTCACTTTCATAGGAATTGTATGGTAAAATAATCATAACATCGTGAATAGGCTGGGGTTTTTGTATGACTTTATTTTTATCTCCAGAATATTGCTTAAACTGTTCTTACACATCAAGCACTTGTGGGTACCTCCCCTTGGGAAGGGTTAGGCTTTAGTTAAGATGAATTTTTCCTGCAGCTGTTTATCAGCTCAGGCATTTAGGTAATATTATGACTTCTGGCAAAAGACATTTTTATTTCTGTCACTCCTTGGCTCTTAGAGGAACTGGAAATAGTGACAAAATATTTGGTCATAACATCTATATCCCCACATCTAGGATTTTTATATCCTTTTACTTACAGAGGTGAGCATAGATGGAGAAAGGTCAACATGGATTCAATCTCTGAGTTCGTATTCCAAACACATATATTTAACCTTAACTTCAAATTCTCAGTTATTTATCTGAACTGAGGAGAATTAATTTCTTTTCTGCTAGGTTAGTCCAATCTAACATAATATTCTTTTCAGGGTCCTCTCCATAGCTGATCATTTTACTTAGTGATACTTGGAGATGTCATAATCAGAAATAACTCACTATTTTTTTTAAATTTATTTTTAAGAGTTTATTTTTTAAAAGATTTTATTTATTTATTTTTAGAGAGAGGGGAAGGGAGGGAGAAAGAGAGAAGAACATCAATGTGAGAGAGAAACATCAATTGGGACTGAACCTGCAACCCAGGCATGTGCCCTGACCAGGAATCAAATCCGCGACCTCTTGCTTTGCGTAACGATGCCTAGCTAACTGAGCCACACCATCCAGGGCAGAAATAACTCGTTAGTTTAAACTAAAGCCTTATTTTAACTGAGCTAATAAAATTAATAACTACAAAATAATTAAAAGAGCCCTGGCTGGTGTGGCTCAGTGGATTGAATGGCCGGCCTGTGAACCAAAGGGCTGCCGGTTCCATTCCCAGTCAGGGAACATGCCTAGGCTGCGGGCCTGGTCCCTGGTTGGGGGCGTATTGAGAGGCAACCACACATTGATGTTTCTCTCCCTCTGTTTCTCTCTCCCTTCCCCTTTCTAAATATAAATAAATGAAATCTTTGAAAAATAATAATAATTAAAAGAGCTATTGGCCATATAGTCAACCTTCAGTTAATCAAGTATCCAGGCTGTATTTCACCTTGACACTTAGCAATGACCCTATTCTTCAGGTTTAAGGAGGAATCAATGTTCAGCTGTTGCAAGTAAAACAACTTTTTTCTTATAGAAGCCTTGCATCTCTCTCTTCCTTTGCAGTAAAACCAGTACAATATGCAAGAAATGTGCTCAGAATGTGCAGTTGTATGGAACGGTGAGTAGATTTCTCTGCACCTAACACCGAGCGCTCAGGTCTCTTAGAACTTTACATTCTGTGGACTGTTAATGTAATTACCATATTTTTATTAGAATAACTACTTACGTGTAAATACTTTATCATAAACATTCCAACTCAGGTAGTTCTCAGGATTGAGGAGTTCTGTGTTTACAGTCACTGCATCAGGACTGTGATTATAATTTTCCTGAGAGGCTTCAGGAACTAGTAGGGAAAGAGGAGGGGACAGATGGGTCCTATGACTTGACCTTTCTGTTTGGTAGCAGTTGCCTGGGCATCTTGATGAATGATTTTTTTTCTCTCGGTGTTAGGGTTCAGGATACATGTCGGTATAGGCATTTCTCCCAACATGTTTCTATAATGATAATGGCAAAGAGGCCTTTTCCAGAAATTTCAGTCATTTGCTGGTTTCTCCAAAGAGCTGGTTCTGTTGAATTTCTCATAGAAGTCCCAGCACCTACGCTACCGGGTTTTTGTTATTTCTTCATTTATTTATTTTCAAATCAATAGTCTTCTGCATAAAAACCACTTTACATAGTGTTAGGAATTGGGCTGCACTTGATCAGTCAGTGTAAAAGGAAATGTAGAAAGTTGGGGATACATTTTTGCCATGACTAATGGACTATGGAATAGGAATCATTGCTCTAAAAAAGGAATTGGTATTTTATAATATACTTACTTGACCCTTTTTTCTCTTTAAGCCCAAACCTTGTCAGTACTGCAATATAATTGCAGCATTCATTGGCAACAAATGCCAGCGCTGCACAAATTCAGAGAAGAAGTACGGACCCCCGTATTCTTGTGAACAGTGCAAGCAGCAGTGTGCATTTGACAGAAAGGATGACAGAAAGAAGGTAAATTTCCGTGTTTTTCTTGATTGTTTTTTCTTCCAGAGAAATTAAGGTGGGCCAATCGTGTCCTAAAGACGTATATCACCCCGGCTGGGTGGCTCAGGTGGTTGGAGTGTTGTCCTGACACACCAACATTTCGGATTTGATCCCCAGTCAGGGTACATGGAGGAAACAACCAGTAAATGCATTGATAAGTGGAATAACAAATCAATGTGTTTCTCTCTCTCCCCCAAATTAATAAATTAAAAAAAAAGACATATAACAGAGATGATGTATTATATAATTGTATACCTGAAACCTACGTAATTTCATTAAACAATGTCATCCCAATAAATTCAATTAAAAAAAGACATAGCCCTGGCTGGTGTAGCTCAGTGGATTGACCACGGGCCTGCGAACCAAAGGATCATTGGTTCGATTCCCAGTCAGGGCATGTGCCTGGGTTGCGGGCCAGGTCCCTGGTAGGGGGCCTACGAGAGGCAACCACACATTGATGCTTCCTCTCTTTTTCCTTCCCTTTCCATCTCTCTCAAAATACATAAAATCTTAAAAAAAAAAAAAAAAAAAAAAAAGACTTGTAACAGAGAAGGTTTTCTCACTTTTACTCCTACTTCTGTTATTGACCTTGAAGATGTCCAGCCTTTGTGTTCTTCATTATTGAATGTGGACCCTTACGTCTAACATCTCATGGGTTAGTATTTCATGAGAATCTGAATTACAATGATCAATATCCCACATAAGTGAAGTGGTGATTGGCAGAATTCTACAGAACTCTGTAAAGGAGAGATTGTGACTCAACCAAGAGAGTTGTACTATCCACCGGTTTCATTGTCTGGCTCTTTAAATATTTCTATCTGTTGAAGTTAAAGATCACAAGAAGGTGACATGGAGGGAAGCTCTATGTGAAATGATGGTACCCTGGTGGAATCAAAATGGTTTAGATTTTTGTCTGTTTAAAGCCATCCAGTGAGTTCCAGTTGCACTGAGAATAAAACCCAGACTCCTTTCATGGCCTACAAAGCCCATACCTGACTCTCGGTCTCATTTGCCATCACCCTTTCCACCTCTTTCCTTGTTCCAGCCGTGCTGGCCCTCTTTCAGTCCTTCCGACATGCCAGTCTCATTTCCACCTTTGCACTGGCTGTCCTTTTGCCCAATACTTCCTCCTTGAGAGTGTCTTCAGTGGTTTTCATGTCACGTCTCAGCTCAACATACCACCTCCTTACCAGTACCTTCTTCTAACTCCCTCAGTCCTTTTTATCATATTGCCCTGTTTTATTGTCTTCATGGCTTGTAACATTATGAGAAATTATCTTTTTTTAAGATTTTACTTATTTTTAGAGAGAGGAGAAGGGAAGGAAAAAGAGGAGAGAAACATCAATTGGTTGACTCTTGCATTTGCCGCAACCAGGGACCGAGCCCACAAACTAGGCATGTGCCCTGAGTGGGAATCAAACCAGTGACTTTTCGCTTTATGGGATGATACCCAACCAATTGAGCCACACTGGTCAGGGCAGATAGAGGTTAGATTGATAAGAGTCATACTTTATTGAAAACTATCTCCTTTCCTTTTTAGTTGTCTTATCTGACATGGCCAAAATACTAATCTGAAATATATCTTCCACCTTACTGTTATTTATTGATAAAAAAAGATGGTCCTCATTTTCTATTTCTTTTTTTAAGATTATTTATTTATTTTTAGAGAGAGAGGGAGGGAAGGAGAAAGAGGGAGAGAAACATCAATGTGTGGTTGCCTCACACTCATCTCCTACTAGGGACCTGGCCCACAATCCAGGCATGTGCCCTGACTGGGAATGGAACCGGCGACCCTTTGGTTCACAGGCCAACACTCAATCCACTGAGCCGTTCCAGCCAGGGCTCTATTTTTTTTTTAGATTAAAGATTTTATTTATTTATTTTAGCAAGAGGGGAAGGGATGGAGAAAGAGAAGTAGAGAAACATTGATGTGCTAGAGATACACTGGTTGCCTCTCACATGCCCCCAACTGGGGACCTGGCCCACCACCCAGGCATGTGCCCTGACTGGGAATTGAACAGGCGACCTTTCAGTTTGCAGGCTGGCACTCAATCCATGGAGTCACACCAGCCAGGGCTCATTTTCTGTTTCTTAAAAAGTGACTAAATGGATTGTTTAATTTTTTTAATTGAGGTATAATTGATGTACAATATTAGATTAGTTTCAGGTACACAACATAAGATTTGAAATTTGTATGTATTGCAAAATAATCACAGTAAGTCTAGTTAACATTCATCACCATACATAGTTACCTAATTTTTTTTTTCCTGTGATGAGAACTTTTAAGATCTATTTTCTGCCCTGGCTGGTGTGGCTCAGGTGCTTTTTAGGGATGCTTAGGCTCTCAAGAACTGACTCTTGCTAACCAAGTTCATTAATTTTCAATGGGACCAGAATACTCCTGCCGGCCAGCCAGGGCACCTCTTCCCTGAATCAAGATACGGGAGAGGAGCTCTCCCTCCCCCTGTCTTCCCCCCGCACCCTGGCCATCGCCCAGGTGAATTACCTTTACCTCTCTCTCCTGAGCTCTAGGAGCCCCTTCCTTTGCCTCTGTAACTTGTTTCCTTAGCCCATTTCTTCTACAGCCCACTTCTACCTTTGTGACTTTCTAAATAAACTTTCTCTTATTAAAAAAAAAAAGATACTGGAGAAGCTGTATTAGTCATCAGGAAGTAACATATAATAATAGTTGAAGCACAAACTTTGCAGTTCCTCAGACCCTGGGTAGCTGAATGATCTGGGCAAGCTACTCTTGTTACATATCAATTTAACCACTTTTCCAGTGGGAATAACGATAGCTAGTTCACAAGGGCATAGGGAGACTTAATTGAGATAGATATATAAAACACTTAATTTTGAGCCTAAAACTCAGTTAATGTTATAGACATTATTATTATTTGGATTATACTAGAATTCATTAAGTTTTACTTTCTTAGTTATAATCCTACCTTAAAAGTATGGATAATTTTAGGCATCCTGAAGTGCATGTTTGTAAACTTCAGGAGAGCTAAGCTTAGAGATCGAGCGTGCGTGATCTGGATTCAGAATGCGTGGGTTGAAATCTTGGTTCTGTCATTTATTTGCTATGTACCTTTGGGCACGTTAATCCATCATTGCCTCGGTTTCCTCATCTGTAAATGAGGCTAATCGGGCCTGATCATTGTTATGAAAGTTGAGTTATGTGGAAAGCCCTTGGAAGGGAATCTGGTACATGATAAGTACTCGATAGGTGTTATCTATGATGATTTCTTTATGATACTTTAGTTCCCAGAGGATAATTTTATATATTTTTAAATATATTCTTTAAAGATTTTATTTATTTTTAGAGAGAGTGGAAGGGAGTAAAAAAAGAGAGGTAGAGAAACATGCATGTGTGAGAGAAACATAGATGGGTTGCCTCTAAATGCCCCTGACTGGGACCCAGCCCACAACCCAGGCATGTGCCCTGACTGGGAATCAAACCTGTGACCTTTTGGTTTACAGGCCGGCACTCAATCCTCTGAACCACACCAGCCAGGGCTAATTTTATATTTTTTAATTTTATTTTTAAAGGAGAGATCTGAAATCAAGTATCCTGTGGTTTGGTGTGCTATTCTTGTTTTTAATGCTGTCTCTCTTTTAGTGGAGTTACCTTGTTTTCAAACCTTCTTTAGTGAAAGTTAGTAACTAAGCAAGGTCTTCCAGAGTGTTTTAAAATCAGGCCTTCTGGCCATATCCCATAACATGAAGTGAACCACATTGAAGTTTGGTTTCAAAATTCATTTATATGTCCATTAACAAATAATTAAATGCTTGTCATGTATCAGGCACTGTTCTAGGTATTAGAAATACATTAATGCACTAAACGGAAGACTTTAGTCTCACAGAGCTTGTATTCATGTGTATGAGAGAGAGGTGGGTGAGAACAAACAAGGAAAGAAATTAGCACACATTTTAGATACAAATGCTATAAAGAAACAGTATATGGTGGAGAGTGACTAGGGAGGCCAGTTCAGATTGGGCATTCAGGACAACCTCCAAGAAGGTGACGTTGGAGCTGAAATGGGAATGATGAGAACATAGCTATGGTATTTCTGGAAGGCAAAGATTCCAGGAAGAGGAACCATCTATGAAAAGTCCTTGAGGCAAAAATGAGCTTGGCATATGGGAAGAACAGAAGGTAGAGTAAACTAGGGGAAGAGAAAGGGAATGAGATGATAGGGGCAGGTAGGGGCTACATTTAAGTCAATTTAGGCCAAGGTAAAAAGTTTGGATTGTATACTAGATATGATAAACCATCGGATTAAAGAGAGGAGGATTAAAGAGAGGAGAGAGAGAGAGAGAGAGAGAAAGAGAGAGAGAGAGAGAGAGAGAGAGAGAGAGAGGAGAAATGCAATCAGATTTACATTTAAGAAACTCTCTTTATCAGCTGGGTAAAAATGGTTTATAAGAGCCCAAGGGTGGGATTAGGGAGCTCATTTGGGTGGCTCCTGCAGTTGTGAGCAGTAGAAAGGCTTTACTTGGGAGTGGGGCAGATTCAGAATGATGTGCTTGCTAAATGGGTGGGAGGGTGGAGTGCAAACTGGATTTCACTAACAAGATAAAAGTACTTTAGATAAGTGATGGCTTGGCCTACCCCAGTTCAAGATGGTGCACAAGATCTAATTTCAGAACAAGACATGAAAATTAAAATTCCAAAAAATATCATCACACTCCCTGCCCCCCCTGCATCATTCCAGCCAGCTCTGTGGCCCTGCCACCTGCACCAGGCTGCCCCACAAACAGGTCTGCAGTCAGTGCTGCGCATAGGTGCCCCAGCTTCAGAGGATCTGGAAAGCCCCAATCCTAGCCCTGTGCCCCGCTCCCTGGTGCAGATCTGCTTCTGCCCAAAGGGACTAACTTTTTCTAATTCAGAGTGTCATGGTAGGCTACCATCAGGGACCAGGACACTGGAAACTATTCACTCATTGGTCTTTTTCTGGGGACATTCTGTCTGAGAAAGATATCCAGAATACCATTTTGTGAGTCATTTATAAGGTATTAAAACTGAAGTATAAGTTTTATATTTCATAAAACGTTTTTTTTTGCCTGGCTAGTGTGGCTCAGTGGATTGAGTGCCGGCCTGCAATCAAAAGGTTGCTGGATGGATTCCCAGTCAGGGCACATGCCTGGGTTGTGGGCCAGGTCCCCAGTAGGGAGCGAGCGAGAGGCAACCACACATCGATGTTTCTCTCCCTCTCTTTCTCCCTCCCTCCCCCTCTCTCTAAAAATAAATAAAATGTTTTAAAAAGTGTTTTATTACTGATTTTTAGAGAGAGAGGAAGGGAAATAAATGTTTTATTATTGATTTATTTGTTCCACCCATCGATGCACCCATTGGCTGATTCCTGTATGTGCCCTGACTGGGTATCAAACCCACAACCCTGGTGCATGAAATATTTCATCTTCTGTCTTCTCTTCTCTCTGCTGAATTTTCCTTAACGAGCACAATGGAGATATTTGTGTCTCCTGAAATCCTTGTGGAAACTTTGCTCTGGTCTGGGTTTATTAAGTTGAAGAAAAAACAAACAAAAAGGTACATAAAATCAGTAACTCATATTTATTAAACAAGACTTATTTGCCTGGCACCATGCGTTACCTACATTATGTTGCTAAATTCAACAGCCCTCTGAAATAGGTACTATTATTCCCTATTTTACAGATGAAGAAATTGAGCCCAAGAGAGCTCAACTGACTTGCCTAAGTTCACACAGCTCGAAAGTGGCAGAGCTGGGACTTAGTCCAGAGGTTCTTGCTTCCCACACTCACGTTCTCTAGTACCCAGGTACTTAGTTCCCTCTTCTTTATCTTTGTCTCCTTGCCTTTCAGGTAGATGGGAAGTTGCTCTGCTGGCTGTGCACGCTTTCATACAAACGGGTCCTTCAGAAGACCAAAGAGCAGAGGAAGCATCTGAGCAGCTCTTCCCGTGCCAGCCACCAGGAGAAGGAGCAGTACAGTCGACTGAGTAGCGGCAGCCATTATAACAGGTAATCCCAGATGCGTACGATAGGACTAGAGGTGCCAGTAGGTGCAATGTAGTGCTCACACCGTCAGCCATGGAAGAAACCATTTTGTATAAATTTCCCTATTTTTTCTCTCTAGTTACTAGCCTAAAGGAGGACTCTCCTTTGTCATATCTTACAATGCCTATATTTTCCAGGAGCCAGAGACACTTCCATAAGGTGTCAGAATTTCGTGACTTCGTTTGTATCATGTCTGAAAAGTTGGTAGTCCTTACTCCACTTTCACATGTAACGTTCTCCTCACCCTTAGAGTGGGTTATCTCCCTGGAAGATCGGACATTTCACTTTCTGAGGGGTGAGGGCTTTTTACATGTATTTGGCCAGGAGGTTGATTGATGTTCTAGGTTTTTCATGGTAGTGTTGTTAAGAGTTGTGGATTGAATCCTGGCTTTTCCAGGTTCTCCGCATGAGATTTTAGGCAAGTTTTTCCTTCTATAAAATGAGAGGAATAATAGTATTACCTCATGGAGTTGTTTATAGTTCAGGAATAGTGATTCGTTTTATAACTGGTATATAGGAATACATTTTAGTTACTCTTGGTTATTATTACTGTTAGGATTTTGTTTATTCATATAGCAAACATTAAGTACTCTCATGGGCCAGGGACTTTGTTCGGAATGCAGAGGTGAATCAAAGAATCATGCTGCTCACCAAGAGTATGCAGTCTGGTAGGGAAGACAGACCTGAAATCAAATCATTGCAGTATAATTCTCTGGAAGCATGGAAACAAATTTCACGGTGGAAACCTCAAGATACAGGCGTGAGAGGCAGTCATAATTAACCGCCTTAGGAAGTCAGATGAGGAAGGCTTAGAGAAGAGCTGGCGTTGGAGCTGTGTCTTAGGCTGAGTCGGAATCATCAGGTGAGGAATGGACAGAGGCAGACTAGGCTTGGGGAAGAGCATTTGCAAAGACAAGGGGAGGACATGAGACCACATGGGCCTCTGGGGAATTGCAAACCCTCTTATGTTACTGGAGCTTATGGTTGGGAGATGGGAGAAAAAGGGATTCTGTAGCTCTGGTAAAGAGCATGAACTTGATCATGGGGTTGATAAAAAAAAATTAACCCTGATTATTGTGGAGAATACACTGGAGGAAAAAGAGCCTGGGGGCTAGTTAAGAAGCTTTCTTTTGTAAAGTCCAGGTAAGAGATGTTAATACAAGAACCTCACTGAGGCAGTGGCACCGAAGATCAAAGAGGCAGATTCAGGAAGATGCTTTAGAGGGAGAATGAACAGACAGATGGACAGGAGCTGGGTGAGTAAAGGATTATTCTCAGGTGTCTTACTTGGACATATAGCTAGACTCTTAACTTACAGAGAATATAGGAAGGGGAGAAGAGAAGATTAGTTTTGAAAAGTTGAGCTTGAAGCATTAAAAAGAATTATTTAGTGGGAGCTGAGCCTAGAACTCAGAAAAGAGGTTTAGATACGAGCCATTGGTTATACTTAAGTGGGAACAGAGATTACTTAAAAATGCAGATTCCTGCGGCCCCACTTCAGAGTTAAATTTAGTGGGATCTAGGATAGAGTCCAGGAATCTGTATTGTTTTGTGAATATCCCGGGTGATTCTGATATAGGTGATCTGTTGCCAACCACTGTGATGGGTGGTGGTTGGTGTAACTCAGGCTGAGAACAGAGCTCTGGAAGCACTCAAGAAGGATGGAATGGATATTTGTGAACCATATATGTGATAAGGGATTAATATCCTAAATCTATAAAGAACTCCTACAGTTCAATAGCAGGGGGGAAAAAAAGTAAATACAGTAAAAAAAAAAAAAAAAAATTGGGCAAAGGACCCAAATTTTTCCAAAGAAGACATTTTTCCAAAGAAGACATATAAATGGCCAGTAGATACTTGAAAAGGTGCTGAATATCACTAATTGGTCAGGGAAGTGCAAATCAAGTCCACCTCATCATACCTGTCAGGATGGTTATTATCAAAAATACAAGAGATAACAAATGTTGGCCTGGTTGTAGAGAAAAGAGAACTCTTATACACCGTTAGTGGGAATGTAAATCGGTACAGCCATTGTGGAAGAAAGTATGGTGGTTCCTCAAAAAAATTGAAAATAGAACCACCATATATGATCCACCAAGCACTTCTGGGTACATTCCCAAAGGAGTGAAGTCAGTATCTCAGAGAGATACTTGCACTTCCACCTCCACTGCAGCATTATGCACAGTAGCCCAGACCTGCAAACCACTTAAATGTTCTTCGGCAGATGAATGGGTAAAGAAAATGTGGTATATGCACTATGGAATATTATTCAGCCACAAAAAGGCAGGGGATTCTGCCATTTGCGATAGCATGGACAAACCTGGAGGGCATCGTGCTAAGGGAAGAGAAAGACAAACACTGCGTGGTATCACTTTTATGTGGAATCTTTTTTAAAAAACCAATGTCATTGAAACAGAAGGGAATGGCGTTTCCTAGGGCCGGAGCAGGTCAAAAGTACAGACTTTCAGTTGTAAGAAGAGTTAAGTTCTGAAGATCTAGTGTACAGAAGACCGACTATAATTAATACAGTTTTGTACACTCGAAAGTTGCTGAGCGTAGACCTTAAGCATTTTCTCCCTGAAAAAAAAAGTTAACTAGTGAGGTTATGGATGTGTTAATTATCTTGATTTCGGTAATCATTCCATAATGTATTGTATATCAAAACATCACATTGTACACTTCACATATATATAGTTATATTTGTCAATTATTTCTCAATAAAGTTAAAACAAAGTTGGGTGATGAAAGATGGCATGGTCAGTGGTATGAAATGTTGAAAAGACATCAAGTAAGGAAGGGTTGGAAGCCTCCTTTGAGCTTAGCAATTGGACATCCATTAAGGTGAAGGGGTTGCAGACTGATTTTAGAGGATGAACTTATTAGGGCTAAAACTGACTTTTAGTGTTGTTGTGGGACCCAGATACCAGTAGACTCACAGAGAAGGAAAGTAGATGAAGGAAAACTGGACTAGGAGTTCAAGTATGTCAACCTGGTGTCTAGTCCCAGCTTAACTCTTAACTAGCTGTATATTCCTGGTCAGTTAATATTAATGAGCCTCAGTTTCTGCAAAGTAAAAATAATATCTTGTATATACCTCACAGGTTTATAAGATGCATGTGAAATGTTGAATGTAAAAGTACTTTTTAAACTGTAAGATACATTATACTTATCGAAGTTTTATTGACTGTTTCGTAGTTGTTAGTAAGTCAGGTGTAGTACTTAATTAAGGCTGAGAATTTTGGGGGCCTATGAAAACAAGCCACCCATGCATCCAGGACCTATGAAATTAACACCTTGGTGGATTTTAATAATCAAGAATAAATAGCTCTTGCATAGAAGAGCTATAATATTTCATTGGTTCTATTTGGCACTTTTATTGTGATGTTTTATTAATCTTTGAATTCTAATGTGTGTCTCTGTTTTTTTGCCATTAAAAGCCAGAAAACACTTTCTACGTCTTCAATTCAAAATGAAATCCCAAAGAAAAAATCCAAGTTTGAGTCAATCACAACCAATGGAGACAGGTGAGCCAGTTGGAGTGTGCGTTGCGTGCGTGCTTCCGTGTGAAATGTGTACAATTCCTGAAACAGGAATACATTTTAGGGTGTGCCTTAGCGCTAGTGTATGGTTGTCAGTCTTAGAGTCACTGTGCTAGCTACTTGGTATCTTATAAACAGGCAGTACTGATATTTGTTTCTAAATCGAATCTTGTCATTAAAAGACAGGGACATGTGACTGGATTTAATAGCAATCAAATTCTACAATTCACAAATAACTGCTCCAGACTAATTCTCAGAAGTCAACAGCGGATGCCTTCCATTATGACCTGTGCCTGTAGCGTCTTCCAGGCAGTCCAGGAGTCAGGCTTGAGAGGCAGAGCAGAGACAAGCTGGAGTTAGGCCGTGTTCCAAGGGACGATCTGTGCTTCCTTGGCCTGCAGAAAGACAGCGCAGTGCAGATGCTAGATCAGGAGACAATGAGATGCATTTAAATATTTTGTTTCCTTGTAAGCCTGTCTAAATGTGTTTTTATTCCTTCCATCTCTCCTCAACAATGCTTCCTCTTGTGAGTTGCATTGTCCTAATACCCAAATTGTCCCATCCCTGCTGGTGCAGTGGATGGCTTCCTAGCAGAGTCGTGGGCCCAACCACTTTTGCCTTTCTCCAGGGCCCAGCATCCTGAAGTGAGGCCACCTGACACACTGTTCCCTAAAATCCTTCGAGTCATTTCCATTCCAGTCTCAGCTCTCCCTTCCAACCAGTGGTGGTTTGGGAGCAGACTGGCATACAGGCTTAATTAAACAAGCCATGTAGGCTTGTTTATATGCAAGTTGTCCTTGTAAAAACTAGCATCATTGATTTTAAACTTCTTGAATTGAACCTTCTAAAATGCTTAACTTAGATATTCGGATCACATGGGGGAAGGAACCCTAAAGTCCTTCTTTATGGTCAGCCTTGCTGTTCTCTGAACAACTGACTAATCTGGTCAATCTGAGGAAAGTAGATATGGCACACAGATTGTCCCATCACCTCTGCCAGGTCCATGACCTTGAAAAAACCACTTCAAAGAGTGAACGCTTCTTAATGCCCTGCTTTCTGAAGGCCTAAGCCAAGACCCACAGCCTTTAGAGTCATCATTTCTGTCTTGTGTTCACTTCTGACCCTGGCTGTGTTTGAAGACCTGGAAAAAGTTTGTTCATATCCTTTCGTTTAATCAACCAGTTCTTTTTTTATTTTTTTAAAGATTTTATATATTTATTTTTAGAGAGAGGGGAGAGGAAGGACAGAAAGAAGGAGAGAAACATCGATGTGTGGTTGCCTCTGGCATGTCCCCAACTGGGGATCTGGCCTGCAACCGAGGCATGTGCCCTGGTGGGAATTGAACCCGAGACCCTTTGGTTTGCAGGCCAGCGCTCAATCCACTAAGCCACAGTAGCCAGGGTTCAAATAAACTCTTATAAAAATCCAGGGAAAAAAAGTTTATCCATCCAAGTTATGATTTTTTTTCTTTCCATTTTTTTCACTCAGCTTTTCCCCAGACCTGGCTCTGGATTCACCAGGCACTGACCACTTCGTCATTATCGCCCAACTGAAGGAAGAAGTGGCCACTCTGAAGAAGATGCTGCATCAAAAGGATCAAATGATTTTAGAGAAAGAGAAGAAGGTATGGCTTAGTTTATGCCTCTCAGGTTAGAATGATGGCAGGGTAAGCTATGTGGAATAGGGCACGGTGCTAACTCTACTTAACTGGTATTGGTCGGGTACTTACCATTGATGCTTGAGAGAGATCCAGTGGCAAGGCTGGGGTGTCCTGGGGAGAGGCTTGCTGTCTGCTAAGAGGACTTATGGCATGGTATTACTGTGATGAACCCACCTCAGCCCAGTGGGTTTAGAAAGTTGATTTTCTGAGCATTTGGAGGGAGCTTACACGTCTCAAGGAGAATATGTGTTAACCAAGCTTACAGAGATGTATAAAACTCCAGTGTTCCCTCTTAATTCACAGTGGGGCGCATAACTGAGTACTGTTTTTCTCAGCGTGAGCTTCCTTAGAAGGTTGTAATCAGAAAGTGCAGAGTGAGCATGGTGTTAGGGTGGAAGGAGGTAGTTATGTAATTGGAATTTTTAATGCTCTCAGGCTAAGAGAACCTGATGCCTCTATCATGTCCGTGGGACAGTAAAACTCAAAATATGTGGGCCAGGTCTCCCTTCTCCCTGGACAGTGTTCAGGTAGGCCTTCCTTTGTGGCTTTTGCATCACGTTGCTTCTGTTGCTGACAACTCCCCTCCTGAATGACTTACTCTTTAAACACGTTAATGTCTTCAGTAAAATCTTACTCTGTTCTAAGTCATCCTTCCTCTTTAAGGCAACTTTTTATATCCTTGTTCTGATTCATGTCTGGTGTTTCTTTTTCTTTTTTAAAGATTTTATTTATTTATTTTTAGAGAGAAGGGAAAGGAAGGAGAAAAAGAGGGAGAGAAACTGATGGGTGAGAGACAGCAATGGGTTGCCTCCCGCACGCCCCCTACTGGGGAATAGGCCCATAACCCACACATCTGCCCTGACCAGGAATCAAACTGGCTGCCTTTCAGTTCTGCCACACGAGCCAGGGCTCATGTCTGGTATTTCTTACTTTCACATTCTTAGAGATATCTCATTTTTGCCTTAATGCAATATATTAATGATAATAATAATAGCTAATTTCTGATGGATGCTTACTATGGGCCTAACTCTATTCTGAGTGTTTTATATGTATTAACTCATCCTCATAATAGTTCCTTTGAGATAGGAATTATGATCATTATTTTATAGATAAAGAGTGCCTCCAATATTTTTCCTCTTGGGATTCCAATCCCTACAACTAGCTGTTTTTTCCCTGAGCCTGTATGTTGCCTTGTAGCAAGTTTAGAATGCTATTATTCACTCCAGTGGCTAACAAAGGCATTTATGACATAAAAACCTTCAGGTGCAGTCTTTCAATCTAATTTCCACCTCATTTTATAGAAGAGGAAGTAGAACTAAAGAAAGTAAATAATGTGTCCAATTCAAACAACTAGTAAATGGCAAAACAAAGGAATAAACTCAAATCTTTCCCACTGTACCATTCTTTCTACTGTTCTCTGCTTTCTTCTTCTAGTAAGGTGGAGATTCATGGAAAGAGACCGATATTCTGAGGGGGTGGGGTGGGCTTGGTGGAGGGAGGCAAAGGGGGAAAAATTGGGACAACTGTAACAGCATAAAAAATATATATATAATTTAAATAAAGATACCAGTATTCTTTCCACTTTACAACATGACTATCATATGAAAGTGGACCCAAGTATATTTCCTTCATGGACTAGATCAGAATGGCGCATAAAAGGAGTTTTGCAAAATAGAGACAAAATAAACACTTGTTTCTACTGTGCTGCAAAGTTGGGGTTTTAAAAGGAGCAAAAACAAATAGTAGATTTTTCCCTATAACTTTCAGGATCAAGGTCACACTTCGAGGCTCTGCCCTGTCCTGCCTATCTCTAGTGCCATCTGCTGCCATTCCCCATGCTCATCAGTCATTAGAACAAGCTCTTGGTTATCTCACACCTTCTGCCTGTGCCTTTGCTGTTCACTTTGCTTGGGTGCCCTTGTCCTTCCTTCATGTTTCAGTTGCTGCCTGTCCCTCAAAACTCAGCTCCCACATTTCTCAAAGTATCTCTTCTTTTGCTCCTTGAATAGCATAGTTAATGGGAGAAGGCCTGGGGTTTGAATTCTAGCTCTGCCACTTGCTAACATGTATGATCTTGGCCATGCCACTTAACCCTTTCTAAGCCTTGGTTTTTCCATGTATAAAATGGGAAGAATAATATTATCCCCCACAGGGTTATCATAATGTTGAATGAAGTAATCAATCAGTTTGCTTGGAACAGGGTGAAAATTCAGTAAATAGAAGCAGCTCTTATTCTCATGGCCCCTCTTGAAACCATCAAAGTGCATTACAATCACTGATTTATTTGGAGGTGGGTATTTAGAGGTATACATAAAATCTTTAAAACCTGCTAGTGGCTAAGTATCAGAAATACTATTTCAGGATCCTGTGTGTACCTTTCAGGAAGTCTTTAGAAACAATAGGATATGGAATTCCCTGGCTTCGATGTAGGTATGGATCTTCAGGAAAGCCCTGGACTTCATTCATTTGGGGGACCACTTAGCTCTCCAGTACCAAAACATTTTTCATTGTCCAGAAATGTCTTCAGGTTACTCTGCTTTCTTCCCTCAGATCACAGAGCTGAAGGCTGATTTTCAGTACCAAGAATCTCAGATGAGAGCCAAAATGAACCAAATGGAGAAAACCCACAAGGAAGTCACAGAACAATTGCAGGTGACGGATGCTTATTTTATGTGGTAACTCATGTATTTAGCTGATTATATTTTAAGTGGTCATTTCTTAGATTCCTTTTCCCCAAGTACTGACAAATCGCTTTAATCTACCTTTTACATGTATTTTATTGTTTCACTCTTAGATGTGTTCTGATCTTTTCCCCTTAAAAACAGTGGAATTCATAAAAGGGTTCTTTGATTTTTGGATAAACCAGATGTGATTCCAGTTGCATGAATCATAAATTCTGCTTATGCAGCACATTAGGGGATTCCATGGTTTGTGATGGATAAAGCATCCCTTTCTTGCAGTGGGTCCCAGGAGACTGAAGTGTACCGATTAACCTCCAGCAAACACTGCCTTCTTTCCCCTGAACCTAGAGCGCTTTCTTCTGTTTTCTCTAAAACGTGCTCGTCTCTGCCCTGGCCAGACAGCCCAGTTGGTTAGAGCGCCATCCGGACGTGCCAAGGTTCGGTTCAGCCTTTGGTCAGGGCACGTACAAGAATCAACCAGTGAACACATAAATGAGTGGCACAACACATCAGCCTCTCTCCCTTTCTCTTCCCCCCTCCCTCTCTCTCTCTCTCTAAAAAAAAATCAAACTTAAAAAAATTAAAAAATAAAAACAAAACAAAATAAAATTTGTGCATCTCTTCCTGATCCTCTACATCTGCCCTAGCATCTGCATGAAAAACATATCCTATCCTGTTAAAACATCCTCGCACTGATTTTTTGTAGGCCAAAAACAGAGAGCTCCTGAAGCAAGCAGCTGCCTTGTCCAAGAGCAAGAAGTCAGAGAAGTCAGGAGCTATTACCTCTCCATGAGAGACCACAAGGAGCAGTAACAGCAGTAACAGCAAATAAATTCCTGGGTTAGGGTTGGAGACTTGGGAACTGCAAACTTTCTTAAGAAATCTCTATTTTATTACTGTTACCTTTTGTGTGATTGCAGTGGGCTGGATGGAGACACCTGGTCTGTGCTGTGTTGTGACTGCATGCTTGAATGTTTGGGATTTCCAGCTCTTTTTCTCTCACTCTCTCACACTCCCAGTCCTCCCTCTCTCTTCCCCCTTTCCCGACCTTCTCTCCGAACTACTAGCTCTCTGTCTCTCTCTCGGAACTCCTCTTTCCTCCTTCTTCCTCTTCTTTTTTGTGGTGGTTACTGCTCAGTGTTACGTGCAGAATGATGTTTTTGTCCATCGTTGCATCCTGCCACACCCATGAGCAAATAGTTTGGCATTAATTTCATATCACTGCCACCCTCTGAACTTTGGAAAACTGCCACCTTAAGACTTGGTACAATGGATGAGGCTTTCTCTCTCCAATAAACCTTTTGCTTCAGGGTATACTCTTGGGTTTTTTTCCAGGTATATTATGTATGAACTTTGTACTGTGTATAGCCAGAGTTTTATTTATTTTTTAAAAAAGAAACTTTCTTGATAAAGGAATAATGGTAGTCTAGCTTGTTCTTGTAAAAGTGATGCCTCTTTAAAAAAAAAAGTTCTATTCTAGCTTTTAGTAAAAGAATCAAATCTTTTCTTTCTTGTTACCTTGGAGTCTTAACAACTGATTGTTAAGGTGAAATAATTCAATGCGTAAGTGTGGAGTTAAGTGCCTTTTGGAGGATGTCTTGGAAGAGCATTTAAGAAGATACTTAGGGAGGTAGCAGCGGTTTGAACAGCCTGTCTTTGGAAGTAAAGGCAGGAAGAAAGGTTGTCCAGGTTGTACTGGACACTTCCCTCTCGCACCCCTTTCTGATTGTTTCATGTGACAGCTTTTAAAGTCTCACACTGCCACTTCTTTAAAAAAAACAAAAAACAAAAAACCAAAACCCTTACTCGCTTATATCAGTTGTCATACTTGGCCATTGTAAGAGAACTTTTTTTTACATGAGCAGATTCAAAATGGGATAATATTTGAACTATAAAGCATTTTCCAGGTCAGCACAAGCTACTCAAGTATGGACTCAGAGTCTGACCGAAAGAAATGGTATCACTGTACCTTCTCCCCACTGCTCCTCACTCACCCCAGCGTGTACACTCCCTTTGAACAGAAATGTATTGAAAACAGGTGCTTCCCAGAAGCAGCTTGGCTTTACCTGTAATTGTTTATGTCCTGTTTTCCCTTCTTGACCAGATAAGCAGGCACATGGATTTACTTTCCCAGGAGAGGGGATAAGTTTGCATTTCTAGTCATGCTCTCAGGTCCTCTATGTGATGTTTGTAAAAGAAAGTAGAGATGTTTCGTGTGCCATGAACAGTAACATCAGCTGCCTTGGAGTCATTCATGCAAGGGGGTGCTTGAGTTAGAGGCAATCATGAGGGCAGATTACCTTTGTACCTCATCTCCCCGAATTGCAGCAGTAAATGTAACTTGCTGCGCATTTCCTAGAAGCAAACACAGGTTCTCACAAGTGGAACCCTGCACAGAGTGGGACAGAGCCGTGGAAATGGGTGGCTTCCTTCTGATAAGAGAAACAACGGGACGTGTTGTTTCTATATCACTCTCGTAGGGGATGTAATTTTTCCTTTTGGGCAAGGGAGAAGGCAGTGCTAAATAGTTTTATAACTTTTTGAATGAGAAACTTTTAGGTAAAGACAAACTGTCAGATAATATTTTTCAGATGCATGTACGTTGACTGTGGGGAAGGATTGTGAAAAAAGTCTTTTTTTTTTGTTTTTTTAAAGACTTGAGAAATTCTGTTACATGAAGTGATGATATAAAAACATATTTAGTTTTATACTAAATCTTTTTTTAAGGTTTTGGCACTTAATATAAAGCAAATTCACACATTTTCTAACTTTCCGCAAGTTCTGAAAAGGGAAAGAAGAAACCTCAGTCTTGCAATTTTGGTTTTTAAAAATCATGACAACCTTTTACCATAAAATTGAGTAGCTAACTTTTGGTAACACCTTTTGTTTATTTGTATGTTTGTAATAACAGACATTTTAAAACATAGGAATGTTTTGGTTTGTACAGACTTTGACCAATGTGTGTTAATAAAACTTCATATTGACTCAAGTACAATTTTAGGTGTTTTTTTCTCATTTATTTCTTGTTGGTTCACCAATAAATCCTATTATCCCCTTCAACTTAGAAAACAGTTTGTCTTGCTTGAGGGCTTAAGAAATTAAAAGCCTCAGTATGCTAATAGGGATTTTCATGTCCATCAGAGAATAAGTTAATTCTCTTTCTTCCGTGATTTTATTTATCCAGTGTAAGTACTTACTTCGTTACAAGCACTGTGCTAGGCAATGAAGATATAGCAGTGAGGAAAATCAACAAAGTTACTGCCCTCGTGGAATACTGGACACTGCCATTGTTCCTTGGTTTTATATTCATCATGATTATTTAAAATATACATAGGATAAATTTTTAATTTTTATTTATTTTTAGGGAGAGAAGGAGAGAAACATCAATGTGTGAGGGAAACATCAATCATTGGCCTTCGCATGCCCCCAAATAGGTATCTGGCCTGCAACCCAGGCATGTGCCCTGACCAGGAATCAAACCAGCGACCTTTTGGTTCTCAGGCCGGCACTCAATCCACTGAGCTACACCAGCCAGGGCAGCATGAATTTTAATAAGGTATGAGTGAGAGGTTTTTGAGGTGCCATCTCAAGAACGTGAGGGATGTATGAGTTTGAAACCTTGGTGCTAATAGCTTAATAACAGGTATTATCACTGTCACATCCTGGTCGTACTATTTTATAGACTCAATGACAACTTATTTTCTCTAAATAATTGTAGATAGTTTTATTTTGTAGGTTCTATGGTCTCAATGTTTGTATTCTCCACAAAACTCCTATGTTGAAATCCCAATCCTCAAACATGATAGTTTTAGGAGGTGGGGCCCTTGGGAGGTGCGTAGGCTCTGTCCTCATGAGTGGAACTAGTGCTGTATAAAGCAGCCTCTACAGAGAGCTTCCTATGCTCCTTCCACCACATGACACAGCCAGAAGGTGCTAGCTGTGAACTAGAAAGAGGGCTCTTATAAGACAACCCATGCTAGCACCTT
This sequence comes from Desmodus rotundus, assembly GCF_022682495.2. NCBI lineage: Eukaryota > Metazoa > Chordata > Mammalia > Chiroptera > Phyllostomidae > Desmodus > Desmodus rotundus. Next base: position 17,052,594 of record NC_071389.1, read on the forward strand.
GATCTTAGACTTTCCAGCCTCCAGAACTGGGAGAAATTTCTGTTGTTTATAAGCCACCCTGTTTGTGGTATTTTGTTACAGCAGCCCAAACAGAGTAAGACAATGGACTATGTTTATGACCACCTTTATTGTGTGAATTGTCTTTATGCATTTATTCAGTCTTACACATTTATTTAGCAATAAAAAAATACCAAACCACTGATATATGCAACATTGTAAACCTTAAAAACATCATGTTAGTCCTGGCTGGTGTGGCTCAGTGGATTTAGCGCCGGCCTGCGAACCAAAAGGCCGCTGGTTCGATTCCCAGTCAGGGCACATGCCTGGGTTGTGGGCCAGGTCCCCAGTAGGGGGTGCATGAAGGAACCACACATTGATGTTTCTCTCCCTCTCTTTCTCCCTCCCTTACCCTCTGTGTAAAATAAATTTTAAAGTCTTTTACAAAATATTTTTCAAAACATGTCAATTGAAACACACCGAACACTGAAGAACACATAAAATATGATTTCATCACTATGAAGTCCAAAAACTGGCAAAACTAATTTGTAGTGATAAAAATCAGAATGATTTCTGTGGATAAGTGGAATTGATTAGAAAGGAGCATAGCTCAAGAAGACTTTCTGGGGTGATGATAAAAATGTTCTATATCTTGGTTTGGGTGGTGGTGACATGAGTATATAAAAGTGTCAAAATTTGTTGAACACAGTATCTGCATTCTATTGTATGTCAATTATAACAATAACAGTTAATATAGAAAAGCACTTAATCCTAAAAATGCTACTATGAACATTCCCATACTTGGTTTTTGGAGCACATATGTGGGCATATCTTTTGAGTTTATAGTTAGGAGTAGAATTGCTGGGTCATAGAATATGTATGAAACACAGCTCTGATACTTAGTAGCTGTATGACATTGGGCAAGTACCCAGAACCTTTAGAGAACATGGATTTCCTTATCTGTTACCAAGGAGCTAATCTCATCTTGATGGGTGCCAACCATGAAAACTGTTTTTGTCAGTTAACGAAAGGACATAAAGCTGAGAAACCTTATTCTCTAACATCACAGATTTTAGAAAATTGCTAACTGAAATATCAGTAAGAATGGAATATTCCACTCTTGCCTGGAGGATCTGAGTTACTTTGACACAGAACAGCAGCCTCAATTTCCAACCCAGGTGCAAAGCTTCAGATAAGGGGTTTCCAGCTACAACAGGCCACATTTATCTTCACCTTGTAGTTTCCAAGGAAACAGGATTTCCAGTCCTTTCATCTCAGGCCTAACGATAATCCCTTTACAAATAGCCTTCTGTACTTTGAGGCTATATCAAAACACCCTTTCTTTTAAATTTTACCTACACTCCATCTCTTCCCCAATCCTAGAATAACTATCTCTTCCTGTGCTTGTTCCTCTGATGTGCAGTCTGCCTTACAGCATTCAGTTAATAAAACTAAGTTTGTCAGACCACAGGTGGTCTTTATCACATGGGCTTTATGTTGGGGATTACGGATAAATGTTTGTAAAATTTGTTCACTTTGCCTAGGTAGGCATTTAAGAAATGGTAGTGATTTTTTATTATTCATGTATAAATTCGAGAAATGTTCATGTGACATCTAGTATTTGCAAGGCACCAATGTATTGTTATGTAGGGACAGGACAAGATAGCACAGGATACAGATAGACAACCACTATTCATTTGAAATGAAAAAAGAAAACCACCCCTGTATCTTCAATTGCTAGGGGAAAAATACCTTTACTGAACTTCACTTTACACGGAGTCAAATATAAATGAAAACATTCTCAAGACTATTTTACAGTTAAAAAGTACAATTTACACGATTTGCTAAGACATAAAACTATGGATGCTAAGAAATGGTAGAGTTTTAAGCAGAGTGAGAGCCCCCAAATGTTATCTGTTCCATTCTATAGAGAAAGAAATGCTCTTATAAATGCTCCAACAAAAAAACAGAGATAGACTACCTTACAAAAACTCGAAGGCGGAATGAAGGCTCATTCACCCGTTGGGGTTCCCCTCCCGCATACGGAAAGCAGCTTCCTCTCTTTGCCATTCCCCAGAGATTCGCAAAGCAGGCCAGGGTGGGTTGGGATGGAGAACACAGGAAACAAACACTGCCAATTTCCCTTCACTTCTATCTTGATCTTCCAAACCAAAGTCTTACCCCTGTCTTTCCACTTACCATAAGCTCACAAAATGCAGTCTTCTTTCGGGACATTGAGGACATACACTCCAAATGACTTAAGAAAAAGATTTAAAATCTTGGTTTGGGATACAAATGAAGATGCCATTTGCCAGGCATTTAGATGAAGAATGAACTTGGGAATATGAGAATGCGCTTTAGAAAGTAGCGAGATGACAATGGAGTTGGTTTAGTATTTGGGTTTTGCAGTCAAATCTCATAAAAGCAAATTAACCTGTGGTCTTAATTTTCTCAATTGTAAAGGAAAAATATTAACGCTTACTTTGTTCAGTTACTTTACGTCATTTAAAAAACCGATTGTTTACTATCTATCCTGAAGGTAAAAACATGGTCCCTTGCTGTTTTATGAACAACTGAATTGCAGTGACAATTCACAACAGTACATGCTCGATAAACTATTTTTATTACTATAATCATATCGTTTTGATTAGAAAAGGGGTGGGAGGAGAGATGGAAGTGGTTTGTAAACCATAAATACTCCGCAAACACTAACAAAGCCAGGATGGAAGCAGAATGAGGAATTTCAGGAGTTTGGTTAATGATCTGAGTTTCAACATTGTCGAATACTCCCATATTTGGGCCTGAATTCTCAGAATAGAACATGTTAGGGCTGAGATCATCCGGCTAATCGAAAATTCCTGCCTTCTGTCACCGTGCCCTGGCGAGAAACAGTACCGCCAGCCACCTCAGCTCATCCAATCCCAGCTCCAACCGTGTAACGTCACCACTCCGACGAGCATCCTTCTGGCCCAGCGCATCCAGTCTCTAAGCTACTGTCCCCGGGACTACTTCAGGCTGCACAGGCGCACAGTACAGCAGGGCGGGGCAAACGCGTGCGCACTGCGATGGGGCGGGGCTAGTGCGCACGCATTCTCAGTCCCTTCCCCGCCCTTTCTCTTCCCGGTATCCCAGTTGGTCTGCGGTCCGGTTTGGTGGCTACTTCCGGTGGGACAGCCGAACAGGGCGAGTCAGCTTCAGCTCCTCGTTATGTCCTACGGTCCCTTAGACATGTACTGGAACCCGGGGCCCTCGGGGCCCCAGCTTCGGGACTTCAGCAGCATCATCCAGACATGCAGCGGCAATATACAGCGGATCAGCCAAGCCAGTAAGCCGGGGGACAGAGCTGGGGGACAGAGCTGGGGTGCGAGGGCTGTCCCAGGGACAGGCCTGGGTGAAGCTGCCGTGACGTGGAGCCCGTTTGGGGCTGCGGCCAAGGCCTCTCCAGAAGACGTCTCGGGCTTTCCACTCTGGGGGCGGCGAGCTGTCATCCCCGAGTCTTGTCAGGCCCGGACTTCCTGAGGGTCCCGAGCCCCAGCTGAAAGGAAGCTTGAGTCTCTCCTTAAGAGTTATGCCCTCATGGTATTGGTGTCAAAACATCAGTCCTGACAGCCCCAGGGTGGGAGTATGTGTGTGTGTCACCTCGAGATCCGTGAGTTGATTTGGTGCAGTGGTCAGCCGAGTCTTTCCCCGTCATCGCCTACCCCACGCCACCGCCCCCCACCTCTCTTTCCTGTTTGGCCAGTTTGCATCGGTAGTTGTTTACTGATTTAAACTTTGGGTTTACGTTCTCCTCAGCTCTGGCTCCTTGGAAATCAGCAGCTTTCAATTAAGGGAAGTGGAGAGGGCGTGTGTTTGGGTGACTTAAAAAACAGTTCTTCCTTTAATGAATTTGGAAATCAGATACAATGACTTGTATTTGAGGGGTGAGATAACTTCCGTTTTAACAAAGAGAATTCACCGTAAACATTTCAATTCACATCATTCTGTCTTTTGTAGCAAAAGATTTGCACATATTTTTGCATTTCAAACCGATGAAACTTTTGTTTTCCTTCACTATTTACCGACTCTTGAACAAATCTGATACACAGAGAAACTCAGGGTCTTAGCCATAATCATATACTAATTAAGACACAGTAGAGTTGGAGGTGGATTTCAGATCATTGTCTTAAAACTTCATCCCCACAAGTAGTGTCTGAGTGAGACTAGCTGAATGAGTCAAATACAGGCTCTTCTGCCTGGGACTCAGTTCAGCCCTATGAACAGGAGAGCAGCAGCACCTTTACCTGGAAAAAGGGTGATCATTTGTTTTTTGTTATTGTGTGTTTTGTAAACTTGGCAGTACTGTTAATAGGCAGAACTAGTTGGCCCTGAACACAGTTATTTTCAGTATTTTTAAAGAACAGAGTATCATTTTGCTTTTAAATTTAAGTACACCATGTAGAATTTGAGAAGTGGGAAGTTCCCGATGGGAAGGGATTGAGACTGAGTGATTCGAAAGTGGAAAGAAGAGTATGTGGTCTGTTTAATCCAGAAATTAAAAAAAAAAAAAGAATATGACCCCTGGCTCGGAAATGTAGCAGTACTTCGTGTTCCGTTTTCTCTCTGTGAGGGAGCTGCAATACAAGTTAGATCAAAAAAGTCTGGTTCAAAGCCAAAAGTTTTCTGTTGAGGCTAAATCTAATTTTAATATCTATTTGTGAAGTCATTCTACATAATATTTGAGTATCAGGCTATGTGATAAGTACTGTGGGAACTAGCATGGATTCTTTCAAAAGGGTTTCTGTGGAGAACATAATCGATATAGAAAGTCGAACGGGATCAGTGCCATAGAAGAGGTATAAACAACATTAGGTATTCAGGGGAGAGAAAGATCATTTTCAGTCGGGAAGGGTCAGGGAAGGCATTATGGCATTTGAGCTAGGTCTGGAAAGATGGTGGAAAGAATGTGAACTTTTGATGGTAAAAAATGGAAGGGCATTCCAGGAAGGGATGAAATGAACAAGGCAATGTGGTAGGAAAGCATAGGGTGTATGTAGAAAAGTAGAGTTAATTTGGCCAGAGTGGTGGACTCCGCAAAGTAGTGGAAAATAGGGTTGGAAAGGTAAGTTGGTGCCCACATAGGAAGAGCTTTAAGTGCTAAACTGGGGGACAGGGGAGGGTTGGATTTAATTCTTTAGGAATATGTAGATTGAATTGGAAGGGACACACTGCAATCAGAGACACCGTTTAGAGACTGGAAATAAAAAGGAAGGAAATGATAGGAGAGGCTTCTTTGGTGATAGAATTGGTAAGATTTAAGATTGGGAATTGGGCTAAAGGAACATTGGAGTCAACCATTAATTACATTAATAACTAACATTTGGGTACATACTGTGTGCCAGGCAGTATGAAAAATTCTTTTTTAAAAAATATATAATCTTCATTATATTTTTTCCATTACCATTTAGTTCCCTTATACCCACCCCCTCCCCCTGAAAAATTCTTTACATACAATATCTTAATTTTATAACAACCCTGTAATTACCAATATTATTTTAATTTTATAGATTAGGAAACATGCTGAGAAAGATAAATAATTACCCAGCTAACATGGCAATACCTGAATCTGAAACCAGGTCTTTTTCTTATGATCAGCAATTAGCCTTTTTGTAATTTTTAATTAATATTACAGTTTTACAGCAGTTAACACTTCAGGTTACAAGTGACTTTTTAACTCCATAGGAAACTATGGGAATACCTGAGGCTGTTGAACTTCGTCGTCTTGTGATGTGTCTCCGTCCCCTGCTAGATCGTTAGTGCCTTTAAAACATGGGACATGACTTGATTCTTCTTTATGTTTCTAGTACTTACCTCACTCCCAAGCGTATGATAGATTCATTCATTTACTGTTCAACAAACATTCTTTGAGCACCTGTTCCATGCTGGGGATGGAGTTGATGAACAAGAAAGACAGAATCCCTTCACTGATTGTGTGTGTGTGTGTTTGTATGTGTGTATGCACAAATGCATACATACACATATATAAATAATGTTGAATAATAAGTGCAATGAAGGAGAAGCAGCACAAGGGAATAGAGAATGAGGAGAGGAGGGTGGGTGTGCTATTTGAGGTAATTTGGTCAAGGAGGGCCTCTCTAAGGAGGTGACATTTGAGTAGACACCTGAGTAAAGCGAGGGAGACAGCCCTGCAAGTACCAGGGGAAGGCATTCTAGGCAGAGGGAATAGCAAGAGCAAAGATCTTTGTGTGTTCAAATAGCAGGGAGGCTAGTGTGGCTTGTCTGCAGTTAGAGGAGAGAGCATAAGGTCAGGGAGGTAGCCAGGGATCATATCATGTAGGGTCTTGATGCTTGATAAGTTGTACATAGTAGATTTGAATGAATGAGGTTTTTCTACCATCTTGGAACTCTTGCTGCATTCTCCTTGTACTATGTGGTACTGGCCGCATCTTATTGACCCTAGGCAATATGAATTAGAATTCTTCCTTTGGGATCGCTTGGTGAGGAGTTGGGAACTTGAAATTGGCATGGTGACATTGTGTCTACCCACTGAGTACTGTCAGGCTAGCGTTTGCCCCCCAAACCTCTCTAAGCCATGGCCATCATATCTAAGTGTACATTCTGAACATGAGCTGAGACATATACCCACATCCATCCAACTCTGCAAGAACCTGTACCCATTGAAAATATGAGAGAATAGCGATTTTTTTTCTTACCTTTATAGTGACAGACATGGGTGTGCAGTCGCTGAGCATATCAGCCTGAAATACGGCAGGTCACCGCGTGGGTTGTTACAGGTACAGCTAAGGGTCACTGCTTGGTACAAAGAGTTGTTAACAGTATGTTTTTGGTACAGAGGGAAACTGCTTGACGCTGCCTGTTGTGGAATGAAAGGTCTGAGCAGGCATTTGCTGAGGCAAATATTGGAAAAAACCTAATAGCCTCCGAGTTATCTCTGAAGAAGTTGAAGAACAGCATTTCTGGGTTTTTGTTTTTTTTTTAAACTTTGATTTTGAGGATACGTTTATTAAAGCTGGGGACAGTGAAACAAGGAAAGGCCTAGGATAGAAGAAGCCACAGGAGAGAGCCTAGGATACTTTGGCTCCCTACAAATGTTACAGCAAAGAGTGAGCTTAGGTGGGGCTGCTGTCAGTTCATTGGAAAGTCAGAGAAAAGGCGGCCTTAGAGACTGATTCAGAGGGTTAGCCCGGGACAAGCTGTTGCTGCACTTTGCTCCCCTGGTTGCAAGTCTTGTGGGGGTCCTTAGAGTTTAGGAAAAAGAAAATTCACTCAAAAAGGAGATTCAAGTGAGCATGCCCCAAGGAGGGTATGCAGTAACAGCATTTCTGTTACTTAATGATGTTAATTTATTGATATTATTTTGTTTACTAAAAAAACAAAAAGCAATTGAACTTTTAAAACTGATTATCAAGAAATTCTGTAGGTTTTTCTTTCAAAGTTATTTTCATATTTTCCCTTTGCTTTCTATTTCATTGCTACCCTCTTAAGTTTTCGTGATCTCAACATCTGTATTCCAACAGCATACTCCCAGGGCCTCTGTTCCCATTCTCCTTCATCCTGATAATGCCATGAGCACAACGTCTGAAATCCTGTTTTATTATCCATCCACTCACCTTCTGAAGAGCCTGCAGTGGTTCTGTGTTGTTTGCTACATCAGATCTTAACATTTTACCTTGCTTTTATCCTCTCGGTCATCTTAACCCAAATTAACCATATTTTCTACTTCTCTTTACCCCTTGCTGTAGGCAGAGTTGCTTTCTTAACATCCCTAAACACTGACGTTTGCTTGTTCTCTTCCTCCTTTTTTTAATATCTTTCCCTACCTCACTACCTATCCATATTATACAATTCTTTTTTTATTTTTTATTTTTAAATATATTTTATTGATTATGCTATTACAGTTGTCCCATTCCCCCCCCTTATTCCCCTCCACCCTGCACACCCCCTTCCACCTACATTCCCCCCCTTTAGCTCATGTCCATGGGTCATACATATAAGTTCTTTGGCTACTACATTTCCTATACTATTCTTAACCTCCCCCTGTCTATTTTCTACCTATCATTTATGCTACTTTAAAAAAAATTTTTTATTGTTATTCAATTACAGTTGTATGCCTTTTCTCCCCATCATTTATGCTATTCTCTGTACCTTTTCCCCCTTTCTCCCCCTCCCACTCCCCTGTTGATAACCCTCCATGTGATCTCCATTTCTGTGATTCTGTTCCTGTTCTAGTTGTTTGCTTAGTTTGCTTTTGTTTTTGTTTTAGGTGTGGTTGTTAATAACTGTGAGTTTGCTGTCATTTTACTGTTCATATTTTTTATCTTCTTTTTCTTAGATAAATCCCTTTAACATTTCATATAATAAGGGCTTGGTGATGATGAACTCCTTTAACTTGACCTTATCTGGGAAGCACTTTATCTGCCCTTCCATTCTAAATGAAAGCTTTGCTGGATACAGTAATCTTGGATGTAGGTCCTTGCCTTTCATGACTTGGAATACTTCTTTCCAGCCCCTTCTTGCCTGTAAGGTCTCTTTTGAGAAATCAGCTGAGAGTCTTATGGGAACTCCTTTGTAAGTAACTGTCTCCTATTCTCTTCCTGCTTCTAAAATTCTCTCCTTATTTTTAATCCTGGGTAGTGTAATTATGATGTGCCTTGGTGTGTTCCTCCTTGGGTCCAAATTCTTTGGGACTTTCCGGGCTTCCTGGACTTCCTGGAAGTCTATTTCCTTTGCCAGATTGGGGAAATTCTCCTTCATTATTTGTTCAAATAAGTTTTCAATTTGTTGCTCTTCCTCTTCTCCTTCTGGCACCCCTATGATTCGGATGTTGGAACGTTTAAAGATGTCCTGGAGGTTCCTAAGCCTCTTCTCATTTTTTAGAATTCTTGTTTCTTCATTCTTTTCTGGTTGAATGTTTCTTTCTTCCTTCTGGTCCACAGCGCTGATTTGAGTCCCAGTTTCCTTCCCATCACTATTGGTTCCCTATACATTTGCCTTTATTTCACTTAGCATAGCCTTCATTTTTTCATCTAATTTGCGACCATACTCAACCAATTCTGTGAGCATACTGATTACCAGTGTTTTGAACTGTGCATCTGATAGGTTGGCTATCTCTTTGTCGCTTAGTTGTATTTTTTCTGGAGCTTTGATCTGTTCTTTCATATGGGCCATTTTTTTTGTCTCGGTGCGCCTGTTATGTAAAGGGGCGGAGCCTTAGGTATTCACCGGGGCGGGGTAACGCTGGTCACTGTGGTGTGATGCTGTATGTAGGGAAGGGGCCGAGAGGGAGCAATGGGGCTTGCTCTGCTCTCTGCTGGTTTTCATTCACTTCCCCCACTACCCACAATCAAATTGGGCCCTTCCTTTTCTGGTTCCTGGGTGGGTGGGATTGTGTACGTTCTAGGCCCCTGTGGGTCTCTCCAACGAACTCTTCTGTGAGGCTGGGAGTTTCTCATGCTGCCGCTGCCACAACCCCCACAGGTGTTTTCAATCAGAAGTTTGAGGGTTTATTTCCCCGCGCTGGAGGCTTGGGTTTCGTGGTCTGCTTCGCTCCCCAGTTGTTCCTCCTGGTTTATCTGCCCCCGAATGAGGGACTGCCCGCTCTACCAGCCGTGGCCTTGCCAAGAGTCCTCTCCGCCCAGCTGCCCATCTCCGCCCCTCCTACTAGTCTAGATGAATGTCTCTTCTTTATCTCCTTGGTTGTCGGACTTCCATACAGTTTGATTTTCTCTCAGGTCCGGTTGTTTTTTGTTTTTAAATTGTTGTCCTTCTTTTGGTTGTGCGAGGAGGCACAGTGTGTCTACCTATACCTCCATCTTGGCTGGAAGTCCTCAAATTATACAATTCTTTGAGTTATACTTAAATCCTGCCACATATAACTAAGCCTTCCTTCGCTTTTTAAAAAAGATTTTATTTATATATTTTTAGAGGGAGGGAAGGGAGAAAGAGAGGGAGAGAAACATCAGTGTGTGGTTTGTCTCTTGTGTGCCTCTCACCGGGGACCTGGCCTACATCCCAGGCATGTGCCCTGACTGGGAATCAAACTGGTGACTCTTTGGTTCACAGGCTGACACTCAGTCCACTGAGCCATACCAGCCAGTGCCTTCTTTTGTTTTTGACAATGAAGTCAGAAGGCATGGGCTTTAGGGGTCAGTAGATCTGTTACTGAGTCCCTGTTCCTCTGTGCACTGTTAACCTTGAACAGGTTATTTCCCCTTTTTCTCTGTTACCCCATCTGTCAAGTGAATAGTATCGTCAAAGTGGGTTGTTTGAAAGTGCCTAGGATAGTGTCTGGCGCATCGTAACCACTCAGTAAGTGGTGGTGGTATTGGTTGAGTTCCCCGCCCTACTACAGTGTGGTAGTTAGGTGAGCAGGCTCAAGAGTCAGACTACGGGATTTGAATCCTAGATCTGCTTCTTACTAACTGTAACATATAGCTTTACCCCTCTATTTCTCAATATTCTCATTTATTAAATGGAGTTAATATTTATTTCTTAGGGTTCTGAGGATTAAATGAGGTAATTTATGTAACATGTTTAAAACAGTGCCTGCAACATAGTGTTTAGGAAATATTAGCTCTCATTTTTTTTTTCTTTGAATTTGCAGGCAATTTCTTTTCACAGTTGAACACTTATATTCTGTATTCTCTAATGAATTTATGTTTCTTGACCTCGTCATTCCAACTAGAGACATCGCTGTTAGTTTCGTGGGAATAGAGAGACCGTGCATTGGTGTTCCTGTTTAGTTAGCTACAGCGCCTGGCGCAGCAGTGGATACGTAGTTGGCATTAAATGTGTGCTTAATTGATTTTATCATTGCTAAGTACATTTTACTTGGTCTTGCATTTGATAATAATAGCTATCCTTAATTGAGTCCTTTCTGCGCCACTGTCCTAAATTTAGATTCATATTATCTCTCATCCTCACAACAACCACATGAGAGTTATTCTCATTTTTAAGGTGAGGAAACCGAGGCACACAGGAGTGGAGCATTTTGCTCAAGATCAAAAAGCTAGGAAGTGGTGGAACCAGGAATAACAACACATAGGCAGTTGGAATTCAGAATCTGTACTCTTTTTTAAAAGAAGATTTTATTTATGTACTTTTAGAGAGTGGGGAAGGGAGGGAGAAAGAGGGGGAGGGAAACATCAATGTGTGGTTGCCTCTCACGCACCCCCTACTGGGCACCTGTCCTGCAACCCAGGCACGTGCCCTGACTAGTAATCAAACCAGTGACCCTTTGGTTCGCAGACCAGCACTCAGTCCACTGAGCTACACCAGCCAGGGCCAGAATCTGTTCTCTTAACCGTTACATATTCTGTCATACGTCGGGTGGAAGATTATACCTTTGATATTTAGTACTCGTGTTCGGTTTAGTTTGGAGCTTTACTGTTGTAAGACAGTGGTTAATTTTTATAAGTCAGGTCATTTTCATTGAAGCTATGTGAAAACAGTGTAAACCGAATTTTCAGAATAAGACACAAAATGACATTATTGTCATAATCACCTCAGGCTATCATTTTCTGTAATGTCAATAATGTGGGGTTTTTTGTTGTTGAATTTATGTTTGGCTTTTTAAAAAATACTGAATTAGAGCATTAGATGTCAAATGAAAATAATTTTTTTCCCACTTGTTATGGCACTTGCTTTCACTATGACTAGACTTTGATTTGGATTAAGGTTCATTTGGAGATTCAGATTCTGCTTAAAGCTCAGCTAAAAGAACATAAAGAGTGTTCAATTTAGAGTAGTTCTAGGTGGATGTTAGCTGAAATGTAAAATAAATTGATTTGCTTTGTAGTCTTTTAAAAGTTTTAGCCAAGCCATGCTTTTAAAAATGGAAAGTCACCCTGGCTGATGTGGCTCAGTGGATTGAGCGCTGGCCTGCAGACTGACAGGTTGTCGGTTCAGTTCCCAGTCAGGGCATGTGCCTGGGTTGCGGGCCAGGTCCCTGGTTGGGGGCCTGCAGGAGGCAACTGATTGATGTTTCTCTCCCTCTCTCTAAAAATAAATAAACCTTAAAAAAAATGAAATTCAGTGATAGGAGAAACCAAAGCCCTGTTTTAAAAATAACAAAATTGCTTACATAGAACTGAATGATTGTCTTTATATTTGACCTGGTCATCAGATTTCCAGGATTATGTAGCATTTCTTTTTCTTTTTCTTTTTAAAATTTATTATTTTTTTAAATTTCATTGTTGTTAAAGTACAGTTGTCTGCCTTTTCCCTCCACCTCCCCCCCACCTCTTATGTAGCATTTCATAGAAGATACCCAGTTATTTTCATCCAGAATGTTGTAACAAATTTACTAGAATGCTTAGAAAAAAGCTTTCTTATTAACCAAGTTGAACAGAAAACTCTATTTTAGATTCAATCCATTTTGATAAAAATCTTTCCCAATAGTATCACTTTACTTTTTGACATTTTAAATCCATTCAAGTGAAAATTAAGCATACATGTATTCTATTTTTTGTGTGTGCTTTAGGTTTATTAAGGAATACAATTCTTAGATGTAAAATAAAGGGGTCATTGAGACACTATTTTTGAATAAATCCCTGATGTTGGTGGTTATGGAGGGCAGTGTGCAAAAAATTCTGCTTCTTTGGATTCCAATAAACTACTGTTCTTATAATTTGAAATTTGGGGTATCTGATACCTGGTGTTGATGGAAACTTTTAGGAAAATATCTTAATAATCAGGAATTTAGAAGGAGTTGGTGGAGGCTTAGATTAATTCTGGTATTTCGCTAGCAAATGATCCTATAATGTCTCCCTACCCCATACTTCCCCGACTCTGCGCCCTCCGTGCTACACACACCACAAATTCAGGTAATCTCAACAAAAGAAGTAAAAAGCAGTCCAGATAAAAAAAAAGTTCTCAAATGAGAATATAGAAATAACAGCTGATTTTTAATGGATGTTCTCCATATTCTATAAAATCCCCATTGCTCTCTAGGATATTCAATAAGTTTTGATAGATGATTAATAACTTGATACTTTGACGTGTCTCCATAGTTTCTAAGGAGAACGCTCTACTTTATAAAAACAGTCAGTAAAATGAAATGTGTCTTTGAACTTTTGTAAGCTCTACCTTGTGTCATGTAGTCAACCAACGATTTTCTAGAGGGGTGTGTGTGGTTATGCAAATACAAAAATGAGTAGAATGTGGTCCCTGCTCTCCAGAGGCATATAGGCAGCCCAGTCCCATTTGTACACAGGTGGAGCCTCCCTAAGCCAAACTGTGGCTTGCTGAAACATTCCTTGGTTACACAGCCTCATTCTGAGACTAGAGCTTCTTTGTTATTATTGAAATTTAGCATTGAGCAGTGGTAGGAGTACTTAGAGATCATTTAGTCCTCACAGAGTTGTAAAGATTTAATAAGAAAAATCTACCCACATAAACAGAAAGTACTATAACAAATAGTAAGTGTTCAATATATGGTAGTTAAACCTGAATATCATATACAGTTCTTACAAAGAGACCCAGCAACATGAAATGACTTGAGTGGTACCACACACCTAGGTAGTGGTCAGGTCTGGTTTAGAGTTCTGGTTTCATTGCCAACTCATGTTCATTCACATCTTCTTGAAAGCAAGGGTCATGATATAAAAGGGAGACTAACTCAGTTAATCAGTAATTACTTATATACCCACTGAGTGCCTGGTGCACTGCAGGACTCTTGGTGTGTACCCAGGAATGTTGTCAAAGGTGGGAGGAGGTTGGGGAGCGAGCAAGTTAGAGCAAGGACGTCAGCCTATCTAGAGCAGAGAGCTATTAAGTTAGGGAGGCGTCAGATAGGCAAGGTGGGGCTAATTGGAACCCTGGAGGAGGAGGCCTGCCCTCTGTCACTACATTCTATTTCCTTTAAATGTCAGCCTTTTGAGAACAGAATGTGGCACAAAGAATATAGCCGTTGAAATTAGCCCTGGGTTTGAATTCTGCTTGTTATGACACTCTGCTCAAAACCCATCAGTGGCTTCTGGTTTCATTAAAATCCAAAGTCTCTGCACTAGTTTATAAGGCCCTATAGTCTGCTCCCTTCTACCTCTTTGGCTACTTCTGTTCTCTCTCTCGACTCTAGTCACACTGGCTTCTGCTCTGTTCCTCCACCATGCCAAGTGCTTTTGCCTTGGGGATTTTGTACTTAATACTCTCTCTGCTAGAAGGCTTTTCCCCCAGATATTTGTGTGGCGGGATCTTTTACTTCCTCTAAGATGTCTCTGCTCAGTGTCACCTTGTCAGAATTCTTCTCTGACCACCCTATAGAAACTAGTATCCACTCCCCAGCCCTCATCATTCCAGCCCTTACCTGAATTTTTTTCTTTATAGTACTTATCACTACCTGATATATGCTGTTTTATCTCTTTTCCTTAAAATATAAGCTTATTGACAGCAAATGTCTCCTGGAGCATATATAGAACAGGGTAAAGTAGGTACTCTGAATGAATGAATTTTGTAGCTCTTGCGAACCCTGAAAAGTAATTTGTCTGCTGAGGTGGACTTCTCATGGTCAACTGAGGGCCCAAATTTTATTAATAAGAATTATCTAATGGCCATTTGCTGACAGGAGCTCCTCATGTACTCTACACCTGGAAGAACCTCAGACTGAACTCTCAGCCCTACACCCTCCCACCCCCACCCTGCTTGTTTATGCCGTCTGAGTCAACCACTGCGGGGGAACCCTGGTTTCAGTCTTTCTCCCAAGGGACTGGGGCCTGCCTTGTCCAATCAGACTATGCAAATAATAACCTCATTTGCATTGATACCAACCAATCATTATTGCATGATCAGAACTGTACAATTTGGGCCCTGGCTCGTGTGGCTCAGTGGATTGAGTGCTGGCCTGTGAACCAAAGGGTCACTGGTTGATTCCCAGTCAAGGCACGTGCCTGGGTTGTGGGCCAGGCCCCCCAGTTGGGGATATGCGAGAGGCATTCGATCACTGTTTCTTTTGCACATTGATGTTTCCCTCCCTCTTCTTCTGCCTCCCTTCCCCTCTTTCTAAAAATAAATAAAATCTTTTTTAAAAAAGTGATTGTTGGTCAAATAGGATCACACTTATCAAGTGTAAAGGGAAAACACACCTCTTTTCAATAATTTACTCAAAACACATTCTGCTGTCAATAATTTACTTCTGACACTAGATATGTGGGTTTTCCACACACCAAGCAATAATCAGCTTTTCCAGACACCATCTGGGTATCCTGCAGTTTCACTCAATTCCAACTTTGACTACTGGAGTTAGCATCAGATTCCACAGGTTAAGTAAGGGCTCACTTCCACAAGACTTCACCCCATGCCAATTGCAGATGAGAAATTGAGGTTCCCGTTACTACCACCTCCTCATGTTCCACTGACTTGCTAGAGAGGCTCACAGAACTCAGGAAGACATTTACTTACTAGGTTACCATAGGTTATCATAGGTTACTATAAGAGGATATAATTCAGGAACAGCCAGATGGAAGAGATGCCTAGGGCAGGTATTTAAGAAGGGGCTCTGAGCTACCTTGCCCCTCTGAACTCAAGGCACCATCTCTACTAATGGGAGGTTCATCAGATCTAGTTTAAGAGTTTTAATAGAGCTTAATCTGCATCCTACCCCCACTATTCCTCCTGTTTGAGGTCTGTGCGTCTAGCTGAAAGTTCCAACCTTTTAATCACTTGGCCACTCTGGTAACCAGCCACACCCAATCTAAGGCTACCCTAGTCACTTTATAGCATAAACTTGGTGTGTTCCAAAGGGGCTCTTTATGAAAAACAAAAGACACTCTTATCACTCAGGAAAGCCCAAAGGTTTTAGGTGCTTTGTGCCAGGAAATGGTGACAATGACCAAATATACTTTTTATTATATCATATCAAGTATATAGCCCAATGGCACATAGTAAATGCTCAGTACATTCTAATGTCTGCCCTCTTTTATAAATTATTTGTATGGCTAGTCAGTTGGTAGCTTTAGTGATATCCTGATTCCCATTTGACTTAGATAATAAGGAAAACCCACATGTTAGTAGTGAAAAATGATTTATATCTTATATAATGCCGTACTAGCAGAATGCAGTAATTATAGTGGTTACATCTTCCTGTAATCAGGTGAATCCTGTATCTCCATTATAAAGTTGGAGTTACGTTTTTGCTAGAAAAGTATGGTCTGAAAATAAGATAAAATCATAAGTTGAAGTGCTGCAAACCTGTATATTTTTGACTTTATAGATTTGAGGTTGGAACATCTATGGTACAGTGATTGCTTTGGCTGAGGAGAAATAACTTGTGCCTACTGCTAAGGGGTGGGTTGTTCAGCTTCCACTTAGGAGCAGTCACACAACAGTCATTTACAAGATTTTGCTAAATCATTGTTTCTCATCAGACTTAGAAGCTGTCCACGAACAAAAAGTCTTGTAAGAGTTTATTTGATCCAAAATGATATCAATTGGTGGGAATCAAAATCTCAGCAAATGGTCAAGAGAATGTCAGTTTTACAGCTTACTTTATACTTTAGAATCAAAGGGGGAGACTTTAGGGGGATTATGTGAAATCCACTGGTGGTAGGTTAGAGATGTGGGAGAAAGCAAAGCAGGGATATCTCTGAGATTAGATGAAAAGTAAATGGGGAGACACATACTTCTTTACAGGATAGTTATCAGTTACAACACAGAGATGTGTTGTATGGGGACAAGGTAACAAGAAGGGGTTCCATGGTCTCACAATCCGGTGCTGTGGTGCGATGGCTGTGTCCTGAGGGATCTGGAAAAGATTACTCTGACAGTCCAAAGGAGTGTTACTGTAGGTGGATAAAGACAATAGGAAACTTCTGGTCAAGATGACGAATAAGTAAATGCAGTACTCATATCCTCTTGCAACCACATCAAAATTACAACTGAACCACACAACAACCCTTATTCAGAACAGCTGATCCTCCATAGTGGTTTGTGGTCAGTGGTCCCAGCCAGTCCTTACAACCAGTAGGCCTGGGGGTAAATCCTTACCTCAGCTAACCAGTAGGGTGTGCACAGCCTACATGGGGGTATGCACCTAGAGTGCCCAGCTTGGGTGATTGGGGAGGCTGTACCACTAGACCCTACAGAACACCTACTACATTGGGCCACTCTGTCAAGCCCAGGAGAGGAAGCAGCTCTACCTCATACATGGCGGGGGGGGGGGGGGGGGAAAGGGAGGCTGCCAAAATGAGGAGACAAAGAAACATGTCCTAAGTGCAAGAACGGAACAAAACTCCAGAAAAAGAAGTAAACCAAATGGAGATGAGCAATCTACTTGATGCAGAGTTCAAAGTATAGTTATAAGATATTTAACAAACTTAATGAGAACTTCAACATCATAAAAAGGACGTGTAAACTATAAAAATGAACCAGTCAGAAATGAAGGATACACTAACTGAAATGAAGAATAATTTACAAGGAATTGACAGTACAGTAGAGTAGATGAAGCCAAGAATCAAATTAGTGATTTGGAATATAAAGAAGCAAAAAACACCTAGTCAGAACAGCAAAAAGAAAAAAGAGCCCCCCAGATGAGGATAGTATAAGGAGCTTCTGGGACAACTTCAAGTGTGTCAACATTTGCATCATGGAAGGTGGTGGCAGAAGGAGAAGAGAGAGAGCGAGAAAGTGAAAATCTACTTGAAAAAATAATGACAGAAAACTTCCCTAGCTTGTTGAAGGAAATAGATATACAAGTCCAGGAAATGCAGAGATGGACCTCTTTAGGTTCATCCAACCAAGATGAACCTAAAGAGATCCACACCAAGACACATCATAATTAAAATGCAAAAGGTTAAAGACAAAGAGAGAATCTTAAAAGCAGCAAGAGAAGGCAGTTAGTTACCTACAAGGGAGCTCCCATAAGATTCTCAGCTGATTTTTCAACAGAAACATTTCAGGCCAGAAGGGATTAGCAAGAAATTATTCAAAGGGATGATAGCTCTACCCAGCAAAGCTATCATTTAGAATCGAAAGACTTAGAGAGCTTCTCAGAGAAGAAAAAGCTAAAGGAGTTCATCACCACCAAACCAGTATTACATGAAATAGTAAAGATTCTTTTTGAAGAAGGAGGAGAGGGAGGGAGAGAAGGAGAAAAGGTAAAATATGTGAACAATAAAATGGCAATAGATACACGTCTAGCAAAAATTGAATCTAAAAAAATAAGGAAACAAGCAGAACAGCAACAGTCTCATAGATACAGACTTCCTAAAATAATTTTTAAAAGATTTTATTTTTTAGAGAGAGGGGAAGGGAGAAGGAAAGAGAGGGAGAGAAACATCAGTGTGTGAGAGACACATGGTAGATTGCCTCTCACACGCCCCCAAGCGGAGACCTAGCCCACAATGTAGGAAGTGCCCTGACTCGGCATTGCACCGGCTGCCCTTCTGTTCACAGGCTGGCGCCCACCCCACTTGGCTATACCAACCAGGGCACTGGTAACTTTTTATTAATAATAAATATACATCTTGTTCCAAAAATGTTTGCTGTAAAACTTATGTACTAGTGGATTGTAGTTTTTATTGTGACATTTGGTATTAAGGCCATTTTATTTTTATTTCAAATTTTATTTTATTAATTTTTATTTTTATTTTCACCCGAGGACATTTATTCATTGCTTTTAGAGAGAGAGGGAGGGAGGGAGTGGGGGGGAGGGGGGAGGGAGAGAGAGAGAGAGAAAGTGAGAGAGAAAGTGAGAGGAAACAACATCAGTGTGAGAGAGAAACATCGATTGGTTGCCTTTCATATGTGCCCTGACTGGGGATTGAACCTGAAACCTGGGTATGTGCCCTGACCAGGAATCGAACCTGCAACCTTTTGGTGTGTGGGATGACGGCTCCAACCAACTGAGCAACACCAGCCAGGGCCTATATTTAGTATCAAGGCCCTTTTAAATGTGATTAAATTTTTATCCAGTGCCATGGGAAATCTGGAAAAATTTGGAAGTTCTTTGGGGGTGATGAATAAAACCACCATCCTCCACTTAAAGACATACTCTATGGGACAAAGATGAACCTCAGAATTTAAGGGAATGTGTATGCCAAGGTTTTGATCATGACAAGCTTTCTATTAGTTGCATGTACTTACTCAGGATGTGGGAAGAAACTGCTGATCTTAAACATAGGGTGCTCATGATGAATCTGTTTCTTCTTCTAACAAATCTTTTTTCCTTCCTCTCCTCAGCTGCCCAAATAAAGAATTTGATGAGCCATCTGGGAACTAAACAGGACTCCACCAAGCTACAGGAAAATCTGTGAGTAGGTTCCTGACAAGACTGGGTGTTATGAGGGCCCTTCGAGGACACAGTGCCATTGCTGCACGGACGCTTAGGTGCCAGGCCCGTGAAGTCAGGGTGAGAGGCAGTGGGACATGAAGCAATAGGTGGATCAAGAAGGCGGCAACAAAATATACGAATGGACTGTGATCTTCTCTGCGTCTTAAAGTCCTTGATCTCTGGTACTTTCTGTCCTTGGGCAGTTTAGCAGAGCAGGTCAGGGAAATAGAGAAGGGAGCCCCTCCCTTTCTTAAACTATATTTTGCCTCAGCGACCCTCCCTGTTGGCAGAGGACTCCTGACGGTCTACAGAGGTCATCTCATCTAGTTGCATTTCCAACTGTATACATTATTAGAAAAAGTTTTTTCAGAATGACCCCAGAGGAGCCTGAGAGAATAGTAGACTGGTATTCTTTTTATCATATCCTTCTTGAGTACCTTTCTGCTGTTAAAAGTTCTATTATTCATCTGTAAAATGTACTGAACAATGTTCTTTGTTTCCTGTTTTAGATGTTGTAAAGTGAAAGAAGGACTTACTGCTTTAAGCTTTTTCCAGGGAGATGGGAAGTATCTCTGGATGTGTTTGTCCTGTCCAGGATGTTCAGGCTCCCGACTGACTCCCTCTTATTTTGGACTCCCTTGTTTTTTATCTTGGAGTCTCCTTTGCAGTGAAAAAACATTAATAATTAATAGTGTGGTTTCTTTGTCCTCCCTTAACATCTTTGTAGAAATGGCCAGATAACAGAGGACACCATGACCGACAGGAGCTCTTTTTGTATTTCCACTGTTCTTCAATTCCACCTAATATATTCCATATTCGTCCCTCTTTAATGTCCTTTCCCCTCTACTCTTTATATGTATTTACACACTATAGGACTTTTTTTGTTTTTAGAGGGAAGAACCTGAAAGTAAAGCATAAAGAACCAGTAGGGGCTCAAGGGTAAAGCTGAAAAAGCACCAGCTTTAAGCAAGAACTTGGGGGCAGATCTTTGGAGGTTGTTGTCCAGGCTAGGAGCTGTGTTTTGAATGCACATTTTACCCAACCGCCAGTGCCAGGATTCTGTCTCTAGGCAGTGGGGCTGGGACAGTCGCCCTGCAGACCCCCTGGTCAACTCCTCGTGAGAGTTCTGTGAGAGAGTTCAGTGTGTACAACTCTGAGATTTAGCTCTGGGGGCAGTTGCTCTTCTTATATTTCTATCAGAACTGCTGATGTGCTTTTCTCTTCTCCCCAAAGAGTTAAAGTAACTGATCAGCAGGTTTCACTGAGGCGGGTTCTCTCTACTCAGTCATGTGAAGACGCCTTGAAGTGGGTTTGACTGGGTAGTAGTTCTGGAATTTTGCTGTGAACCTGGGCATCTAGTAACCTATTTCTTCAGGTGCCCTTTCATTCCCTGCTTTGTGAGACACTCTGAGAATAAGCTGATACTAACTATAACAGCTCTCAAGAAGTGAGAAAATCCTGAAACATGTCTTTTGTCTCTTAGGCAACAGTTACAGCACTCCACAAATCAGCTTGCCAAGGAAACAAATGAATTACTGAAGGAATTAGGGACCTTGCCCCTTCCCTTATCTGCTTCAGAACAGGTAGGTATTTTCTACTTTTGTTGTTGTTGCTTTGTTTTTCAATAGGAAAGGACATTGTTTCAATGGGAAGACAGTGTGTGAAACAAAAATAACTTCACTTTGGTGCAGATAGACCTTCTCTAAACCTCAATTTCATTATCAGTAAAATGGGGAAATGCAGCCACTGTGACAAGAGAAAGAATGCATGTACTAGGTCTTGCAAAGTACCTGGCACTTCGTAGGTACTCAGTATGTGGTGGCTGCTGCTATTGTTAGTAGTAACGTATTAATATATTAATAAAATAGGTTTAACGTTTAACTGAAGGAGAATCTCAACGTTTGCATTTTAGGTTTTGGCCAGCAGCTTTACATTTTCAGGCTTGATGCTAGTTTGTTTTGTATCCAGTATCTATAAACTTCAATCATATGTCTTTTATATTTTGCAGTCACCTTCATGTCCCATAAGAGTCATTCCTAGGTCTCAGGTTGAAGAAATGCTCAGGAAAAAAGATTTCTCTTTTTAAGTCATTTATTCAGTGGCCATTTAAATCCTTTCAAAACACACGCTTCTATAGGATTCATTAGTTTCCTTGAAATGCCACGCCTTTGTTCGTACATTCCTGATGTCACATGTGCTTCCTCCTCTGGGGCTTGATGCTTTCACCTGTCACTCGTGGTCTACCTCAAATCCTCTCTCTTTTAGGGAAAAAAGAAACCTTCATCTACCTAAACCTGTTGTGAGTCCATTTTGCTTTTAGCTTCTATACCATTCATGGGGGACACTTAGCTTATATTGCTTTTTATTATTGACCTGTTTAAATGATGATGTCCCATCTCTGATGGCTCTAAAGATGAAGCCTACAACTTCCCTATCCAGGGGTTGTCTGTGAGTTGTGGCTCTTGGAACCAAATAGTGTCAGTGTGTTGTGATCATCATTTTGACATACAGTAGAAATAGAGTGTGTTATTGTTACATGAAACTTGTTTCATATATATATATTTATGTATATGGTATTGCATCAAGATGTCGCATTCTTACTGTGTGTCCCCATCAAAAGAGTTTGAAGATCACTACTTTAACCTGTACCTGGTAGGCCGTTTAATGAAGTATATATTCCGTCTTTGGAGTTTTGGCGCCCCTTGCACAAAAGAGAGGATCCAAGCCTGGATGCTTTCCCATCCTGCTACAAAGTAGTTAAGATAAAAAGTAGTCTTCATGTAATCACCCTTTGGTTATCCATCTGTGTCCTGTTTGTTTTAGTTGTAACTCATGCTGATATTTCAGTTATGGACAAATCCCCCCTTGCCACCCAGTATCTCTGAACTGTTCCAAAATTATCCCCTCCTCCTCCCAGCTGTGCACTTAGGGAGTACACACTTGCAAGTCACAGTAGTAGTGAAAAAAGAGTCTAAGCGTCTGATGCAGACAGAGTATTGAAAGTACCTAAGAGTTAAGTAGTAGCCTAAGCAAAATATAAATAGAAAGTTAAATCTGCTGCCAAAAAAACAGAAAGTGGATGTAGTGTATTCCAACATCAAATAGAAGTTATTTTCGAATTATGCATGCTGTTGTTCCCTTCCATTATCTTGGATCATTAAAAATATGAAATAGATCTGCAAATACACTATCTCTGGTGAAATATAATTCCTTGATTCCCTTCTTCCTATTGTGCTGAATACTCTTTTCCTTTTCCTGTCTTTCTTCATCTAATTCATCTTAGCCCCATTACCCATCTTGTTACTGCCCTATGCATCAAGCCATACATTCTACTTTCAGTATTTTTTCATATGTATGTACTATCATCAGTGATCTTCTAGCTGCTAAATCTGGGTCTTTTTGGTTCTCACTCCCTTTTCCTCTCTGATTCATTTGGTCCTCTTACCTATCCTGTCTCCGCTGAAACTTTCTTTTTTCCATGATTCCCTTCCACTTTGTCCCCCCACTTTGGCGATCCCTTTCTGGCCTATTTTCTCTTACCCCAGCCTGAGTCGCAGCCTCCTTCTCTGAGTGTGCCCCTCGGCCATTGATCTGTAATTTTCTCACTCTGTGCTTTCTCCCTCAGGAGTCCTATCTACTCTTATAAGCTTCCTGTCATCTTTATGAACATGCCCCTCAGACCTTTTTCCAGCCCCCGCCTCTAAGCCCATATTGCCAGTTCCTCTTCTGAGCTCTCCTCTTAAATATACTGCCTTCATCTGAAATTTAATGTGTTGTCTTATACCGAATTCCTCTTATTTCACCCAAACCCCTTAACTGTGCTGACTGGCAATACATGTTGTCATAGAAAATTTGAGCCTTTTGACCTAATATCCACTCACCCATTTGTCCTGAGGAAAAACAACAACAAAAACCAACTATGTACTCTGGAGCCAAATTTCCTGGATTTAAATTCTGCCTGTGCCACTTACTATGTGATCCTGGGGAAATTACTTAACCAGTCTCTGGTCTCGGTTTTCTGATTTGTAAAATAGGGACTAAATAGTACCTAATACAGGTTCTAGCATGGATTAAATGAGTTACTATATTAAATACTTACATCAGTACAAGCACTGTATAAATATTAGCTCTTACAGTAGGGCTCACTTTAGCTTTATTTATAATAGTTAAAAAGTAGGAACAATATAGAAGGAATATTTGCATAAAATTTACTAGATCAGCTTGATGAAGTATTATGTAATAAAGACCATAATTGTGAAGAGTATAGTAACATGGAAAATGTTTATAATATACTTAAAAGATCATATTTTTGGACAGTGAGATTGAGGAATGATGTTTTTCCACTCTTGTTACAATGTTTATGAAAAAATAAAAATCCCAGAAAAAGGAAAAAAAGTTTCTCATTTCTAAATTTGCTTTCACTATTACTACCACCCTCCCAGGTGTGAAATTTGAGTCATTCTTGACTTTGTCCCCTTCCCCTACAGCCACTCACTGAGTCGTAATGTTTCTTAAATTTGTTCCTTTGTGTTCCCGTTACTGACAGCACATCCTTCTAACCTTAAACCTAGACCATCGCAGTAATCTTTTTACGTTTTCCCTATTCCGTTTTCCACACCAGCACAGACTCATTTGTCTAAGCTGTCATTTTGCACCCATTGTGTTTCCTGCTCTGAAATCTTCATTGTTCTTTATTCTTCAGAGGTTAAGTCTCAAACTCATTAGCTTGGCACTTTAAAACCTGCTACAGTCAGCCCTTCCCTGCCTTTACCATGTCATCTTTTAGCTGTTCTCGTGGGGGGAAAAAAACCCTTTGGTTCCAGCCATTCCAAACCATCTATCTATCTCCTTACAGATCCTCTTCAAGTTTCTACCGCCACGCCCTTGCTCACGCTGCTCTCCTGCCTGGTTTGCCCAGCCCTTCTCTCTGCTTATCCATGCCTTACTCTTTCTTCCAGTGCCCACCTCCTTTTGGGGCCTTTTAGACCCCTTGGATTCTTACTGATTATACCTCCTCTAAACTCCTACAGTACTGATTAGATAGGCAATTATTTATAATAATGACTTGTTACTTGTATGTCTGTATCCTTTATTTACAAATACATGGTGTTAGCTCTTTGAGGTGAGGGATGAGTTTTTACTTCTATGTCCTTAGCACAGAGCAAGTGCTCTCAGTATGTGCTTTTTTGAGACATAGAATCAGTAAGCTTAGTTAAGGTAGCTTGTAACTATACAAACTTGTTTTAAGGTTCTCAAAGATTTAAAACATCACCATAGGAAAATGACCCTATGGTTTTCAGAAAAGCTGTGAACTCAGCATAGTTGAATACAGTTTTAACATTTTAATAAAAGACAATTTCTGTTTGGGTCCAGTTTGAGTCCACAGGTATTTATTCTGCTTTTGATTCTCCAGGGAACCAAAATTCTGAATTGCAGTTCCCTCTGAAATCACCTTACAAAGTAAATGTCACCCAGTTCCCAGGTTTGTCAGAATGAAAATTCGGATGAGGCCTATAATATTAACCAGGGATTCGAGTTAGCAAAGAGCAAAATTATTAATTTAAGGAAGAGCCTATTTCATAACAATTTTGCTAGTAGGGAATCTTTAGGGGGTATAATATTGCTTTTAATGGGTATTAAAACCAAATGATTTAGACTTACTATGCAGTTTCACATTTTTGTTTAATTTCCTTAGCGCCAGCAGAGACTTCAGAAGGAACGCCTCATGAATGACTTCTCCGCAGCCTTAAACAATTTCCAGGCTGTGCAGAGAAGGGTATCTGAAAAGGAAAAGGAGAGTATTGCCAGAGCAAGAGCTGGATCTCGACTTTCTGTAAGTTTATTCCCCAGAGAAGACCTTTGCAAATTTCAGGATGGTCTTTTCTAAGTCTTTTTTCCCTCTGACCATTGGCCTTTATTTACTATCCCCCCAAATAATAAATATAGGCATTAGCTGCTGCAAAAATGTCAGACTGATATAACCTGTGTAAAAGAGATAATGTTTTATACGGTCAAAGACTAGAAAGTAAAGGGCACAAAGGTTTTAAAAAGTGACAGGTAGAGTTATGTGTGATTCTTTTTTTTTTTTTTTATACTGGCCTTCCATTAAAAACTTAAAAAAGAAGAAAGAAGTAATCTGTTTCTTAGAATATAGTAGGCTAGGTTATTTGGACTAGCTTTCTCTTTGAAAGGAATGAACAAACACTAGATTTTAACAGCCCAACTTCTCAAAAGCTCCTACGAGCCATGAAAATTTTAAGGTCAAAATCTAAGAGAAGGTAAGAACCTATAGAGGTGAGCAGAGCACGGAAACTGCTTTTGCCCTGAGTACATTTACTAAGGACAGACTTGAACTTCAGTTTTGATGTTCTCATGGCATGAAGGTAAATAATAGCCAAAGCTCAGGGTCCACGCAAGGTGGAAAATCTAAAGGAAGATGCTCCTCAAATTAAACTGGGCCCTAAGAGACTATATCCTCAGTGGATTGCCAAAAGATTGCATTCGCACTGAGCCGAGCAGGCAGAGGACGGCAGGGGGGGGGGAAATCCAGGCTATAAGCTGTACCACAAAGTAACCTTCAGGCAGATTGACTGGCAAATTCATACCACCTGAATGGCGCAAAAGCCTTAAGCTTCAAGTAGTCCAGGCCTGGTAGAGTACCTAGGTGCCAGGAAGAAGCAAATAGAAGTCCTCTCTGGTTAGATACCTTTATCCCAACCCTGAAATAATGCCCTCAAACATTTTCTGATGTGTGAGCAAGCAGCATAGTATTAAAAATAACCAAGTACACAAGGAAACAACCCTGGACGAGGACTAGTAGAAACAACAGTGAGGTGAAATAGACTTACGAAGACTTCTTTTTTAAAAAACTTTATTGATTTGAGAGAGACAGACAGACAGACAGACATCGATTTGTGGTTCCACTTATTTATGCGTTCATTGGCTGCTCCTTGTATGTGCCCCGACCAGAGATTGAAATGGAAACCTTGGCATATTGGGACAACGCTCTAACCAACTGAGCTACCCAGTCAGGGCTTACTAAGGCTTCTTATTAGAATTATAAAACAACTGTACTTACTGTGTTTAAAGAAATAAAAGAAAGATTTGCAAACATCTGTAAGAAGCAGGAAACTATGCAAAGCTTTGGGAAAATGTCAAGAGATTTTCTAGAATTGAAAAATATAATATGGAAATTAAAAACTTCATGGATGGGTGGTTTGTGTAAAAAATAGATTAAAAGATATTATCCAACTTGTGGGACGGGGGTTAAGAAGGTAAATAGGGAGGAAAGATTGTGAGAAATAAAGAATGAAGTGAGAGGATCTAACAGTTTTAATTGGAGTTACAGAGCAAGAGTAGAGCAAACATAGAACAAATATTTGAAGAGAAAATGGGTGGTAATATTTTATGACTAATGAAAGACACTAATCTGTAGTTTCAAGAAGCCAACCAATCCCAGGAGGTATAAATAAAAATTTTCATCTAGTACATAAAAGAGAAACTTCAGAACATCAAAGACAAAGAGAAAGATCATAAAAACAACCAGGGAAAAACAACAGAATACTCTAAAGATGCAATAGTTAGATTGACAGCTGACTTCTCATCAGCAACAGCGGGAGCCAGTGGAGTGCCCCCTTTAATGTTCTGTAGGACAATACTGGCTACATAGAATTCTAAACCCACTGAAAGCAGATAACCAGAATGAGGGCCAAAGACATTTTCAGGCAAAAGAGAGTTCATAGCAACTCTCTTTGGGAATTGCAGATTGAAACCCAAATGATGTACTATTTCATGTCCAGAAGAAGGGCGAAATTTGTAAATTTTGTGAACACCAAGCATTTTTGTTAGGGATACGATGCAACAGGAACTTTTCTGCCTGGCCAGTGGTTGTATGAATTGAACAACCACTGGAAAGCATTTTGGCTGTAACTTCAGAACACATGTACACCTTACGACCCAGTAGTTCTACCCTAGAAAAAACTGTATGTTGGTACCAGGCTCTACGTACAGGAATGTTCATGGCAGCATTTATGTAGTAGTCAAAAATTGGAAACCTCCAAATGCCCATCAACTGTGGAATAGATAAATACGTTGTGATATACTCATATACTGTAATATCATACAGCCAAGAAAACGAACAAACCACAGTTACATTTCAGCATCAGGGACGGATATGCACAACCCGGTGTAATCCAATCAAAGCAGGAAAAGAGCCCTGGATTGCAGGCCCGGTCCCCGGTTGGGGGCACAAAAGAGGCAACCACACATTGATGTTTCTCTCCCTGTCTTTCTCCCTCCTTCACCTCTGTCTTAAAAATAAATAAATAAAATCTTTTTAAAAAAGCATGAAAAGAGTACAAACCAACAACATAATCCTATTCATGTAACGTTCAAAATCAGGTAATATGATATTAAATAAAGATGCATATCGTTACATGTGTAAAATACGAGAAAATGATTATCACAAAGTCAGGGTAATGGTTACTTTAAAGGGAAGGGAAGGGGGTTGTAATTGGAGAAGGGCACTCAGGTCAGCTTTGGGACACTAGTAGTGTTTTATTTCTTGACCTGGGGATAAGGTAAAAATTCAAAAAAAAAATCCCAGTGTTCCTGTGCCTGAGTAGAATTTTGAAAATTTAAAAAATTTTCTTATCCTTTTAATTATTGCTATATTAAAAATGGAGAGCTTTTTTAAAAATGGGGATAGATTGCTCTTTTAACCTTTTTTCTTAGTTTCTTAATTACAAAATTAAACGCATGCATTAGATTGATTTTTGAAGTGAGTTTGCTACTTAAGTACCTAATATGCTGTAAGTGTCCATTTTTAAAAATCTTCTTCTTTTTTTAAGATTTTATTTACTTATTTTTAGAGAGAAGGGAAGGAAGAGAGAAAGAGAGGGAGAGAAACATCAATGTGTGGTTGCTTCTCATGTGCCCTTCCACCGGGGGCCTGGCCCGCAACCTAGGCATGTGCCCTGACTGGAAATCGAACCCGAAACTTGTAGTTTGTGGGACAACACTCAACCAACTGAGCCACACCAGCCAGGGCCATTATCACGTTTAATCCTCTCTTTTGCCCATATTCCCTCCATCCTGTCTAATGTAGTTACTGTTCTAGGCCCAAACTGGAAGGCAGATTTGCTTTCTCACCCTTTTCTTAGTCGAGACAGATTGCCAGAGCCCTGTGCCTTCCTTTATAGATCTGGTTGGAGCCAAGGGATGTTGCTTCTTTACACTCTAGCTAAAAGAAGCTATTGTCTTGTGTGTCTCTGACATGTTTCTGGATATCAGCAGCAATAATGCCCTCTGCTTTCTAGGCGGAAGAGAGGCAAAGAGAGGAGCAGCTCGTCTCTTTTGACAGGTAAAGGAATTATCAGACAACCGGCTGGCTAGTTGAGATAGGGTTCTGTTCTATTCTATTCTATTCTATTCTATTCTATTCTTTTTAATTTTAAAAATCAGTGAGAAAAAAAGGTGGAAAAAATAAGGGAAGACCTGGTGTGGGTAATTTATAATCCACCAAATAAAACAAAAATATCCAAACCATGGGTTTTTCCAAGGTCTTTGAATTATGTAAGGATTACTTTCAAGGTAAATAAAAATTCCAGGAATCCCCTGATGCCTGTGTTGGGGACAGAGCCTGGCTCATTAGGAATAAGTATTAAACCACAAATCTACAGATTAGGAGGTCTAAAGCATTTTATCTCTAATTCTTCAAGGTTATTGGGTCTTTGTTTACTCATCTCTAAAATGGAGGCAACTCATTTTTCTAGGACTATTAAAAGAGAAGGCAGTTTGTATCTGAAAAATGTCTCCATTCTTAACTTCTTCAAACTGTATCAACTATAGTAGGTCCTCAAATAACACCATTTTGTTCAATGTCATTTCCTTATAACCCTGACTAGATAGATGCCGTAGGAACCTAAATCTTGTTTATATCAATTAGCCTATATGTGTTGTTTTGCTTAAAGTCACAGAATCTGTTATGCACCTCAAAGGGGTGCTGTATGATTCAGCTTTCTATCTCCAGCACATGAAGGAAATTTTTTAAATAATGTCAAGATGACATATGATTTATGCACACTGTTGGAAAAAATGCTTAATACTGGATTTTCAGAGTGTTTCACGTCTAGCATGATATGTCTCATGCCTGTCTCCTAAACAGGGTACCCAAGGAGTCATAACATTTCACTAACTTTTTACTTTGGTTTTCTCTTAAGAGGTATTTAACCCAAAGCATAATCTTAAGATTTCTGGAAACCAGGAGATGTCTTTCTGTTGGACTGCCGGGTCATTTAGCCTGCTCTTCTCCTTCCGTTTAGTACCCAAGATAGCCACACAGCTAGCACTTTGAGAGTGCCCGGGAAGAGAATGGGCCAGTACATGCTTCACTGACTTCGGATCTTTGCCTACTTTCTTTGTCTGGCAAGCCCTAGCAAGATTGCACAGTGTACCCCCAGATGGAAACAGCAAGGAGTCCCATCCCTCATAATTCTGCCTCATCTCAGTGTTGCCCGTGAAAGCTGGGACTTTGTTTTCTTGGTGTTATCAGCCCTTTGCCTCTGGATATGAAGAATGCAGCCCTGAGGGACTTGGGTTGATTGATACCGGAGGATTGGTCCTTCCGTAGGCTCTTTTGGCAGTAGGGATGTTGGAGGTGTCTCCTGCACACCTTTGAGAGGAGGAATCAACTAGAGTGCTTGTCTCCCTGTAGCCACGAGGAATGGAACCAGATGCAGAGCCAGGAGGATGAAGTGGCCATCACCGAACAGGATCTGGAACTTATTAAAGAGAGGGAAACAGCGATTCGGCAGCTGGAGGTGAGAGGTCATGTTTTTCGTTTGACTCGATGTAGCTGCACTGTATAATCCACTTGGATTTTCTCTCAGTGATTATGAGAAAACATGAAATGAGTCACTGTGTGATTTGGATATTACGTTTCAGTGTAATCAGTGGTGAATTTGAACTACTCTTATAATGATAATTTGCCACGGTTCCCAAGAATACCCAGTTCCTTTTCTCAATCACCATGTCTTCTATGGTGTCTATGAGAATATGCATGGAGAACAGAGCAAGGCAAACAGATACTGTCTTGCTCATTAAGACTTTACCCTCAAACCTCAATGCCAGTCCTTAGGTGAGGTAGGGCTCGACAGGGAGCCCCTTTGCTTAGTCTGAGTAGCTCAGAATAAAGGTAAGCCAAAAGGTTTGCTCCATTTTTGCAAACCAAAGTTTTGCTAATCCTAAATTGTGGATATCACTTCAGTGGTCAGAGAAATTGGAACAGTTTTAATGTGGGGGTTGAAAGAGAGATATCAGGGCCTTTCTTACCCGAGTTTCCAACTTTAATTTTGCGCAGTGACCAGTAAAACATCCTTACACCAAAGACTGCCATCCCTGAAGGGGCAATAGGGAAAGGAAGGTCGTAGAGAGGAGAACCTTTGAGCTCCTCCTTGACCTTCACCTGGGGCAATAATTCTGAACCCTGACAGCACATTAGAATCACTTGGACAATTTTTTTAATGCCTTAGCTCTCATCCCCTACACACCAATTATCAGTTTGGGTTATGTGAACCTCCTGTCTTTTGTAGGTTAAAAATGGGCAAATCACAAGCGACCCTGGGAATGGGTTTTTTTTTAATTTTCCAGATGATAATATGCAGGCAGGTTGGGACCCACTGCCCTGGATCCCATCAGTATCTGGTCTTAAATGAGACAGTTCATCCTCAAGTTTGATTATTTAATTTCCTTCAAAGATACCGTATCTTTCTTTTTTTCACCTACTGCTAATAATCATCGACTTGGCTCTCTAACATCAGAAATAATGTTACAGTAGGGAGTGAGACATAACGAGCTAAGGTAAGCACTGTAACTTAGTGGGTGTCAGGGATGTGAGGGGCACTTCACATTTAACGGAATTAATTCCAAATTCCTTAACCAGGCTCAGTTTTCACGTTCAGTTATTCCTATATGCCAACCCTGTTCTAGTGGAAGAACAACACACTACTGTGTGTCTCCTGCACTCTCACACTACACTTCTGCCACCTCTGGCCACCGAAGGTGTGGGGTTTTTTCCACATCAAGCAATTTTGCCACGCCAGCTGGTTATTCTACAGTTTAACTCAATTCTGACACTATCTACCAGGAATTAGCACCAGCTCCCGCAGGTTGAGTTCATCCCCACACTTCACATGCCAGTGGGAAGTCCGAATTGTCACCTGTGCTTCTGATGGACAGGCTCTAACTTGGAGGCTCCCAAAACCCCCTCCTTGGTTTTGATTAATTTATTAGAGTGGCGCACAGAACTGAGGAAAACAACTTCCTTGCTAGATTACTGGTTTGTCATAGAAGGATGCAACTCAGGAATAGACAAATGGAAGAGACACCAGGACAGTGTGCGGGAAGGGACGCAGAGCTTCCATGCCCTCTCCAGGTGTGCCGCTCTCCCAGGACCTCCATGTATTCAGCAGCCCGGAACTCTCGGAGCCGGATCGACATGCAGGGTTTTTATGGAGGCTTCATTTCGTGGGCTTGGTTGACTAAATTATTGGCCACTGGAGATTGATTCAACCTCCAGTGCCCCTCCCCTCCCCATACTGGGGCTGAACGTTCCAACCACCTGATCACAAGGTTGGTTCCCCTGGCAGCTCCCCATCCTTAGGGGCTACCAGAAGTCAAGTCTTTTTTTCTTTCTTTTTTTTAAAGATTTTATTTATTTATTTTAGAGAGAGGGAAAGAGAAGGAGAAAGAGGGAGAGAAAGATTAATGGGTGAGAGAAATATTGATTAGTTGCCTCTCACACGCCCTCCAACTAGGGACCAGGCCCACAACCCAGGCATGTGTCCTGATCAGGAATTGAACCACGACCTTTTGGTTTGCTGGGTGATGCCCAGGCCACTGAGCTACCCCTGTCAGGTCCTCAAAAGTCAAGTCTTTAGAATAAACTCGGGTGTGGTCGAATGGGGCTTGTTATGAATAAATAACAGAAGACACCTTTCTCTTTGATCAATTAGGGAATTCCAAAGGTTTTAGGAGCTCTGTAAAGGGAACAGGATGAAGACCAAATGTATATCATATCTATGTTATAGTGAAGCTGGGTGTATTTGCTCTAAGGACCCAGTTACCTTTCTGTTTCTATGGCTTCTCTTTAGCTATAAGGCACAACTCAAGTCCTACCTCTTCTGCAAAGTCTGCTCCACACAGCGTTCTATATACCATTTATTAGTCATTTCCCATACGAAGCCCTTCTTATTTATGTTGTTGTGTGCTAATCCCCTCAATTCCCAGTTAGCTAGTAGGCCCTTTTGTATCCACAGCAACTAGCAGACTGGCCCAAGTATGGCAAATGTCTTTAAAGTTTAAAAAAAAAAAAAAAAAAGAGCATGGGCCTTACAGATATAATCCTAGCTGTGGTGCTTCGTTTTCTCATGGACGAGCTATGTGGTTAGACAAGTTACATAACCTCTCTGAGCCCCATTATACTCAAAGATACTTACTTCATAGAGTTACTGACGATTAATTTAAATATAAAGGAGGCATAGTAACATCGTTAAAACATCATAAACTTTTAATTCTCAGTCTGGCCACTTGCTCGCTGTGAAACCTTAGTCTATGAGTCATTAAACCTCTCTGAGCCCCGGTTTTCTCTTCAATAGAATGG
Source organism: Desmodus rotundus (assembly GCF_022682495.2). Classification (NCBI taxonomy): domain Eukaryota; kingdom Metazoa; phylum Chordata; class Mammalia; order Chiroptera; family Phyllostomidae; genus Desmodus; species Desmodus rotundus. The sequence goes on from NC_071389.1 coordinate 17,085,536, forward strand.
ACACAATACATGTCTTATTGGGTTGTCGTGTGGACCGATTAAGTAATAGTAGTAGCTAACACTTATATATGATTGATAAGCCTTAAAAACACATGTGTTGTGTTATAGTAATAGCTTTAGGTATGTTACTAACTTCAGGTAAGTAGAGGAGATGAATCTCTAACATGTTGCTTAATGTTAGTTGTTTTCTGTATTCCTTAGGCTGACATTTTGGATGTCAATCAGATATTTAAAGATTTAGCTATGATGATCCACGATCAAGGTGACCTGATTGGTATGTATTATTAATACCTTTAACTCCAGGTGAGTCAGTAGTGTTTGTGTGCAGAGGAGTCAGTAAAATGTGTCTTAGGAGTGCCATTTAAAAATTAGTAAGTTCAGTTTCTTAGCATTTTTCTTACGTTGTCAAATGTAGAAGTTAAAGTGAGGTCTCAATGGGTGTTCAGCTCCATTCAGTTGCCAGAGCCTCGTGGTAAGTCTTTGGCTGTTTAGGGAAATAGCTGTGAGCTTCCCAGCTTTATTTCCAGAAATTTTCACAATTTTGAGATTAGTAAGTCCTTTTTTAAGCTTTCTATTAGGAAATAATTTCAAGTTCATAAAAAGTTGCAAAAATAAAAATTTTTTAATAAAAAATTTTAAGGACGTCCTTTATAATCTTTACCCAGACTTTTACCTCTTGTTAACATTCTACCTCATTTGCTTTTTATTTGCTCTCATTCTTTCTCTTTATATAATGTGTTAAACAAAAAAATTAATTTCCATGGCTGAAAGCCTTTTTAAAAGAAAAGGGTTTATTAGGCCACTGCTAGCAAAAAAAGACAACCAGTCTTGGGGCGTGGAGTCTAAAGCACCAGCAGCATGGCTAGGTGGGGAAGACAACGCGTTCGTCGTCCTTGAGTTCTGCCAGCATTTATATATCTGATAGTGGGGAGAAAGATGGAAGCCCTTCTGAAAGGATTACATTAGCTGTAGACAAAGGGGATGGGAGAAGGTGAAGCAAGGTCAGTTCTGGGGGAGGTGCAGTGCAGTCCCCAAGTAAGAAGTGACCACTCCTGTGAATTAGCTGTGGTTAGCAGGTTGGAATGTTCATATATAAATAAGAAGCAGAGGCTCCTGGGGTTCTATGGCACCTGGCTGTTCTTTCTTTTAGATAATTGTAGAAATAGCCATCTGGAAATTAATACAAAATTCCAACAGGTATACATAAATGTGAATGGTCTTTTGTCAGAGCTGGTCCATGGCTATTAACAGGTTAACTGTCTCTTTCTCTTAATCTGCGGCTGCTGTAATTTTAATTTCGAAAACCTTAGAATTTTTTTTTCCTGTCAAATGTATATACATAACTTTTTCTGAACCATTTGTGGGTAAGTTGCATACTGCATAACCCTTCCCCCTCCACACTTCAGTGTTTATTTCCAAAGAATAGGGCTATTTCTTACGGGGTTAGTGACTTTTGATCTCGTGGCTGGATAGTTGGAATGGTGGTGGTGAAACCAGGACCCATAACTCCAGGAGTTTGTTCAGTTTGCAGTCTTGAAACACCAGGTTTGGTAAAACGTCCATTGCCCTCCTTTCTTGCAGACAGCATAGAAGCCAACGTGGAAAGCTCAGAGGTGCATGTGGAAAGAGCCACTGACCAGTTACAGCGAGCTGCTTACTATCAGGTAAAAGAAGGTACCAGAGAAAGTCCCTCTGTGCCACAGACTTTATGGGCCATCAGAATATACTAGTGATTTTCAGCCTTTTTCACTTCTTGGCATACATAAACTAATTACTAAAATTTTGTGGCACACCAAAAAAATATATTTGTTGCTGATCTGTCAAAAATATAATTTTGATTCATTCACACTGGACGGTGGTTTTTGTGTTTGTTGTCATTTTTTTTATTTGACAAACTAAGGGAACAGAGGTCAGTGCCCCTGACTCAATAGTCAGGTGTTGCATGTTTTAAAAATTGCAGCACACTGGTTGAAAATCACTGGGATGAACTGACACGTTGAGAACAGTTGCAGCCCTTTGCTTAGGCTTCAGTTGGAGGCAAGAAGACGTAATTGCAGTCCTAGTTCCAATTTTAGGATTTTCCTTTGCAGAGAGATCTACAAAAAGACATCAAACCTTGAATAAGTTTATATAAAAGCCTGTTAGCTACAGAGCTAACCCTGTAAGCTGGCATGATACCTAAATCTGGTTGAAGGCTAATTTTACATCCTAAACAGTTGAACTTTGTTTCAGTTAGGATAACAATTGATACAAAGTAGGACTTTGCAGACCCTTTCTGTTGACTTTGCCATAGAGGGTGGATGTAGAATCAACTCTGATGGCTGTTTACCTGTGAATAAGTAGGGGTCTTATCATTTTGGGTTTTTTTTTTTTTTTATCTATGAATAAATAGGGGTTGATGGTTTTACTTTCTGTAAAGTGACATTCTTTTACATATTATTTGAAACTGGTTTTATGATCCATCTGGGCCTTTATTGGTATACAAATACTGTGAATGAGGTTCATCTCATTTCTCAATGTGGCGTTGCATGGCTTTTTAGAAATAAATAGCATTTCAGTCATTTTTCATGCTCCTAGGATAGCTGTATTTCACCTGGGAATATTCTTTAATTTGTATTTAATAATAGTGTTTCCTTTTAAAAACTGAATGATGACTTTAGTATCCAACAGCAAAGGAATAATTAAGTAAATTAACTACATCTACTCAATGTTATATGGGAATTAAAAGAGGTGTTTACGAAGGGTTTATAATAACAAAATTTTTATGCTAAAATGTTAAGTGAGAAAAACATCAAACATCACACAGTACGATCCCAATTATATGAAATAACAATTTGTATAGGTAAAAGATCAGGAAGAAATATAATCAAAATGTCAACAGCTTTATCTGTGGGTGATTATTTTCTTCCTGCCTGTCTGTATTTTTTATAGCAAAAATAAAATTTTATAGTAGGTATAAAACCTTTATTAATATACACATGCACAAATAACTTATTTCATTGCAAATAATGCCTAGCTAAACTGTATTTGGGAGCCTGGAATTAAAACTTGCACTACTGCCTAGCTCTGGTAACTGTTAAGATTTGGGGCAGGTCTCTGCATATTCATTCGTGGATAGAGTTAATTTTGAATTACCAGGAGGCAGATTTATGAGGCACTCTTGGAATAAAACATTTTAACTTGTTTCATGAGTATCTTCTGCACACATTTCTCTTCTCAGAAAAAATCTCGCAAGAAGATCTGTATCCTGGTGCTTGTCCTGTCGGTGATCGCTGCTTTCTTCGCACTTATCATGTGGCTAGTTTATGGAAAGTGATTGCCTCGGCGCTTTCTCCCACGGAACTGTTTTCAAGGGCAAGTGCTTGCTGGAGTCTGCCAGAACAAACTGATCACAAGAAGAGAGCATGTATCAGAGCGACCTGTAATTATTTAGTTAGAAACTACTAACCAGTCCTTGGAATTAGTGACCTCTAGAGGCAGTATTTATCCATTTATGTATACATTGTATTGATTTCTCAAATTAGGAATTAATTTGTATTTTGCTTTCTCTTCTATTCTGATTGCTCTTTATCCCAAATGTTTACTGAAAATTTCATTCTAGATATTCTTGTTTTAACAGGTGACACTACAGTCTTGTAAATTGTCTTTTTTATGTGTATACAATATTTACCTTTTTACTAGCAACTGAGATATAATTACTTTCTGGCACCCAGCATATTGGAATTTGTCAGAAAAGTAAAATAAGCCAGCAATTTTTATTATTTAACATTTTAAGTTGAATTTTTAAGAAGCCTATTCTCTATCTGCTTTGAAGGATTTTGGCAGTGTATTTAACTAGAAAGTTAAAAATTGCACATGTGGTCCAGATTAAATGAGAAGTATCTAGTTGAGCTTACCAGGTGTTGAGGTGCACATTAGTCTGGGTTTAAAGTTTGCTTTATTACCTGCTGGCCTCATCCACAGCAGCTCACCTATGCACACACTAAACCATCACGTTCACTTTCCGAAGAGACTAATTTAATTAACATTACTATACTCCAAGGTGTCCCTCTCCCACCTGCCTGTATAGAAAGGGATAATTAGACAAAGCATGCTTTTGGAAAGCCAATAGGAGTTGTTTAGAATGATTTAATCCTTTTGGTGGTGTCGTTCAGTTGTGGTTCTGCATTTCTGGTGAATGATGAATGTTGCGGTCCAAACACCGCCCTGCCCTATAAGGGTTGCTGGGCATTTGATGGCAGGAAGATTTTAAAAGCTAAACTGAAGTTGGTTTAAAATTTAGTGCTGTGAACCTGGAGATAAGGCAAAGAAAAGGTTCACTTTTGTAAATAATACTGGTTTGAAATAGTGATGTTAGACTTAATTTATGAACAAGGAATTAATCTCATAGTTTTAGACAAAAAAATGTTTCAATAAAAGATCGTTGTAATATAAATATTTGTTCACTTCCCTTTTTCACAGGTCTATCTAGAACAGTTAAAGGGAATGTGATTTCTTTAAGCTCTCACATAAATGTGAATTGGGCCAACAATTTCAGTTTGTCCTTAAGTGAATTAGAGGATTTGACTACGCTGGATATATTTATATTAATTTCTTCCATTCCCTTTAATGTTCCTTAACCTTCTTTTACTAAACCAATGTGAACAGTAGGGAAACAAGGGCCCAAATGCATAAGGTTTTTTTGCACTCTTGCACCATTCTACCCACTTGATACAAATAAACATTTTAAAAACTTTCATAGTAAGTTTTTATGAGTTAACTTCCTAATGTGGTAGTTATTAGGTAATGTGTTGTCCTTTAGAAAAATTGAGACCTGCAAGAAGACGAGATCAGGGGAGGATGGGTTTGGGGGTGGAATAGGTGCTGCTGCGGTCCCTTCCTTGAAAAACAGGCGGAGAGCTGCTGGGATATCACAGTGGCCCAGGCAGCAACTTCAGAGCCGATTTCTTGGTTCTATGATCAATGCCCCTTCAGCTCCAAATTATAGCTGGACTTGGAGATATCATTTGTAACATTCCAGGCAATAAAAAGTCTTTGATTGTGAAAAACTATTTGAGTTTGGGTGAAATGAAGCCACTATAGTTCTGTTCTAAAATACTATGTAAGCCAGTAGTGGTGGTAATGGTGACCATACGTAGCAAATATGACCTTGGCCTAGAATTTGAATGGCCTGGAATTTGTGGCAGTTGCAAAGAGGCCAGATGGTCCTAAAAACCTATTCATAGAATCCTTATCTGTGTTTTTTCCATCGTTGTGGGCACCATGATCCAGGACAATGGTTGACCATGGCTTCACATGAAACACTAGAAAATTACTGATACCTGGGTGCCCCTGCGAAAAGATTCTACTTTAGTTAATTTGGAATATAGCCTAGGCATAGGGGCTTTTAAAAGGTCCAGCTAATTCTCATGTATAGCCATGGTTAAGAACCATTGGAGTGGAGGTCAAAAACTAGACTTGGGTACTGAAGGCCTAGAGAATCTTAGCTCTGCCGTTAACTTGCTATAGGTATTCGGAAAAGTCATCTAACCCGTAGGCCCCAAGTTTTATCAACAGCTCTCTTGTAGTTGTGAAATTCTCTGATTATAAGGACCACAGGGGTTTGGTCCAAACATGCAAATTCTGTTTGCTTCTGTATTCCTTTCCTTTTTCTCTTTTCTCTTTCCTTTATGGAATGTTCTAGAAGTACTGGACAGATCTAGCATTCCCTCTTTAAGTCAATTAAAACTGTAGTAAATTTACTATATATGGTAAAGTAGAAATGCCAGGCTGGCTACTTCCTCTTGGAATGTTCCAGAAAAAGAACTTGTTAGCTGCTAGACTGGTGCTTCCAGGATAGGTTTGTCTTGTTTTGCTAAGGGGTGGTGATACGCTGCTTTACCATTGGGCAAAAATATCCAAATGAAATTATCATTCAGTCAGTGCAAAGTAAAACGCGCTGAGCCTTCTCCATTCAGTTTTGTTTTTCTTCTGTTCAGAGGCTCTCCTCAGTCATGGGAATGAAGCTTTTGCTTCTGGTCACTAATTGTGGACCAGAACCCAGTTCAGTTCTCAGTCTGTCCTGTTTCCTAGTATCTCTAGGTTTCAAAGATTTTTTTCAGTATTGCCTTCCAGTGCTATGAAACACAACTACTTCAAAATCTCCATTTCACCAGGAAATAGTTTGAAAGGGTTTTGATCCCCAGCCTCTGATCCTACTTTTAAGGCGAGTGAATAGTTCGTTTTAAATACTTATCCAAAATGAAATTTGATTGACAGTGTAGCACTTAATTTTTAAAGATAAACTTAAAATAATAGAATTTTTAATGTTGGACTATGATTAAGGACCAAGCTTTTACCAGTCCATAGAGACATGAGAAAAATGATCTAATAGGCTTTTTAAAGTACTATCTTTGAGGCTGAGCTAATGACTTTTTCAACTTTTTAAAACAAGGATATTTCAAGATTATAAAGATGAAAAGGTGGTGATATTAGGTGGCAGTCTTCATTTTTATTTTTTACTTTTTTTGAGAGGGTGGGGAGCATATGGTAAAGAAGGAGTCTTTATTCAGTGCAAAACAGCACGTTGCAATATGGCACGGCTCTGAAAACAGTACCGCTGTGGAACAGCTCTGGGGCCAGGCCCCTTTCCACCCAGCTCTGCTCTGCTCCACGAAGGGCTGCTGTGCTCCGCCCCAGTCTGCTCCTGCTCTGCTCCGCTCCTCTCTGGCAAGACACCAGCATTCCAGCTCAGCCTGGAAAGCACAGTCTGCAGTCTTTGGTGGAAAGGGAAAGTGCACTCCGGCAGTCTTTATTTTTTAAACCTACTTAGTTGGCACAATAAAAATCAACATTCCTATAAATATTTTCCTCTTCCATGACAACTCTAACGTCTGAGCCGCTCATTTAGACTTGCCCCATCACTTTACAACTGAAGAAGTTGAGGCCAGGAATGGCAGTCTCCTACATGAATTGAAAGGCTTTAGGAATTGCTCTACATGTGAATGGGTCATTTGTAGGGTAATATTTGAGCTCTTGCTACCAGCAATTTACTATGCTAAATGTTAAATTTTTTAAAACATTTTATTTATTTATTTTAGAGAGAAGGGAAGGGAAGGAGAGAGGGAGAAAAACATCAATGTATGTTTGCCTCTCACGCACCCTCCACCAGGGACCTGGCCTGCAACCCAGGCACGTGCCCTGACTGGAAATCGAACCGGTGACCCTTTGGTCTCTAGGTTCATGCTCAATCCATTGAGCTACACCAGCCAGGGCAGATGTTTTTTGTTTTGTATGTAATATTTCATACCCACAAAATCATTTCAGAGAGACATTTTTCTTGTCCCCTTTTTATGGATTAGGAAAATGAGGCATGGTAAGTAACCTGCCCATAGGCACACAGTTTAGGAATGATGGAGCCAGGACTTGATCTCAAGCACTCAGACTTCAAAACCACACCTTTCAACACTAGACACTGTCTCTGTGCATCATTGATACAAACTACCCTACTCACCACCTCTTCCGTGAAGCTTTCTCTAAAAATCTGGAGTGGTGGCAGCTTCTACCCAATTTTTCATGAACATCTTTTTGTCAGTACCTTGTGAACTTTTCATTAAACCCCAAGATAAATGAAGCCTCCTGCTCGTACCATATATACACACAGTTGTTTTTTGCGTCTTCCTTTGATCACTTTGTGTTCCAGAAAGTTTTTCTGGCCCTGACCCATCAGGGTGTGGCACATTTGGTTGGGCGTTCAGTCCCCTGCTGGGGTACGTAGGGGAGGCAACCAATTGATGTTTCTCACATCAATGTGTCCCTCCACCTTCCCCACCCTTTGGCTCTCCCTAAAAATAAATAAAATTTAAGAAAAGAGAAAGTTTTTTGATATCAATATGGTCCTAATGTCTTAGATTCTATTCTAAGGAAGTCTCAATGTCTAAGAAATTAATCTGTCTTTCTTCCAAATCCAAAAGCTGCTAGCCAATCAGCCTTTCCATTTCAAAAGCTTAAGGGTCTAGAGTCTTACACTGTAGACTGATGCCCTCCAGTTTGCTCATCTATACTGACATCATTGGTGCCCAAACAATGAGCCTTTTGCTTTATAAAGCCTAGGTAAGTGTAAGGTGCCCTCAAATCACAAGCCAGTGTAAATATCAGCTGTGCTGAAAGCAGGAAACATGACCAAGGAGTAAAGAATTACAAGGGTAAGAACTCAGCTTTGGGTTTCTTAGGTTGGATAGTCAGCAATAGAAGGGATTAAATAATGGACCACCCAAGGAAGTTGAGAATTGAAAGGCAAAGTTGACATAGATGTTATCAGGTCACTCATAGCTAGAAATGGCTTTAATAGCACCTCATACCTAAAAGGGGCATAGAAACTCCAAGGCCTGCACAACCTCTGTAAATAAAAGAAACTTGTCCTTTTCTGTTACACTCAAAACACTTTTGAGACAATTTAGAGAATCATGTCCCCGTGCTCAAAAGGAGAGTCATAGTCTGTTTACTTGAACCCCGGTTTAGAATTTGTATTTTCCCCATCAGCCTAATCTTTTCTTTGAAATCACAAGACTGGAAAGGAGGATATTAACAAGTCATTTGATAAGTCATCTGATCAGTTAATATCCTTGCTGGATGAGTTTATTGTGCTTTTGAAGGCCAGAGGAAAAGGTGGTTCTCCTACCTGCCTGAGAGTTGATAATTTTAAAATCCAAGTTACTATGTTGCAATTAAATCTTGATCCCTGGAGATGTCATTAAGGGCAAAATCTTTTGAACAGATTGATGTTCAGTTTAAAATCTAGAGGGCCAGTAGCAGGGAATCAAGAAAAGAAGTAACTCCTGATCATGTGCAGTGACTTGGTGAACAGTTTTCAGTTAATTCCTTTAAAAACTAACAAACAGCCCTGGCTGGTGTGGCTCAGTGGATTGAGTGCCGGCCTGCAAACTGAAGGGTTGCTAGTTCGATTCCCAGTCAGGGCACATGCTGGGTTGTGGGCCAGGTCCCCAGTGGGGCGGGGGGTGGGATGTGAGAAGCAATCACATATTGATGTTTCTCTCCCTCCCTTCCCCTCTCTAAAAATAAATAAATAAAATCTTAAAAAAAAAAAAAGCAGGTCAGATAATCCATGCTTTCTACAAAAGTGAAAACTGGGCATCAGTACATGATAATAAATATGATTGTATCAACATCTAATTGTGCAGGACAGTTGAAAACTGGGCATCAGTACGTGATAATAAATATGATTGTATCAACATCTAATTGTGCAGGACAGTTGTGATTAAAGAGCATGGCCTTTGGCATCATATAGATTTAGGTTTGAATCCCACTAACCCCTTGTTCTAGGGTGAGGCTGGGCAATTCAATCTCTGAACCTCCACTCAGTGATCATAACACCTATCTTAAGAGTGTTGTGAAGATTAAATGAGATGATCCATATAAAATGCATACTTGCCCAAAGAAGTAAGCACCCAACAGACAAAGCCATTATAACCAGAGGCCCTGCTGATAGTCTCAACTAGCTGTTGAGCCAGGGCAGGCCTGAATCGTGTTTCCTTTCACGATTTAGTCACTGTAACCGAAATTTAAAAACCCAAAGGGACCACAGCTTAATTACTATTGAAGATTTGGATGCTTGTCTTCTGGTCAAGTTGTTCCTGGCTCCAGCTTGTCCAGACTTTATTTCATCAACAGACTATTTTGCAGTGTATAATGTGCACTTTTTTGCCCAAATTTTTGAGGGAAAAATAAGGAAGCATATTATACATGGATAGTACCTGAAATATCTGTATCTGTTCTTGTGTTTTGTAATTAGTTAACATAAAATATGTTCAAAATAAATGCTAAAACTCCTTTATAATACAAAAAACAAGTATCTAAATATAAACACATTGAACTTAAAACAAAAGTTTTTTTCCTGAAAGTTTGGGCCAAAAACGTGGGTGCACATTATACACGGGATCGCATTATACACGGCAAAATATCTCACACCCCCAAAGCAGATTTCCATATAATTTACGGAAGCTCAGGAGGCCCAGATTTGGATTAGGAAGGGGGAGTGAGCATGCAGCTCTGCAGAGAAGTGCCAGAAGAGAAACAGAATGAGTGATCACTGCAGTCTCTGAGCTCTGCGCTCTAGCTCCTCTCTAGATTGGGGTGCGAGCCTGTAGAAGGGATGGAGTTGGGAGATTTAAGAGCTCAGCAGGGTGCTTGCTGCCGGACTTATGGGGAGACCGACACCTCTCCTTTAGAAGCACCTTTTCCTCAGACACCCCCCAGCTACAGAAAACCCTAGTCTTCGGAGACTCTTCCAGAGAAGGCCAACTGTCTCAAACACTGAAAAACACCTCAAAATCACATCCCAGTCTCCACCGATACCAGAAGTGCCCTGTACGTGCGCGCGTACGTGCGCGCTCGCGTGTGTACGCACAGGATACTGGGATGCCGCCTCTCCCCTCTGAGTCTTCCAGTTTCCCGGCGTGCTTCGAGCCCGCCAAATGGGAGGGGGAGACGCAAGATGGCGGCAGCCGCGAACTCTGGCTCCAGCCTCCCGCTGTTCGACTGCCCGACTTGGTGAGTGGCGGAGCGACCAGGGGTGGAGTGGCCCGGCCTGGCCTGGCCAGAGCGGGCTGGGCGGCTCCATTCTCGCAGCGGGCCGAATGGTTCCGACACCGTGAGACTGATGAGGCAGAACAGTTCGTCGGGCCGGGCGGCGTGGGGAGGAACCGGCAGCCCGGGCCCAGGCACTGAGGAATCCCAGAGTTGGGGGATTCTGAGGCGCTCGCTCACGCAGCCCCTCCGGCAACGAGCCGTTTGCCGGAGCGCAGCTGGGCCGTGGCCCTGAACTTACCTCAACTCCTGACTGCCTAGTGCTCTTGTGAGCGCCCTACCTGCCCCGCTGCTCTGCATCCCGAACGCGCACGAGCTGGCATCCCGGCCTTAACCCGACCTCAGAGCCCCGCGTCCCCTGCGGCGCTGCGTGCGTGGCCGGGTACCTGTTCGTCTCTGGCGGACGGGGAGCTCACTGAGGGCAGGGACGGCTCCGACCTACCCCAGTATCCCAGCGACCAGCGCGAGACCGGGCACAAGTGGGCATCAGTCATTGTTAGAAGGGACCCTTTCACCCTTTCTCAAGTTCTTGGGAATAATGGAATAATTTAATTTAGCCTTTGAGTAGAGTACAAGATGAATAATTATGAATCGCCTGGCAGGAAGCCCCATCCGAGTGCGAGCTCTATTTCTGCTGCAACTCACCACAGTGTATATTGTTTGTGTTATTCTTTGCCTCCCGTTCTGTCGGGATCCTCAAGGGCAAGCGCTCTCTGATGCATCTTTATGTTCCCAGCTCCCAGGCCTTAGCCAAGCACCTAGTAGGAGTTCAGAAAGGATGTTTTGGATGTAACATTGCTTTTCCTGTTTCCCAGACAAAACGGGCCTTTGTCCAAGGCTCTGTCCTTTCAGCAACTGCCCTAGAGGAGTTAGCGCAGAATTGGGAGATGGCTAGGTTGCATCTTCAATTAGATGAACAGATACACACTTTTTGGATGCAAATGTAAGGACAAACTTCAAAGGAGCAAACACAGGAAGCATGTGAATGTGTGGCCGTTTGTTTTCTGGGTATCTTTGCATTTTTCGTAACACCCAGTTACTTACTTAAGTCTACAAATTTTGTGTCAGTTTTGGTTCCCTGCTGCATCAATTCCAGACGTTGGACCAGGACAGTAAACTTAAAGTTAGAGTAGACAGGTGCTACCATTTCCTCATGAAGCAGGCACTTTGTTAGGTGCTTTGACCTGTGTATCCCCCTTGAATGCTCTGGTTATAGGAATATAGACAAAAGGTTCCTTTAAAAAAAGCCACTATAGCCCTAGCTGGTGTGGCTCAGTGGACTGAGCGCCAGCCTGCAAACCAAAAGGTCACTGGTTCGATTCCCAGTCGGGGCACGTGCCTGGGTTGCAGGCTAGGTGCCCTGTTGGGGGCATGCAGGAGGCAGCCACACATTGATGTTTCTCTTCCTCCCTTCCCCTCTCTCTAAAAAGTAAATAAATAAGTTCTTAATAATTAAAAAAAAAAGCCATTATAGCATGACCTGTTCAAGGATACAAAATGTCTCTTGTATTTGTGGTTAGCTGGTGTCGTGGGCATGATATCAGGTTACCTGGATTCCCTAATGATGTACCTCTGATTTGGTGTCAGAGATCCGCTTATTCTGTGATGGGATTGATCTTGATCAGCTCGAAACACCAACGGATTTATTCAACCTTTATAGGGTATTAGTTAGTGGCAAAACTTAGATTCAAATTCAAGTGATCAGACTACCCCAGCTGTAGTACTTGCACTCTCTACGCTGCTTTCTTTCTGAGGTAGAAAGCCAGGGTTAAAATATAGGTTTCTCTGGTGCTGCTCTAAATACAGATCCACTGAAATCTGTTTTAGAGCAATTGAATCACTGGGGAAGTAAGTGTCAAACTTAGAAAGGAGCTGTAATAACAGTGAAGTAGATGACATTTCTGCTTGAAACATGAACTAATTATAGGCTGATAGAGCTGCATTGCTGAATGGGACAATAATTGTAAGTGGCATTTATGAACTCATCCTGAAAATGCTTTTTCCCTCTTATTTTTCAGGGCAGGTAAACCCCCACCTGGATTACATCTGGATGTAGTCAAAGGAGACAAACTAATTGAGGTTTGGAAATACATGTGTTCCCTTTTTTCCTACCACACTAATGATATTTTGTCAGTGGTGCACTTTTCCACCCCCTCTCCTGTGCTTTGTTTTCCAGCAGTGCTACTTTTGTTCATCCTGATTTTTTTCTATTAAAAGCACATGGTGATATAACACATTCATACCTCTTATCTTGCACAGACAACTCAGTTTTTTGTGACTTCTCTCACCTTCTAAATGAAGCGTTTTTAATAGATCTTGGACCTATGGACCCTAATCAAACTGGAAGCCCTATAACTTAGTGAATTCCCTCTCTATAAGTACATAGGGTTGTGTGGAAGGTGCAAGATATGCAATAATTGGCCCTGGCTGGTATGGTTCAGTGGATTGAGCGCTGGCCTGTGAACCGAAAGGTTGGTGGTTTGATTCCCAGTCAGGGCACATGCTGGGTTGCGGGCCAGGTTCCCAGTAGGGGGTGCACTAGAGGCAACCACACACATCGAAGTTTCTCTGCCTCTTTCCTTTTCTTCCCTTCTGTCTAATAAATAAATAAATAAATAAATAAATAAATAAATAAATATTTAAAAAATGTGCAATAAGTGAAAAAGAAGTGAATGATGTAGGTTAAGTTTAGCTTTTAAGTTGTTTTTATAATAAATTCAGGCTCAAGCCCTTGAATGAAGAGAATGGAATGCTGGTGAAATTTATTCATTTATTCAAAACATTGAGTGCTTGCTTTGTTCTTGTTATTGTGGGCAGCATAGGGACTAAAGCAGTGACTAAAACATGGTTTCCTCCTTCAAAGAAAGTATCTGATGGGAAAGACATCACAAAAAATTCCATGATAATAATTGAAATAAGTAGTATAAAGGAAAAGTTTAGCAGAATTCCAGGTTTTTTATAAATCTCTGGAATGAACACCCCATAGAACTTGAAGAGAACATAAATTTTGATTAGCTAATAGGTTGTATATGGTTTTGTTTTGTTTTTGTTTAATTCTTGTGGCACCATTTATTTACCAAGAATGGAGATTAAGCCTGCTGTGACCATGGAGTTGTGAGTCTCCATCTCTTAGACCAATTTTATGTTTGCTTGCTCGAAAGAGATTAGTTTCAGGGTCCCACTTTTGAGTGTATAGAGTAAAAACATTGTTCCATGGTTGAAAAGCTGTCTTTGAGATCTTCTGAGTCATGTTCTGTAAATGTATTGTTGTCACTTCAGGTATTTTACGAAATATTGAGTGTTGAGGCATGAGTTGTGATGAATTTTTTTATTCATCATGCCCACAGCCAGTGATTTAAGCCCCTTTGTCATGGGGTCTTCTATCTTTTTATTTTATTTTATTTTATTTTATTTTATTTATAATTGACTTTATTAGGGTGACATTGGTTAATGAAATTATATGTATCAAGTGTACAATTCTATAATTCATCATCTGTATAGATGATGAATAGATACCTATCTGTATAGATAGAGTTCTTCTGTCTTAAAAGTTAACAAAACATTATTCAATGAAATAATTTTGCTAAATAACTAAAACCTTTTTAACTGTAGACTGTTACACAGATATAAAATATTGTTGCTAAATAGCATGAAGCTCTGAAGACATAAGAATCTGTTTTGTTACTAGAATTTAATAACGCTTCACCGTGCAACATAAAGAAACAGAAAAGGAGGCCTAGCCTTAGTATCATATTCCTTTGTGAAATAATTTATATTTTCAAAGTGCTGTCAGTTGTCAAACATCCCTCTGATTACTGGTTTCCACTGATAGTGTTGTCTGTCTTCCGTTGCTCTTGTGTGTGCTGAGTTGCCACACAATTGTCAAGTTACAACCCTTAGACATCACTGTGCTTTTTCTGAGAGCAATAGATCTGAGATGCGCTTATTTTTTAAGGATTTAGGCAGCACTTGATACTAACCGAACTATCTACGTCCTAGCCTTGTGTCAAAGGCTTGTGCCCTGTTGTGATAGCTGGGTTTAAGAAGTGCAATATTAAAACAAAAGCCATGAGTCTCTTAAGTTCAGTGTGTAAAGACAGACTATGAGTTATAACTCAGTGGCATAACTGGATAAAGGTATTAGCCATAGTGAATCAAGAAATTGTGGCTTTAGTGACTGTTGAAAAAGACCAATGCATTATTTCATTTGCTTGGACAGAAGCAGCACACTGTCCAGGAGTTAACAAATCTTAATTCTAAGACATACTATTTTCCCGCTACATGTTCATGTTTTTATAATTGAAATGCCTTTGATAATGAATATATACATTTAATTTGAAGGCCCTTTTGTGCTTTTTCCCCCCTCTAAACATCTAGATTTCTGTCATGTCTTTGACACCTCAGAATCATAGCAATTTGGTCAGTGTTACATTAGAACCCAAGAGCTGGTGGTCTTATATACTGTTTCCTTGAGATCAGCCAATGAGGACTGTGGTTAGCAAATTTTAGTTTGCGAGGGCATAATCTCTGCATATAAACGGGAATGAGAAATGCAGTGAGATCCAGCCTGCACAGATATTACCCAGAGAGAATAAGATGTTGAAATTTCAGAGCTCTCTCAATTCTAAAGCAATGTCTTATATTTAACCCAAGTCTTAAAACTTGGGGCTAAGCAGACATGGGATGATTGTCTTATTGAGCCGCCAGGCTGTTAATTCTTGGTGCTGCCTAGCAGTATAGTATGGACCTGGAACAAGCCTTGCCAGCAGCAGATGGGCACTCTGCTGGACAGGGTTTCCCAGAGGTGACCCACTTACCTGTCCTAGCTTGAACTAATTGAGCCTTAAGGCAAAGCTTGAAAGAAACTGGGTAAGTGATTGTTTAAAAAAAAAAATTAAGAGTGTGTCTATAGTATTTGTTCACTTATTAAAATGTTCCTTGCCATATGGTGCATTTTTTGATGCAGGTAGAGTGAAGAAAATATATAACATGGTTAAAAGAGCTTAGACTCTGAAGTCAGGCAGTTTCCATCTGTCTGAATTTCTAATTCAGCTTATAAATATCTAGCTGTGTGAACTTGAGTGTGTTAATTTCTTTGTGCTTCAATTTTTCCATTTGTAAAAAATAGGAATAAAAGTACCTACCTACCTCAGAGTGGTTGTGAGGATGAAATGACAGCGTAAAACTTACAGCACTGTGTGTGGCTCAGAGGTACTCGGCAGTTGTCACTGCTATCCGAGCGTGAGGTGTATTTCTGGTTTTGTAAGGGGAACACTCACTGAAAGTTCAATGGCATAGCCAGGAAGGAAATGTAAGCCTCTTGATTCCTAGCCTGGTACCGTACTAACTTGACTGTGTCTTTCTACTCAGCTTTGTGCTGTGTTATCTCAGGAATATTTAGGAGTATAATGTGAAATGTGAACTAGAACATAGTGAGACCTTGTAAGGTTTTCCTTTATAAAGGAAAAATATCGTATATCCAATAAGGGTTATTCTTTAAAATGGTCAAATGGTAGACTTTTAAAATTGGAAGAAGCCCTGACCAGTTGGTTACAGCATGGTCCCAATATGCCAAAATTGCAGGCTCGATTCCCGGTCAGGGCACACACAAGCATCAACCAATGAATGCATAAATAAGTGGAACAGCAAACTGATGCCCCACCCCCCTCTCTCTCTGTGTCTCCCTCTCGCTCTGTGTCTCTCTCTCTGTCTCTCTCCTTCCCTCTCTCTAAAATCAGTCAATTAAAAAAAAAAATTAAAACCGGAAGAAGCGTTAGCAAAAATTTACCTGGAGCTGTCTACAACCAGGCTGTATCAGGATTAAAAGAAAAACAAGGATAGTGTAGTAAGTTTTTCATAAAGCTAAATCAGCTCCAAGTATTCCAAAAGTACTTTGGGGCTATGACGACCGAGTAGAATATAGATAGGTGTTTATACTCCCTTCCTTTCCTAACCAATTGATACTTTTCTTTTGGATGCATGTTTTCTGAAAAGCAGTCATTACTTTATAGATATGATATGTGTTCTTGTTTCCTGCTTGATCTAAAATTAAGATCCAGTGAAATCTTAAGTTTCCAATGGACAGAAGACAACCCTTCTTGTAGGCTACTTTCATCTAATAATTAGGACAACTTTTTTTAATCAACGCTAGACATCTGACCACTATATTTGGGAAAATTAATTGCATCTACCCCTCAAAATGTTAGTAAATTATTCTGAGCTCTTTATCTTGAAGAGTAACAGGAAATTTTTTTTTTTTTTCACCTTGGCAAGGAGTTTTATCTTTTCATGGTCCTCTGTTTGATTGGAAGAATGTTTGCTACACCCTGTTGAAATGATTTGAGTAATATTTAATCTAATGTTTATTTAGAAACTGATTATCGATGAGAAGAAGTATTACTTATTTGGGAGAAACCCTGATTTGTGTGACTTCACCATTGACCACCAGTCCTGCTCCCGGGTCCACGCCGCCTTGGTCTACCACAAGCATCTTAAGAGAGTTTTCCTAATAGATCTCAACAGTAGTAAGTAACTGACATCCTGTCCATCCCCGTCTCACACATTTCTTTTGGGCAATGTAATTAAATGCTCTTTGGGTTCTTCAGTTTCAAAATTGTGTTTTATTACTGATCAAGGAAGAAGTTTGCGTTTGGTTTTTAAATCTGCCCTTCTCGATTCCTGTGATATCGCCTATTTTCCTGAAATAATTGGTGCCTGGAGAGAGAAGGTTTGGGGGGAGGACTGTCCTGGAGAAGGCAGTAGGTATAGATAGGGAACAACAAGAAGAATACCCAGGAGCTAGGGACCACGGGAATCCAGGTGTTTATAGGACCATGATAAACTGTGGTCCAACATAAGCAGCAGCTGGGATTAGCTCCATTAATGTAATAGAATAGTGGTGCAGGACATTTACAAAAAATGCTTTTGAACAGTTTAATTTTTTTGTAGTGGGTTATTTTTTCCAGCTACATTCTGCTTTGATTACTAATAATATCAATTTTAATTTCATGAACATTATACAACTAATAAGATTTTCAACTTTGCCAAAGATAATCCCAGAAATGCAATTGAGACTTAACTACATGGAGCCCTGAAGTTTGTTCATTTTCCCCATGTATAAATACAGTGTGAAAAGGGTGCTGCTTCCTGGTCTGACCATGTTCTCCTTCCTCACTTCCCCAACATGGACCCTAGCCCAGTCTGCCTATATAATGGTGTTGGAGAACCTTGTCTCACAAGTACTTACTTGCAAATTTATCTCATCTTTTCTCTCCGTTTTATAACATGCAGAATGCAGACATGGAAGAGTTTTCAGACTCTGCAGTAGGATTTTGGCTTGCCTTGGCATTCATATTACCTGTTTCAGCCAACCTCCTTATCTTGTCCTGGGGAAAACCCAAGGATAACTGCCACCAGGGCCTGTGTTCCTTAGACTTGGGGCTGGAGAGGTCAGACCACACGAGGCCTGTCTCCTACCATGGGTGGCATGGTTATTGCTGGGTTGGAGCCATTCGTGCTGGGCCCAGGATGGAGCCAAGCCTGTCTGGCAGCAGAGAGCAAGCAGTGGTATTTGTTACATGGGGTGACAGCAGGTCTGAAGATGTGTAAGAATTCCACTGAAGAGATTCAAGACCCAGTGAAGGAGTTTTCCTTTTCGTTGTGATCCATGACAGGGGATGCAAAGTGGACCCCGTGTCATTTTCATTTTAAAAAGCAGAACTGATATGCTGGGAGGAGCTGCTCTCCCTTCTACAACTCAGGTTGGTTTTTTTTTCTCTTACATTTTTGATTTGGTTATTCCCAGCACACGGCACTTTCTTGGGTCACATTCGATTGGAACCTCACAAGCCTCAGCAAATTCCCATCGATTCCACAGTCTCATTTGGTGCATCCACAAGGGCATACACTCTTCGCGAGAAGCCTCAGACATTGCCATCGGCTGTGAAAGGAGATGAGAAGATGGGTGGAGAGGATGATGAACTCAAGGGCTTACTGGGGCTTCCAGAGGAGGAAACCGAACTTGATGTAATTCCACGTCTATGTCATTATTTTGTCTTTTGGGACTCCAGTTTTGGCAACGTGTGCTTAAAATAACAATGACTTAGTGCCAGGAGATTTTCTTGAGTTCAGTACTAGGCCTTCGTCACAGGTAGACTAGTGTGGTCAACTGTGACACGCTTCGGAGAGCTGCATTGTATGAATTTGGTTATGTATGACAAGGGGTGACAAGACTAGGTCTCTTGCCAGTAGACACATGGTTTTCTTACACACCTTCACTGGATGTTAGAGGCCAAGGCTGGGAGTTAGATTTTTCCCAAAGCTGCACTGTCCAAGGTGGTAACTACCAGCTACATGTCAAGTACTTGGTAGTCATATGGGACTAGTGACTTCCGTGTCGAATAGCACAGATAGAGAACATTTTTATCATTCAGTAAGTTTGATTGGACAGCAGTGACTTAGACGGAAGCTTTTCTGATACTGTCCAAATAGCTCATGAATCTTTTGAATAAACCAGACTGTTTTTGTTCTTACGGACCTGGCTGCCCTGAATACTATGATTTTTACAATATTTTATTTTAAAGTTTTCTAGAGGCTGACCCCAGTAGTTTGTGATGTGGCTGTCATCCTTTACACATCTGTCACTGCATTGGTGTGACTGGTCTATTCAGGCAGACCATACGTAAGCATGTCCTTAACCACCCACATGCACTTACTATTCTAGTACATTAAGGCAGTTTCCCAACCTTTAGGGAGAAAAGCACTTATGGAAATCTTACAATTTAGAAGTTACTTTGTTACAAAGAAGTAGCCTTATAGCCAGAGGCCTTGATGGCAGTCACTCTTGCCCATTTTTCCTCCGGGCTGCTTCCATGCTTTTCTGTCTTTTAAATTTAGTATGTGAGGTCTGACTGGATCTTCATTCTCAAGACATTTTGAATATCACAAACTGCAATGCAGATTGGAGTAAGTCCAGAGGATTGGGAAGAGGCAGGCAGCAGTGCTGAGGCCAAGTTAATCACTGAGATGGATAGATGGTTATGAATAGAAATGGGGCCATATGCAGGAATGGAGGAGTGACAGCACATTAATGCCAAATATTAAGTGTACGGACAGTGTCCCTGTGAGTTCTAAAAGAAAGAAGCTGTCAATTGTCCTTTCTCATCTCTGTCTTGTTACTTTAAAACAATTCTTGGAGTTCCTTCCAGTCATATTCCTTTAATTCTCAGCATAAAGACATGATAGCCTTTCTTTTAAAAAAAAGCTCAAAACCTCAAGTCAAAGATGGTCGTACAGATAACCTGTTCTCAGCTCAAGGCCTCCGCCTCCTTTTGAACATCACTGCCCCACTAGTCAAAGAAGGTGTCTCACATTCTGTCAAAGGTAACTTGTTAATATTATCAGTCCAGGGGCAATGATGAGTTTTTTCTGAATGGAGAAGAGAATCTTTTCTGCCAGGGGAAGTCAAAGTTAGCCCCTAATGCCTTCCTGCCCTTTATGTAGGAATATATTCTTCAGATTTTCTGTGTACTGACTCCTGTCTTTCCTGTGTGAACCCTGTCCTAGAACCTGACAGAGTTCAACACTGCCCACAACAAGCGGATTTCCACCCTCACCATTGAGGAGGGGAATCTGGACATTCAGAGACCAAAGAGGAAGAGGAAGAACTCACGGGTGACTTTCAGTGAGGATGATGAAATCATCAACCCAGGTGAGGTATCTTCCCAGTTTCTTCTGGTGAAAAAAGGGTGGTCTCAGGGAGTAGTGCACATAAGCTACAGGTCAGTTGCAGTGCTTCGCAGCAAGGCTCAGGATGATAGGTGCTGTGTTAAGGAGAGAGAGTTTCTGTAGTTCATTGGTGTAGTACCCTCAACACTCAGGCGTTATCCGCTTGCAGTGTGAACGAAATAGCTAAAGGCAGGGCCCATGTAACTCGGTATACCGAGCAAGGCCGTAATTTTCCTCTGCTGATCAAGTATGTCTGGGTCATGGTGAAGGTTTAAGTTAAGCATAGTGTTTGCTCTCTTTACCCCTGTGCAGAACATTATTGTCTTTTTGCAGTTCAGGGTGCTTGGTAACTCTTAAGATTGGAGAACCTGCTGCTGCTGCTATTAACCACGTTGAAGACTTGCCTGTCTGTTGGAGAGTAGATTACAGAAAGTTTGTATGAAAACGTCAGTAAGATAACATCCGATTATGGGACGGCCACTAACCTACCAGTTTGTTCCATCATGTAACATCTATTTATTGGGTTCACGTTATGTCCCAAGTACTCTGGTAGGTTAATGACATAGAGCTGGGAGTTATAGTTTATACAGTGAAGATGGAATTGGGATTCAAAAAACTTTGTTTGAACATAAATCTCAATGGATAGAAACAGGGATCCCAGACTAACAAGTTGCTATTAACACCCAAAATGAAATGCAGTGAGAATCGCTTTCAAGTCCTGTATTTAGGTTCAAAATGTCAATTATTTAAATGGAGGAGGAGACTCATAGG
Source organism: Desmodus rotundus (assembly GCF_022682495.2). Taxonomy (NCBI): domain Eukaryota; kingdom Metazoa; phylum Chordata; class Mammalia; order Chiroptera; family Phyllostomidae; genus Desmodus; species Desmodus rotundus. Next base: position 17,106,617 of record NC_071389.1, read on the forward strand.
TACGGAGAACAGTCCCTTAGTCCCCTGGGTGCTGGAATGTAGGGGAAGGGACCACGCATGAGGGAGAGCAGAGGGAGGAGGCAGGGCCAACCTTAAGGAGGAAGCAGTGGGCAAAACCAGAGCCAGTGAGTAGCAAGTGTTTGGTTCAGTATAAAAAGCAACAAGGAGCCTGGCTGGTGGTTCAGTTGGTTGGGGTGTCATCCCGGACACGAAAAGGTTGTGGGCTTGGTCGGGGTGCATACAGGGAGGCAGCTGATTGATGTTCCTCCCTGTCTCTCTCTGTCTCTCCCTCTTGGTCACACCCCTCCCTCTCCCCTCTTCCTTTCTCTCTAAAATCAATAAAGATATCCTTAGTGGGGATTAAAACAATAATAACATCATCGAGTTCTTCTTATATGTAGAGGAGTTAAAAGGATCCCTGTGAAAGAGATTGGGGCATTCGTTCCAGGGCCCAGTTTACTTTCCCTGGATGGTGTGTGAAGTGGAACGGTTTACTGCTAAACGTAGTGAACGCCTGAGGGAAGTGTTAGGCAGGGGTGGGATGACCGATCTAGGAAGTCTATTTCTGGTCCCCAGAACCTATGGAGTAAGAGTTCCTAGAGGTGGGACCTGAAAATTTCTAGTTTAGAACAAGCTCTTGTACTAACGAGTAGCCGATAACTTGGGAATTACTGGACTAGACAATCAGCATCTGATCTGCTTTGTTTTTCTCCTGGAAAAGTATTGCCCAGAGCTTTGTTAAGGCCATGTACTCAGGTAGAGCATAGCGTAGTGGTTAAAGAGTGCGGGCTCTGAAATCAGAGGGCCTGGGTCGGAAGTCCTCCTCTCTGCTTAGTACTGTATGACCTTGGTCAAGTAACTGACAAGACTACTGTCCTCACAGGAGTGGTGGGAAGATTAAATGTATGACATGTGAAAATACCTCAGATTGGTGCTCGGCATTCAGTAAGCTCTTGATGATTGTTAGCCATTATCTCCACCGTCGCCTGTCAGAACGTAGGCCGTCTAGCCATGCAAGCTTTCCTATACCCTGAAGTCGACTTAGCAGGGAATTTGTTGGTAGATATCCAGGAACAGGGGTCTCCTGGAACGGTTGTATCCTCTGTCTAGGAGTAGAATGGCTGGAGAATGAGGAGAGGATGAGAGGCTTGACCACCATGCAGCCAGCACAGAACAGGGTCCCCCAGAGAGGCGTAACCCCTTCCTTCTGTAGGTGTGGTGCGCTCATGGGGCGCACCCCCCAGTAGCCACCCGTCAGGCCCCCGTTGCTCATGTGCCTCCATGCATCTTTTCTTGCTGAAGGGATGATTGGAACAGGGCTCCTGTGGGGATGAGAAAAGATAAGGGTGCCTTTTTTAGAGACCTTGTGTCCTTCCTGAATCTGGTTGTCTTTTCCTCTTCTTTCATGCGGAAGCCATTCATTCGTTCATTCATTGAACAAAGGTTGGTTGTTCAATGAATATACCAGGGTATATTCTTTAGAGGCATCCTAACATGTGAAAAGCCAGGCTTAAATCAACCAGGTATTAATTATTCAAATTAAATAAGGAATCTTTATTTTCCAAAGGAATTTATAGGAGTGTTTTGTTTTGCTTTTTAAGATTTTATTTATTTGCCCTGGTTGGTGTGGCTCAGTGGATTGAGTGCCAGCCTGTGAACCAAAAGGTTGCTGGTTTGATCCCAGTCAGGGCACATGCCTGGATTGCAGGCCGGGTCCCCAGTTAGGGGTGTGTGTGAGGCAACCACACATTGATGTTTCTCTCCCTCTCTTTCTCCCTCTCTTCCTCTCTCTAGAAATAAATAAAAAAATTTTTAAAAGACTTTATTTATTTATTTTTAGAGAGAGGGGAAGGGAAGGAGACAGAGAGGGAGAGAAGCATCCATGTGTGAGAGAGAAACAGTTGCCTCTCACGTGTCCCCAACTGGGAACCTGGCTTACAGCTCAGGCATGTGCCCTGCCTAGCAATTGAACCGGTGACCTTTTGGTTCTCAGGCTGGAGCTCAGTCCACCGAGCCTCACCAGCCAGGGCCTGAGTTGTTCTCTTGTCAATTAAGTGTTTACTGTAAGTGGTGTTTACCTCATAGGCTTGTGAGGATTTAACCAGTGCTCAGCACCCAGTACACACTCAAAGTATTAGCTGTATTTTACTGTTTTAATATGGGTTGTTGTGATTGCTTTGTTTGCAGCGAGCGCTATACCCTTAATCCTCCCAGTAGAGTACCAACCTAACCCTTCCCTCATGTCTTTTTGCAGAGGATGTGGATCCCTCAGTTGGACGCTTCCGGAACATGGTACAGACTGCAGTGGTCCCAGTGAAGGTAGGAAGCACATTGTCACAGTATTCGAAATGCCATTTCGTATGGTCTGGTTTAAAAATTCACTCTTAAAAAAAAAATCACTCTTGCCCTGGCTGGTGTGGCTCAGTGGATTGAGTGCCAGCCTGTGAACCTAAAGGTCACCGGTTCGATTCCCAGACAGGGCACATGCCTGGGTTGCTCGGCCAGATCCCCAGTAGGGGGGGTGTGAGAGGAAACCACACATTGACATTTCTTTCCCTCTCCTCCCTCCCTTCCCTTGCCTCTAAAAATAAACAAATAAAATCTTTTAAAAAAATTAACTCTTTCATGTGTAGGTAAGTGTTAAATGTTTGCCTAGTTTTAAAACATTCTTTTCTCTCTCCCATTTTTTTACCCTGTGGAAATACTTTTACTCCATCTATTTCTAGGGGATCCTGGAGGGCCATAGAAAGGCTGCAGGTGACCAACCAGGTCGATGCTGCATATAAATTATGGTGTGATGGGAGTCTGTAAATTTACCTCCCACAAGCTGCAGAGAGACCCACCTTTCTTTAGTCTTTCCCTTCCGGCTCAGTTTAAGTTCATTTCTGCATGGCACCTCGGCTTTTGCTGTGCCTTCATTCTGCGCGTAGGGATGGCACACACATACAGGAAAGCCAGCCCAGCCCTGGATTAGGTTTGAAGGCCAGGCATGTTGAAGAACAAGGAGGGGGAAGTTACAAAGGTGTTCTCACAAATTGCTCAACAAATGGAGGAACTACCTGACAGCTCGGAACAAGTAGCCCTTTAAGTACTGAGATCCCTGTAAATAGAGCTATTCAGAAAGCAATCGGAAGATACTGGGCAGAGATGCTATAGAGATTTATTTTTAACAAGTCTTTAGAATAGCCCCAACTGGCTTGGCTCAGTTGGCTGGGTATTGTCCTGCAAAGCCAAAAGTCGCCAGTTTGATTCCCGGTCAAGGCACATGCCTGGGTTGCGGGTTTGGTCCCTGGTTGGGGCATAAGAGACAACTGATTGATGTTTGTCTCCCTCCTTTCTCCTCTTTTTAAAAATAAATAAATAAAATCTTAGAAATAAAAAGTCTTTAGAATATATTAGACTAAATTAATATGTCAAATTCCTGGTTAGTCTTTGTTTAATCCAGAACGAGTAGAGAAGTGAGGGGAGTCTAGTGTGAAAAACTGTAAGATGAAATTTTCTGTGCAGCTCCAGTGTGTTCATGTCACATTTCCCCTTCAGCCCGTTTCTCTCTTTTTGGAATGTCCTGTTAGCATTAAAGTGTAAAACCAGCAGATGTTTTTCCTTCTGTGTCAGCTTTATTGTGGTGTGATCCACACAGAGTGAAACGCGTACATGTCAAGGGTACAGTTTGGATTTTGACAAATGTGAACACCGGGGTCACCACCATACTCAAGATCTAGATTTCCATCACCCCAGGACATTCCTTTGTGTCCCTTTGCTGCCAGTCCCCTGCCACTCCCAGACCCAGGCAACGAGTCAGTTCTTTCACTCACTACAGATTTGTTTTGCTCTGAGATTAGTGTTTAAAAATTGGGCGCCCAATGTGAAAATAGAGACTAACTTCTTATGCCCCGCCCCACCAAAAAAAAATTTACCTGTTTCCACCCATTATCACCTCTGTTTTCTAAAAGGACATTTTAACACCAAAACCCCCCAGAGGCCTGGCTGGTGAAGCTCAGTGGATTGAGCATGAGCCTGTGAACCAAAGGGTCGCTGGTTTGATTCCCAGTCAGGGCATGTGCCTGGGTTGCAGGCCAGGTCCCCGGTAGGGGGCATGCGTGAGGCAACCACACATGGATGCTTCTCTCCCTCTCTCTAAAAGTAAATAAATGAAATCTTTAAAAACAAAGACAGAGGGAGGGGTATGACAACCTCAGGATAAAGAATGGTCACTTAAACTGTTTATGTTTTACTTTAGGAAAAGCTCACACACTGTCCTCATTTTTTTTTTGGTGTGACTCAGGTGAAGACTTTGTGTGCACCTGTCAGGTTAGACGGCCACTGTAAAGTCACTCTAAACACAGAGGTTTCAGGACAGTGAAATAGACTGGGAAATAAAACAACAATAAAACAAAAAGGGGCCTCCCCCAATTTTTTTAGGACTAGAATAGAAAAAAGCTAATTAGTACCACTCTGTGTCTTACCTCTTGTCTCCTCTGTTCCTTGTGAACCACAGAAGAAACGAGTGGAGGGTGCTGGCTCCCTGGGCCTGGAAGAATCAGGGAGCAGGCGCATACAGAACTTTGCATTCAGTGGAGGACTCTATGGAGGTCTGCCCCCCACGCACAGTGAAGCCGGCTCCCAGCCACATGGCATCCACGGGACAGCACTCATTGGTGGTTTGCCCATGCCATACCCGAACCTTGCCCCTGACGTGGACTTGACTCCTGTTGTGCCATCAGCAGTGACCATGAATCCTGCACCAAACCCTGTCGTCTATAACCCTGAAGCTGTCAATGAACCCAAGAAGAAGAAATATGCAAAAGAAGCTTGGCCGGGCAAGAAGCCCACTCCTTCCTTACTGATTTGATATTTTTGGTCATGGAGAAGGGTGGGATTGGGTGGGAGTTGGGTGGAAGGGCAATGGGGGAGCTAATGAACTAGGGAGAAAAATTTTACATGTGTGCAGTATCGTCTTTCAGAATGTCTCCTGGGGTCCTAACCATGTAATATCAAAACCTGGGGTGGGGTTGAAATAGCCCGTAAAGATTAGTCTTCAGAACACTTCAGTGTAGAGAAATGTTTTATACATCCTTTTAAATAGACTTCCCTGGCTCTCTCCCAGGCCTTTCATTACCTCCTCCTTTCTTCCCTCTTTCTAGGATCATTTTTATTTGAAGTCATGTACCCTAGGGAGAGACTCCAGGCCCTCAGGTTGAATTCAGAGATGGGGAGGTGACCGTCACATCACCAGCCTTGTGGGTACTGCAGCCTAATTTATATTTACTATCCCTGTAAGTCCCACATAGCAAAAGGGTTGCCCTGGATCTGAGGTTGATCAAAAAGAGGGTTTACTACTCTTCAGTTAAGCTACAGTTTAAACTCAAAATGTTTTCCTGGTCAGTGGTTTTGAGGTCCAGTAGTTAGGCTTTTCTCTTGTGTTCTTTCTATTGGAATGAGAACATTTTGATTGTGGCTGAGGCCAGTGCCAGAGACACAGGTTGATAGTTGTCAACTCACTACTTGTTTGAACTTTACCTGTTTTGCTTGTCAGACCTGAGTACCCTACTTGCGGAAGTTTCTCATGTGATTCCAGAGCACTGTCCTCTACTCTCTAAGGCTTTACTTTCCTGTTCCAGTGTGTTAATGAAGGCAACTTACAAAGGATATGACCAGTTAGAACAATTCCAATTAAAACGAAAAAGATCTAGCTTTGCAAGTAACTGACGTCTCTAAGAGGACGTTTTTAGACGTTGGTTCGGAGGCTCTTTCCCCCCTTTGACTGAGAGCTCTCATTTTCCGGAGCGCTAAGGCTAGTCCTGGCTAACAAACGTAGGAGACGGAGATAGGAAACATTGATATGAGCTTTGTACAGAGATTTGTACATTTGTGTAATAGGCCTTTTCATGCTTTAAGTGTAGCTTTTTACCTGTAACCTTTATTACATTGTAAATTAAATGTAACTTTTGTCAGCCCCGTGCAGTTGTGATTCAGTCACCATCACCGATTCCCACCGATTAGGGAGGTTTGTCAAAGGTACAGCTTTGGGGCTTGGGAGGTACTGCTCTGTCCCCATTTTATTACCACACGTGAAATGCCCCCTGATGATTGCGAGACTTCTAATTAGAGATTCTAGTCCCCAGAGCGAAGCCTCGTGGAGCTGAGTGGGTTAAGAGGTGCCAGCTGCTCTTCACTGGGAGACTGGGCTTTGGGGCACTTGTCCTGGAGTGGGTGTGGTTTAAACCTGGTCACCAGCTGCAGCTCAGGTAGCACAGGAGCAAAAGGAAGCTAAAGTTGTGTACGCTTCGAAGGGATTCCAGCTAGAGTTTGGATTGAATGGAAGTGACTTGCCTGCTTGAACTTCATCGCAGCAAGTGCACTCTGTGTGGTCGGGATTACGCACGTAGGTGCTTTGTGATAGAGATGCCAGCTTGGCTCCAGATGCCATGGCTGGAGAGTGGACTTGCAGCCGGCGCTGCCTGATAAAAACAGAAAGGCCCATAAAGTCACAAGTGTGCAGGAAGTTGACCTCCATCAGCTTCTATAAAAATGAGGGTCCTCATCTTAGGAGAGTACCTTCCCCTCATTGCAATGACACATTGATCACCCACCCACCCTGCCAACCCAGCAGTGGCCCCCAGCTTTTTGGAACTAGGGACCAGTTTCATGGAAGACAGGAGGCGGAGCTTGGGTGGTAATACAGTGGCATCCACAGGGGAGGAGAGGCCGAGGACCCCTGATTTTCAGCATGTCACTAAGTTCACAGAGCCCCAAGACGAGTACTGTTTTTATCGCCATTCTACAGATGAGAATACAGGCTCAGAGACAAACGTCCCTGTGATCCCACTATAGTGAAGTCAGGGTTGAAACTAGTCTGAATCCAGGGCACAGGCTCACACAACCTCCAGCATGGGTTGGGGTGAAGGGTGAGCGAGTGTGTCCTGCAGCTGGGGCGCTGTTGTATGCAGTGGGCTGTAGCTTTATTAATTTGTAGCTAGGCATTTGTTTTGAAGTTAATTTTTTTTCCTAACAACTTACTGGAAGGTATAGGAAAGGATTTAGATTTAGTTTAGGTAATAAAAGACATGCCTCCTAGTGAGAGCTCATGCCCTGCATTATTTGGTTCCAGCATTTGCGTCGCAGAGTGAAACTTGGCATTGGTGTCTCAAAGAAAGCTCAGCAGGGGTTATCCAAGCCTGCAAAGCTATGTACCTTTTCTTTCAAGGGCCCAGTTGACTTCGGTGGAAGCGGGAGTGCCTGAACTTGGTAGTTTCGTGATGTGAGAAGGGATGTATGTGTAGAAACCTGGCTTGCCTGGTGCCATATTTCTGATTTCTCCCAATCATGTTTCCGTGCCCCTCAAGCAAGAGCACTGTGGGAGGAGTTCAGTTGCCTCTCTCCCTTAATGCAGCTTTAGACATTGACCCTCCCATTCACACGTGTTGACAAGTGATTGTCACTCAGGTGAGCATGATGCTGCTGAGAGACAGCCTCTCCCTCTAGGACACAGTCCACCCTGGACAGGAAGTGACCATGAGCTTCCCCAAAGTCCTGTGCCCACTAATGGGGCCACCAGCTAAGAAGGGAGAGGACAACCCATGTTCCCCTGCCCAGGGGAGGAGAGGAGGGTGAATCCCATGAAGAAGGACAGAAACCAGCCCATTTGCCAGGCGGTCCTGGCTCAGCATCTGCGGTTGGGTGACAGTTGCTTAAAATAAGGTGACTATTCTCTGCAAACTGTAAAATTTTAAGAGTCAGAAGGATTTATGAGATTCGGTCTGCATCCTTCATTTTGCTTGTGAGCAAACCATGGCAGTGGGGACTGACCTCTCAACAGGGTTGAACACATAGGCGGTGCACTACCCCTGCTTACAGGGGGCCTGCCTCCTTCAAGGGAGCGCACACAGTGTCCTTGATGCTGAGAGCTCTAGTGGAGGGACAGACAGGTGAGGACAGGGACAGCACGACCCTGGGGATCAGAAAGGCTTCTAGGGAGATGACATTTGGGCCAAGCTTTGAAAAACCAGTAGGGATTTGCTGTGTGGAAGATTCTCCAGGGAGGGGAACCAGTGTGAAGAGGCATGGAGGGAGGTGTGGGGTGGCTGGTGGGTGGAAGGAGGGAGGAGTCAAAGGCAGAGGCCAGACCCCACCCTGCAAGTTTTGCTGGGGAATTTGAAAATACCAGGAAGCCACTGAAGGATTTTTTTTTTCTTAAAAAAAAAAGATATGCTCGTGTAGAAATTTCGGATAATCCAGAGTACATCACACACACACTCACCCCTCACCCGTCACCCACAGTGGGGGAGACTACCTTGGGGAGATTTCAGGTGTTATAAAATCCCTCTGGCAGCGGATGAATAAGGCAATCACCTGGCCTCAGGTGAGACAGGTGTTTTAGTGCTCACATACTTTAGCAAATCTAGAGGAAAGTACAAATGTTAAGAGCATACGGAAGAGAAAGTTCCAGTGGTTCTGTCTGCAGGAAGGAAGGGTGGTTAAGGTCATGGAAAGTTCCAGAAGGGAGACATTTGTGCTTCCAAATGGTGGAGGGGATGGCACTCCATGCAGGGGCAGTTGCAGGGCCAAAGGGGGCGGGGTGGATTAAAACCCCCAGCATATGATGGGGGTGACGGGAAGTTCTGGAGTGCTCACCTACTGATTTTTTTTTTTTTTTTTTAAACAGCCATTTCAAATGAGTTGGTTTAATTCCAGGTGGTAGAGTTCTGGATGGAGCAAAGACAGAAGAACGCTCTTTGACAGGGTTCTGGGCTGGGTTTACTCTGTCCTCACAGCTAAGGTTGAAATGGCAGTGAGAACTAAAGAGATGAGCCATGGCATGACTATTATTATTTATTTTTTTTACAAAGGTTTATTCTTAAACGTACACCAGGCTCCAAGACAACACTTCAGTCCAGCTATAGGTGGCAAGAGATGTTGCGACAGGGAATCCAGCTATTGCAACGGGGATGGAATGGTCACCGGGCATGAGAACAGCTCACTTTTTGCCAGATTTCTTAATTCCACCCGTGGCCAGGGGGCCCTTCCCCAGGGCCTCTGCTTCAGTTCCTCAAATTTCTTCTCTTTTTGCTTCTGCTCAAATGCTTCATCTTCCTCGTCCATCTTCTTGACCTGCTTTAGGGGCTGCTTCTTGCCACCTTTGCGGCCAGACATGGCCCTGCTGCCCTGCCCCTTGCCAAGACCCTGCCACCAGAAGCTCTCACCGACTGATTTTGAATGGCATCTGTTGTGGAAAAAATCATTGCCTGTTCTACTAGGGAATCGGACTTGGACGGTCCACCTCTGAACAGGGGCAAAGGTGCAGCTCCAGAGTCAGCCAGCAGGAGGGGCCCTGCTACCACCCTTGGAATAATCCCTCTGTTGACAGGCGTGAGCCCGAGGGTGGGGCTGTGAGGGGGCAGACGAGGAGCACTGAAACCAATATAGCGAGCTTTCTATTTCTGTCAGTATCTCTGGTCCCCTTTAGGGGTCTGTGGGGCCCTAAGTGCTGTCTCCCCACCTAGGCCAGGTTGGGTGACACTATTGCCCCATGGCCAGGGGGCAAGTTTACTACGGGAAAGCGCAGATGAGATGTGGGAGGAGGCTCTGAGAAGAGAACCTCTGATGGCCGAGTCTCCCCGCCTGCCTCCGCCTCCCCCCCACCCCGCTCCGCCCCCCACCCTCCCGCCCAGCCAAGCTGCCACCCGGGCACTGGAGCCTGTCGCCCTCGCCTGCAGTCGTGCCCTCTCCTAGTGACGCTGTCCAGACCAACCTCTGCCGCTGTGGACAACTCTGGGCAGCAGTCAAAACTCACTCCTACTGCTCTCACCTTAAAAGGAAACAGCAAAAACCATCTCTTTATTCGATTCCACTTCCCCACCAGCGACCTCAGCTTCCCCACACCCCTTTCTCTGCTGCTTTGCAGAATGTCTCCTGGTAAGAATGGCCTCATCTTGCTGTTTCCAGTTCCTCTCCTCCCCTTGCTCTTGAAACCACCCCAGTCCACCAACAGTCCACAGAAATGCCTGCTAATGACCCTGGTCTAGGGCCCCTCTGATCAGGATGCTCCTAGGGCCCCGTTTTCTCCAGAGGAAAAGTAGTCCTTCCACTGCACACCCTCCCCCTTTCCTCTCTCCCCTCCTGTCTTCCTCCCTCGCTGTTCTGCAGTCACCCAGTCTGGCTAGACCTTCAACCCTCAAGGCACACTCCCGCCCTGCCCCTGGGGCTGGGCTCCCCCCACCCCCATGTCAGCACAGCCGCCTCCCTCACTGACTTTAAGTGAGAAAGAGAAAGGCAAGCCCTGGCCTCCAGGAGCTAGTCTGGCACTTCAGGCTGGTCCTCGGTGTTCCCTGGCTGAATGAGAAGGGCACTCCGTGACCCTGGTGGATCAAGACAAACAGGACCACTCCAGAACCATGGATGAGCATAGAAAACATGAAATTTGTCAAAACCACCAAAAGGACCAGTCTTTCCTGCAGTGGGCTGACTCATGGGCCCAAAAGATATGTCGACCCGAAACCTCAGAGTGTGACCTTATTTGGAATAAGAGTCTTTGCAAATATCTCCCAAGAATCTTGAGTAAGATCATCTTGGATTCGAGTGGGCCCTACATCCAATTATGAATGTCCTTAAAAGGGACAGAAAAGGAGACGACACAGAGAAGACATGTGAAGACAGAGTCAGAGGTTGGAGTGATGTGTCTACAAGCCAAGGAATGTCAAGGAGTGCCAGCAGCCACCACGAGCTGGACAGAAGCAAGGAACAGGTTCTCCCTCAGAAGGAACCAACCTGCCAATGCCTTGATATCAAACTTCCAGCCTCCAAAACTGAGAGAAAGAATAGATTTCTGTTGTGAGAAGCCATCAAGTTTGTGGTGATTTGCTATGGCAAACCTAGGAAATTAATGCAGCTCTCCCTATATTGGCTAGTGTGAGAACTGTTCATTCTTACTAATGGTAGCTGCAGCCTTGGTCTGGTCTTCCCTTTTCCTAAATAGTTTGTGAAGATCTCCAGTCACAGAATTGCCCCTTCTTGACAGCATCCAAACCAGAGCAAAGCCCTGACGCTTTAAACCCTCCCACATCACAGAACCCAAGCCCAAACCCTGTGAGTGCTTTTGGACACCTCTTATTGAGTCGCCCAGTCTGTTACCTGCCCTGTGTTTCTGGTGGTCTTTGGCTGGAGGGCATTGACACAGTCACCACCCGAAGGCCAGCATCTCCAGTTACAACTGCAGCCTGCCCCACCTTCTTCATCCCTCACCCACCTGGGGGTGCAGATAGCAGCCTGGCCCTGGGGCTCAGGCCCGTTATTCTGGGAAAGCTCAGAACTGGGGCTGAAGTGTGTGGTCACCCACTTCAGGCACTATATTCCATCAGCAGGACACAGCAGGACTAGGGGGAAAGGCTAGCACACTCCCTCCTTGTCCCAGCGGTCCCAGCCACCAGTCCTCCAAAGCCCTCCCCCAGGGGGCACCTTAATCCAGACCCTTGGGCTCCGTCCCTCACGTGCTATTCAACCTCCTAAATGCTCCTCCCTTGTGCCCAGCATGCCAGGCGGGGCTTCCCTCCTCTCTCCTCTGGGCACTGCCTTGGCCTCATAAGCACCTCTCCCCGCCTGCCAAGTCCTTTTCCATACCTCCTACAGAGCCTTGCTAAAAACGCGTTTCATACCACATCAATCCGGGACTCATCCCCAAAACCTTTGGGTCAAAGGCCAACTTCTTACTGGGGCCTCTCAGGGGCAGTTCTCACTCCCTGCTGGGCCTCCAAGGGGGCTCCCGCTCGGAACTTCCTTCTGTTCCTCAATGTGCTTTCTCCCTGCTGCCCTCCGGTCATCTCCGGCTCACTCTCAGTTAGCTCCTCACTTTCTCTGGGCGGCCTTCCCTGGTGCCCAGGCTGCAGAAGGAAGGTCTGCTTGAGTAACCCTCACCCACTGGGTTCTCCCGCCCCGGGTGCCAGGAGAGCAGACTGTCGTGCTCGCCACAGTGAGCCAGAAATATGGATGACATTGAGCTGAAATGCATCACGTAGCACTTTCACTCTCTGTCCCCACAACCCCTGTTCCCCAGCCTTTTATCCCGACCCACCGGGTGCTGGGTGATGGGGTTGTTATCCTCTTTCCTAGCTAAGAGAAGGAAGCTGTGCCTCAAATGCAGTGATACCCCCAAACTGAAGTCATGGTCCTACAAAACTCCCAAGCTTTTAGGGGAAGTAGGGCAGTGAGGAGAGCGTGGGGAGTTCCTGTGGGCAAGGCCAAGAGAGTCCCCTGAGAAAGGGAACTTGCCCCAGGGGCTTCCTGCTCTGTACAGCCCAGAGAGGTGGTTGGAACCTGGGACCCTGGTTCAGTCTCTTCCTGGCTGCTGGGCTTTGGGTGCATCACTTAACCTTTCAGGTGGCAGGTTTCCCACCTGTGAAATGGAAAGAATAAGATAACCCACATCTCAGAGTACTACACGCTTAATGGAATGTAAAGCACTTAGCACAGTGCCTGGTGAGCCAAGCTGACTGTCTCAGACTCCCAGGCCTTCTCCGTGTATGAAAATTCAACTTCCCATCTCCTCTCCATGTATGAAAATTCAGCTTGTGCAATGCCCAGACCAGGGCTGGATGGGACGGACCCAGCAGAGGGAACAGAGAACATCAGGGCAGATGTGCTGCCCGTGGGCTGTGTGACAGGGCTTTTGGGCTGGAGGAGGGATCTTTGTATTCAATCCCTTTTCATCACAGCTGGGGAAACTGAGGCTAAGGGGTGGTAGCGGCTGTCGTTGTTGCTCAGAGCCAGGTCTGGCGCCGAAGCTTCTTTCCTGCACGTCTCACATTGAACGCAAGTTTTGCAGAGCCTCTGGAAGCCAGGCCGGGGAACCGTGATGGTGGGGACACAGGCTCTAGACTCAATTACTTGACTCAAGATCACAACAAAGAGGTTGTGACTGAGACAAGCCAAGAACCCAGGGCTGTGGATTCCCCGTCCAGGGAGGCTTATCCTGGCAGGTGTGGGGCTGGGTGGGGAGGGTGCAGATGCCACATCCCCAAATCCTCCCATCATCGTTCAATAAATGCCAGGCTCTGTGGAAATAGGCAAAAAAGAGGCATGGCTCAGCCCTCATGGAGCATCCAGCCCACTGGGGATGAGATGTTAAGAATAAAGAATCACAAACAAACGTGGCATTCTAAGTGTGAGGAGGGCTACGGAGAAGGGGTTCATGGTACATAGTGTGCAAAGGCATAATAAGGAACCACACTTTGTCTGGGGAGGGGCGTCAGGGAGGTCTTCTTGAGGATGTGATGCTTAAGTGGAGACTCAGAATGAAAAAGATTTCTGATGGCCCGGGCTGGTGTGGCTCAGTGGACTGAGCACCGGCCTGTGAGCCAAAAGGTCACTGGTTCAGTTCCTGGTCAGGGCACATGCCTGGGTTGTGGGTCCCCAGTTTGGGACGTGAGAGGCAACCTCATCCAAGTTTCTCTCTCTTCTTTCTCCCTCCCTTGCCCCACTTTCTAAAAAATAAACAATTTTTTTTTAAAGAAAGTAAAAGATTACTATGTAAAAATTGGCTTCTGCCCTGGTTCCTGGCACAGAGCTTCTAAAATACTAGTACTTTTCTAAGTGATAAAAGCACTAGGAGGGGGAAAAAGCACTAGAAGCCTCTTTTGTTTTATTGAGGTGACTCTGGGTGGGCTCCCGGGTGGCAGCTCATCAAGCCATGATCAGAAGTTTGGAATTTTCAGCTCCCCCCGCCACCCTGCACTCCCACTTCTCCAGAGAGAGAGGGAATGGAGTTAATTGGTCATGGCTGAGGGACTTCTGGTCAACATGGTGGCACAGGTAAACGCAGCTCACCTCTTTGCACAACCACATCAAAATTACAACTAAATTATAGAACAACCATCACTCAGAACCATCAGAAATCAAGTTTAATGGACATCTCATAACCACATAACTACAGAATTAAAGAATCTGTTACAGAACAGGCGGGGGGTGGTTCACGATAAATTATTACAGAGAGGATCTCCCCTTTCTCTCTCTGGGGGTTCCCCCCCACACACACCTACTAGGTTCGAAATGCCCGTCGCCAGAGGAAAGACGTCTCTCAATGCCAGCGACTGGTGAAAAGGAAAGAAATTATTTACTTAAAAGTTACACAGACTTAGAGTAATGACTTAATGTCTTCATTAAGATACTAAAGTCCTCTGGAATACCCACAGATGCACAGTCTTCCCTCTCCCTCTGCCCAGTCTGGGGCACTGTATCTCAGGAAAAGAAGTAGAAGTCTGTGATTCAGACTCCCAGCACCATCAGCTGTGTGGCCACCGCAATCTCCAGTTCATCCAAAGCTGTGTGGCACTTTCTCATGGCCCAGCAGCAAGAGTCCTTTCTCCCCTTTTCTTCCCGGCAAAGTCTCTCCTGCTGCCTAAGCCGTGTGGCAAAAAAGGAGCACTCCAAAGCCACATGGTCCTCCTTCCTCTCCTCCAAAACCGCATGGTCTTCTCTCTATTCACTTCGCCAAAGCTGCATGATCCTCTCCCTTCTCTCCCAAAACCTCGTGATCCTCTCTCTCTAAGGCTGCCACGCCTAGGTTTAAATCCCAGCACCCATCTTCCTTTGCAGCCCCATTTCCAACTCCTCCTACAATCAGTTACACCTGCCAGCATTCCCTATTCTTCCAGCTTTACTGGGCTGCCATAGTAAGTCCAGGCAGGTGTGGCCCCATGGCGTGGAGCCAATCTTCTCCAAGGCCTCACTGCAGGCTCTGTAACCAGGGGGAGTTGCTTCCCAATTACATCTTGGGTGGAAGTCACTCCCATCTCCCTGGCTCAAAGCATGCCCACAGCTATTTAACATATCTATGAAACCAGTTAAAGGTTATAGATATGTTAAATGACCGTGCCAGGGGTTAGCTGCAAAGCTGTTGCTACCCAAAACAGCTCTGAATGGCTCTGCTCCATGTGTCCCTCCCCCCCACCCCAGGATTGTGGGGGTGAGGACATCCTATATATATATTTCTAATATTTCCTGGACACCTTGAGTTCTGGACCCCATTACAAATCCCTTCTTGGGGCCCTCCTCTTGGCTGCATCCTGCTTCAAAACCACATCCATCGAGACTGTCATTTTGGCAGCCGCCCTGTGTTTGTTTCTATGTGGGAGGGGCGGAGACTGGACGGGCTGGCCCCACATCCACGTGTGCTGCATAACAACTCCGAAGGGACACCTCGGGAGCAAGGAGTGCCAGCGTCACACCGGGTCCCCCAGGCCAGGATTCTAGTGACAGGAAGATAAGTCCCCATAACTTCTGGCTGCAAAACCCACCTGGGACTCAGTTGGTGGAAGAAATTGCTGGCGTCTCCAGCAGTTCCTCTTAAGAACCCACACATGGCCTCATCAACTCAGAATAACTCCCTCTGAGCTCCAGCACCAGGGTAGAAGCTTGAAAGGCACCAGTGGCATACAGGGAGGAAGTGAAGGGTGTGCCATCAAGGCCAGAGCTGGGGGACAGCTTTCTCCCAGACAGAAAGGCCATACATCCCTTTTCTGAACCCTCCCCCGACTGAGCCACAGAGTCCGCACGCAGGCTGGTGCCACATCTGAGACTCCATCAACCTGGCTAACACTGTTTGCCCCACCCTGGAGATCCCCTGAAACCCCGTCCCACCCAACTTATGGGCCCACCCAAACGGTTAACAGAGACTTTTCCACATGAATGGTTGATCTCAGCTCATGCTTTGCAACTTGCTAAATTCTCTCAAACAAGCAACAGGCAACCTCAGTGAGTCCCCAGCCCCCTAGCTCTTGCTAAGTGGCCCCAGGTACGGCACCAGCAACAGCCAGCCGAGATTCACAGCTTGGCTTCACCTGTGAATTTCCAAGCACAGCACAAGTAGCAACCATCTCAGATTGCTTTATAGCCCAGGCAGGGTGGCCCCAGGCAAAATACATGTGGGCACTGACCTTGGCCTGCACCACCTGAGAGACTGTAGAGCCTGTACACCCAGTGAACAGCTACAGACCACATCAGAGGACATCACCCTGCCCCTGCACTGCTGGTCCTCCACGGAGGTCAGAGGTTGGTGGTCAGTGGTCACAGCCAGTCCTTGCAGCCGACTGGCCTGGGTAAATCTCTCCCATTTATCTGCCAACAGCAATCAAGGCTCAACTACAAGAGGAGGGTGTACTCAGCCCTCACAAAAATAACACCCTAAGTACCTAGCTTGGGTAATAGAGGAGGCAGTGCCACTGGACCCTAGAGGACACCTACTATATTAGGCCACGTTACCAAGACACAGAGTCAAAGAAGCTCTACCTAATACATAGAAACAAACACAGGGAGGCTGCCAAAATAAGGAAACAAAGAAACATGGCCTAAATGAAAAAAATAAATTAATTAAAATTCCGGAAAAAAGAAGTAAACAAAATGGAAATAAACAATATGTCATATGCAGAGTTCAAAACACTGGTTATAAGGATGCTCAAGGAAGTTAGTGAGGACCTCAAGAGCATAAAAAAGATCCAGTCAAAAATGAAGGATTCAGCCCTAGCTGGTGTAGCTCAGTGGATTGAGCGCAGACCTGCAAACCAAAGGGTCGCCGGTTCAATTCCCATTCTAGGGTACATGCCTGAGTTGCAGGCCAGGACCCCAATAGGGGATGTGTGAGAGGCAACCACATATTGATGTTTCTCTCCTTTCTTTCTCTTTCCTTTCCCCTCTCTCTAAAAATAAATAAATAAAATCTTTTAAAAACCCTGAAGGATTCACAAATTGAAATAAAGAAAAATTTACAGGGAAACAACAGGAGAGTGGATGAAGCCGAGAATCAAATCAATTATTTGGAACATAAGGAAGCAAAAAACAACCATGTAGAACAAGATGAAGAAACAAGAATAAAAAACACAGGTTGGTGTAAGCAGCCTATGAGACAATTTCAAGTGGTCCAACACTCACATCATAGGGGTGCCAGGAGAAGAAGAGAAAGAGCAAGAAATTGAAAATCTATTTGAAAAAAATAATGAAAGAAAACTTCCCTAATCTGGTGAAAGAAATAGACACGCAAGTCCAGGAAGCACAGAGAATCCCAAACAAATGGATGCAAAGAGGTCTACTCCAAGACACATCATAATTAAAATGCCAAAGGTTAAAGAGAGAATCTTAAAAACAGCAAGATAAAAGCAGTTAGTTACCATACAGGGGAGTTCCCATAAGACTGTCAGCTGATCAAAAGAAACTTTGCAGGCTAGAAAAGACTGGCAAGAAATATTCAAAGTCATGAAAAGCAGGGACCTACAGCCAAGACTGCTCTACCCAACAAAGATATGGTTTAGAATCAGAGGGCAAATAGAGAGCTTCCCAGACAAGAAAAAATGAAAGGAGTTCATCATTACCAAACCATTATTATATGAAATGTTAAAAAGACTTATTTAAGAAAAAGAAGATCAAAACCATGAACAATAAAATGACAACGAATATATATCTATCAACAATTGAATCTAACAAACTAACTAAGCAAATAAGAAGAAAAAAGACAGAATCATATATAATGGAGAGAGTTTGGTTGGTTGCCACATGGGAGGGAGGTGTGAGGGAAAGGGTGAAGAGGTGAGGGGATTAAGAAATACAAATAGGTAGTTACAGAATAGCCATGGGGATGTACAGTATAGTATAGGAAATGGAGTAGCCAAAGAACTTACACGCATGACCCATGGACATGAGCAGTGGTGGGGAGATTGCCTGAGGGAGTGGGGTGTGTTGGGTGGAGAGGGGCCAAGGGGGAAAAATTAGGACAATTGTAATAGCATAATCAATAATATATAATTTTTAAAAGAGTAAAAAAACCTGGTTATGTCTATGTGAGGAAACCCGCATCAAATCCCAACAGTACAGGGTTCGGAGACCTTCCAGGTAGGTGAACATATTCATGTACTGGGAGTGTGATGCGTCCCAACTCCGCAGGGACAGAAGCTCCTATACTCGCAACCCTCCTAGACCTCACCCTAGGCATCTCTTCATCTAGGAGTTCATCTGTATCCTTTATCATATCCCTTCATAAACTGGCATTGTTAGTATTTTCCTGAGTATGTGAGCCTCTCTAGCAAATTAATTGAACCAAAGGAGGGGATCATTGGAACCTGCAAACTATAGCTTGTTGGTCAGAAGCACAGGTAATAACCTGAGTTTGTGACTGGCATCCGAAGCGTGTGTATGTGAGGCAGTCTTGTGGGACTGAGCCCTTAACCTGTGGAATCTGATGCTGTCTGTAGGTAGATAGTATCAGAATTGAGCTGAGCTATAGGATACCCACCTGGTGTTGCAGGGAATTACTTGGTGCGAGGGGAAATTCTCTGGGAGAATGGGGTTTTCCTCTTCAGGGTTACCCAGGCAAGGGAGTGGTGTGCATTCCATATGGTGAATGCCATATGCAAAGGTCCTGTGGTGCCAAATACAATACAGTATGAAAAATGCTTACCTTTTCAAGAAGGTGGAGTAGAGGTATCTTCTTTCCTGTTTTTTCTTGAAAATCACCCTCCCCCAAACACGTATACAATGAAGAGAAGAAACAGGAACTCTCCATCTTCTAGGAAGATATTTCTGACCTCAAACTATAATATTATTGAAAAGCATCAAGTGCTCTAGATCCCAGTATGGTTAAATGGTGGAATTACTGAATAATTTAATCTTCTTTCTAGTTCTACAGTAGAACTTGGTTGGCCTCCTCTGCCTGGCCTGTTCTTTCTTATAGTGTTAATTAATAAAATTCCAATGTCTGGCCCTAAGAATGAAAATCTTCCTAATTAACAACTGCTATGAAAACAAACCTCAAAGGATGAAAAGGAGCTGTCCTTTCCCCCCTGAAGCCGCAGAAACAAAAATACTTACGATGCTCTATCATAAACATGAATTTAAGAATCGGTCCTGACTAGGTCAGTTGGTGAGTGTCGTCCTGACACAGCAAGAGCGAGGGTTTGATCCCAGGTCAGGGCGCATACAAGCATCAACCAGTGAGCGCATGAACAAGTGGAACAACAAATCTATGGCTCCCCCACCTTTCCTCTCTCTCTTTAAAAAATCAATTAAAAAAAAAAGAGAATCAGATATGATGGGGTCAAAATGAGAATTTTCATGAGAGCATCTGTCTTGTTTTCCTGTCCAATGTGGGGGTTTGTGGGACTAGTCACTAAGAACATGTTAGCTCACCCTGGCTCGTGTGGCTCAGCGGATTGACGCCAGGCTGTGAACCGAGGGGTCACCGGTTTGATATCTCGTCACGGCACGTGCCTGGGTTGCGGGCCAAGTTCCTGGTTGGGGGCGTATGAAAGGCAACCAACTGATGTTTCTCTTAAGCATTGATGTTTCTCTCCCTCTCTCTCTCTCTTCCCCTCTCTCTGAAAAAAATAAAATAAAATATTTTAAAAAACAAAGACCATGTTAGCTCTGTCAATAGAAATCTGTCCTCGGAAGGGTTGTTTGTGCAAGAGAGTCTTTTGTTGTTGTTGTTAAGTATATTTTATTGATTATGCTATTACAGTTGTCCCATTTTTTTCTCCCCTTTATTCCCCCCCACCCTGCACACCCCCTCCACCAGCATTCCCCCCCACTTAGTTCATGTCCATGGGTCGTACATATAAGTTCCCTGGCTTCTCCATTTCCTATACTATTCTTAACCTCCCCCTGTCTATTTTGTACCTACCATTTATGCTTCTTATTTCCTGTACCTTTTCTCCCATTCTCCCCTCTCCTCCTCCCCACTGATAACCCTACATGTGATCTCCATTTCTGTGATTCTGTTCCTGTTCTAGTTGTTTTTAGGTTCAGTTGTTGATAGTTTTAAGTTTTTTGTGATTTTACTGTTCATAGTTTTGATCTTCTTTTTCTTAGATAAGTCCCTTTAACATCTCATATAACAAGGGCTTGGTGATGATGAACTCCTTTAACTTGACCTTATCTGAGAAGCACTTTATCTGCCCTTCCATTCTAACTGAAGGCTTTGCTGGATAGAGTAATCTTGGATGTAGGTCCTTGCCTTTCATGACTTTGAATACTTCTTTCCAGCCCCTTCTTACCTGTAATGTCTCTTTTGAGAAATCAGCTGAGAGTCTTATGGGAATTCCTTTGTAGAAAAGTCTCTCCTTTTCTCTTGTTGCTTTTAAGATTTTCTCTCCTTATCTTTAATCTTGGGTAATTTAATTATGATGTGCCTTGGTGTGTGATTCCTTGCGTCCAACTTCTTTGGGACTCTCTGAGCTTCCTGAAAGTCTATTTCATTTGCCAGATTGGGGAAGTTCTCCTTCATTATTTGTTCAAATAAGTTTTCAATTTGTTACTCTTCCTCTACTCCTTCTGGTACCTCTACGATTTGGATGTTGGAATGTTTAAAGTTGTCCCGGAGGTTCCTAAGCCTCTTCTCATTTTTTCAAATTCTTGTTTCTTCATTCTGTTCCAGATGAATGTTTATTTCTTCCTTCTGCTCCAAATCATTGATTTGAGTCCTGGTTTCCTTGGTTTTCTGTATTTTTTCTTTATTTCACTTTGCATAGCCTTCACTTTTTCCTCCATTTTGCGACCATACTCAACCATTTCTGTGAGCATCCTGATTACCAGTGTTTTGAACTCTGCATTTGATAGATTGGCTATCTCTTCATCACTTAGTTCTTTTTATAGAGTTTTGATCTGTTCTTTCATTTGGGACATATTTCTTTGTCTTGGTGCACCTGTTATGATGTAAGGGATTTTTAATTTTTTTTTAAAGATATTTATTTGTTTATTTTTAGAGAGAGGGGAAGGGAGGGAGAAGGTGAGGGAGATAAACATAAATCTGTGTGGTTGCCTCTCATGCACCCCCAAATGGGGATCTGGCTCGCAACCTAGGCATGTGCCCTGCCTGAGAATCGAACCAGCAACCTTTCAGTTCGCAGGCTGGCACTCAGTCTACTGAGCCACACCAGTCAGGGCAACCTTCAATTCTTTTTGAATAGATATCTAGAAGTGGGATTGTTGGATCATATGGTAACTCCATTTTTCATATTTTTCAGAAACAGATAACTTCATTAAACTTCTGCTGAAAAGGCCTAGCTATTTCCCCAAACTCAGAAATTACAGAGTTTTTTTGTAGTGTTGGAGTGCAAAGCCTCACTCCTGCTCCCAGAACTGGGCCCACTTCCTTCCCTCTGCTCCAGCCATGCAGGTGCTGAAGTCCCTTCTGGGAGAGAATACACACACTTTCAACTTCCACTCCGTCCCACTTAGAAAGTATGGGGTAAACATCTCTCCAGGCTCAAAACCACTTCTTCAGGCCCATGGTCAAAAGTTTCACTTTCTTTCTGTGTTCCGGTTCTGCTCCTCCTTCAGCTTTGCTCTTGGGACCTGCCCTGTTCCCAGGCTGAGCAGCTCCTGACCAGCCCTCCTCAGCTCAATGGCCATGCCTACTGATCTTGATGCCTCTATGCCTCCCCGGAGGCCCTGGGTCCAGACTGTGGGAGCTTCTCCGGGTAACCCCACCGGCTCCCAAAGCTCCTCATGCACTCCCCTGCCCTTCCCTCCCCTCATTATTCTTTCCTTCCTCTTTTCCTCTTCTCTCCTTTCTTTTCCTTCCTGTTCCTCATTCCTCCCGCCTCTCCTCACCCGCCCCTCCTTCTCATCTTCCTCCCTGCACAAGGGTCCTTTGTCTGCTCCCTGCTTCACCAGGTCAAGAATGCAGGAGAGCGGCACACTCACGTTCCCATCTCCCCAGAGCACAAGTCAGTCCTTCGAAGCTTTACAACCAGACGTGCCCAACTTCTTGAACATATTGAGTATCTTTTTCCAGAAGTGGCTTTTTCCCCTGGGGGAAACCTGCGAGGGGAGGGAGCCACCCTCCCCCACCCCGCCCCCCACCCCAATTGTCTCCTCATGGTCTCAGGGGTCCTTGGCAGGGAGCTGTTCTGTTTGTAAATGAGAAATCTAGAAAACAGAAAGGTCAACAGATCGCCTTCCAAGCCCCCATGCTCCCCAGGGCGGGAGAGTTTCTGGTCTCATGCTATGAATTTTCTGCGTGTGTCTCTGCTGGAGGCCCTGACACCAGGTGGGCTCTTGCTCCCCCAGGGAGAGGGCAACTCTAGAGAGGGAGAGGGAGCACAGCTTCAGGGCCCACCGGCGGGCGTGCATCCACTCTGGTGGGGCGCCCTTTCACCCAAGTATCCTTGCGTGATAGACTGCTGTAGGACCGGTGAAAGGCACATTTCTCAAGGCCACCTCAGAGCAGCCATCAGGGAAGCCTCCAGGCCATGGGGACAGATGTGCATGAGGGGACCAGCAAACAGAGGGCTTCAAGCCTCGGCCCATCTCACTCACCCCTGGAGCTGAGGCACTCTCCACCTCCCTCCCACATCTTGGTCTCAACCTTCCTAACTGCTGGCGTGTTGTCACTGCATTGGACCAACGTGCCAAACTGGTGGACATGTACGTGAACAGCAAGTCACTGTAACAACCACCATCCAGTGTTGTTTCAATGTTACGCCTCTTCCCCTCCTAGAAAGGGGGAGGTAGCTACTGCAGGGCCACCCCACCCCCTGGTATGTTGTCGGAAAGCACCAGGCCACATGATACCACATTACAAGAGTGTATGGTGCCGACGCAGCTGCACCTGCCCCCGTCACCCTGAGTCATCCTGCTAACTCTGACCAGTGGCTGCCCACGGGAGGTCCTGAACCGTCCACCTTCAGACTCCAAAAACTCTGACAGAGACTGGTGGGGGAAACGAGGACCCCAGCTCTGGGTTGCTGCAGATGTCCTCTCGGGTGTCCTTTCCATCCTCCTCTTCCCACTTGTGTGTGAGCCTGAGCTTCCCTCTCCATACCCCGCTCATCTCTTAGGAAGCCATGGAGACCAGGCCAGGGCTCTCCGTCTGCGGAAGTGGAAAGGGCTTGGGCAATGGTAAATTCAAATTCCAGTTCCTTCATTTGCATGTTGTGCAACAGCAAGGAAGATGGTTTCCCACTCAGAATCTTATTTTCCTAAAACAGAAAGAAGAGTGATGAGTAAAAGCGCATGACATCTTAAATTTCAGAGAAATGTCAGAGGCACGGGAGGCCCTGGGTAATGACGACAGGACGTGAGGTGGAGCACTCAGCACGAGCCCACGTGCCTGTGTTTTTTTCATCAACACCCCAGCTCCCGTCATTCCCCATTGTACAGAGGGGAGCTGAGGCTCAGAGAAGTTAAGGAACTTGCCCAAGATCGCACAGCTAAGAAGAAGAGGAGCCAAGATTTGAGCCCAGCTCTGTTTCCAAAGCCTGTCTTTTTATTCTTCATCCTCTGCCACAATTCTAGGCAAAGCTGGGCCGAGCAGAAATCTGCCAGTTACGTGGTCTGCTGAAATACTTGTACATAGAGAAGACAGGGAGAATTGCCAGGTTCTCCAGACTGTAGGAAAAGCCCAGTAGAGCTGGGTTAACATCCTAGCATCCCCATTTCTCAGTGCATGATCTCAGGCAAGTCCCTTCACTTTCCTGAGCCTCAGTTTCCACACCTGTGAAGTGGGAATGATATGTTCGTTTTGCCTGCTTGCAGGGAGAATTAAGTGAGCAAATGGTTGCATAAGGTCTGCTTGGAGTACGTGCTCAGAGAATCACATCTGTTGATGTTTCTGGAAACATGTAGAAATGCCCCCTCTGTCCCATTGTCTCCGCTTAGCAGACCCTCCTTCTGGGCCCAGGGTCCTTGCATGCCTCTGTGCTTCGCTCGTCTTGGCTCCTCCCTTATCTTACCACGTTCATTGGAGGCTCAGTAGCCTTTCATCACCAGTGAAATACACCCTTAGAGGCTGTAAAAACCATCCCACCATCTGACCCAGAAATTTCACTTCAGGAACCTATACCAAGAAAATATTTTTCACCCATTTATTCAGCGAGTCTCAATGCTAATTTATTGAGCACCTGCTATGTGCCAGGCTCTGTGCAATACACTGGGGAGCAAAGCAGTCTGGTACTCTAGTCTCTGCCCTCCAGAAGCCAACTCTCTAATTGCTGAGGAGATTTAGCCAATTATTAAGCCAGTAATTACATACATAAATATACAACTGCAAATTGTAATGGCAAGGAGACGGTTTTTCTGTATCTGTCATAGTAGGCTGTTGCCTACTAGTTTCAGTAGGTCTGCTTCTGTGCCCAGAAACCTGGGGGAAATTCTCACGAGATACAGGCCCAGTGAGAGAAAGGAAGTTGCAATTTTCTGTGAGTGTTATTGCCCACGGGTTTCTCCTTGAAGGTGCGGGCTGGGTCCTGGGATGCACAGTCGTGCTTCCGAATGTTTATGCACGGGAAGAAAAAGACGACAAAAATAATAGGCTGCCCAGTGGGAAGGAGCCCTCTCAGTGACCCAATCATAGTTCCTGAACGTCAATCTCCAGTACAATGAACAAGGACTTCTGGGAGAAACATAGGGCTGGGGCAGGAAAAAGACGAGATGAGCTTGGAGCCTCCTGTAGCACCAGACAGTAAGGACACGCGCTAGGACAGGAGGAAGGGGGACCCAGGAGCCAGCCTGGAGGAACTCTCAAAGCTGGAACAATTAGAGCAACAAATTAAATAACGTAGGATTAGATTGTAAGAGTATAAAATAAATATACATAAGTTCATGCTAGCATAAATTAGTAGCCGAATAAACAAACAAGTGGGGAGAAGAGAAAATCGTTCTGACAAAGGAATTCCAGGTAATTTATTTGGTTGCCCTCCCCTCCAGGAGGTGCGGCCTAGCTCCTGATGATGGACTTCGTTTTGCCTAGTGCCTTGTTTCCAAACAACAGGGTACATGGAGAGGGGACAATAGTGACTTTCCAGTGGAGAAACCTGGAAGTCCCACCTTCACCAAGTGATCAAGGTTACTATCACAGTGAGAAGTCAGGTGGTATGCCGCGTGTACCCCTGGGAGGGTGTGGTGAGAGGGGCACGCGCCCCTTAATCCATGACTCCAGGGTGGTCATGAGGAAAACATCAGAAAAAAAAAAAAAAAGATTAAGCAACATTCTTCTGCAAAATCCCTGACCGGTGCTCCTGAAGACTGGCAAGGTTCACAAGAAGAACACGGAAAAGTTGAGAGCGTGTCACAGATGACAAAATGTCACCTGGGATGCTGGGTGAGGGTCTGGAACAGAAAAAGGTCATCAGCGGAAAACCAGATAAAACCCACGTAGAGTCTCCAGTTTAGCTAACAGTCATTCAGCAAAGCTGGGCTCTTTGTTTTGACAAATGTGCTACGGTAATGTGAGACCATGGCATTGGGGGATTTGAAACTAGCTGAGGGTTGGGTGGGAAGTGTCTACTATTTTTGCAACTTTACTGTAAATCAAAAATTGAAGAAAAAAAAACCCCACAGGCAGAAAAGAGTGGAAAGAAATACAGCAAAATTTTAGTAGTAAATGTATTTGGGTGGTGGGAAAAGAATGTCCTCTTTTTATTTATCAAATGTCTTTAATTAGGGTTTATTCCTTTTTCTTTAAACATTTGTTATTTTGATTAGAAGTATTCTATTACTTTTTGAAGAGATTGTATTTATTTTTAGAGAGGGGGAAGGGAGGGATAAAGAGAGGGAGAGAAACATCAGTGTTGCCTCTGGAGCATCCCCTACTGGGGACCTGGCCTGCAACCCAGCATGTGCCTGGACTGGGAATCGAACCGGTGACCGTTTGGTTCACAGGCCAGCACTCAATCCACTGAGCCACACCAGCCAGGGCCCTATATCATCTCACTTCTCACAACCAGCTAAGTGAGATAAGATAAGGAAACTAAAACTTGGAAAATCAAAGTGATTTGCCTCAAGTTATATAACAAGCAAGCTGAGGAGCTGAGATTTGAACCTCTGTGGGGATCTGACTGACTCCTGAGGGACAGGGAAATACAAAAGCTTTATCTGTTCTTGTGGCGTCAGGACAAGAGGTTGGACTCTCTCCTAAGCAGATTTCTCTTTAGCCCAAGAAGACCTTTTAATTGGAATTGTCCAGGGAGTAGGAGCGTCCGGAAGGGTAATGAGTTCCCAGTCAGTAGAGGACCACGGCGCGTCCTGGAGAGGGACTCAGGAAAGGCGACACTCTCTCTATCCTCCTCCTCAGAGCCGAAGGGCAGGGCTGTGCGTCTCCTGTGAGACCCAGAGCCACACCAGGCAGGCCGCGTTTCCTTGTAACTGGGAGGCTCGCAGGGGTGTGGGGCTGGGGAGCGGGTGGAGGGCGCCTCCGGGGCCTCGTCGTCCCCCTGCACCACCGGGTCCATCACGGACGACTGCAGACGTGGGGACCTGCTTTCAGTTACTCAGAGCCTTCCTGCTCTAGACCAAACCTGTGCCACCAATGTAATGTGACAGGTAGGTACTGCAACCCATTCTAGAGATGCGGAAACTGGGGAGGAGACGGGAAACGGCTTACCCAAGAGCTAAGCGTACGGTCCCGCTGCCCAGCGGCTCCACCCTGCGGGGCGGGGCGAGGCCGCGGGGCGGGGCCGCGGGCTCCGGGCAGAGCTGGGCGGGGCGGGGCGGGGCCGAGGGGCGGGCCCGCGGGCTCCGGGGGGCGGGGCGCAGCGGAGCGGCGGGGCAGTGGTCGCCCGGCCACTCCGTCTACGTCCAGTGAGCCTCACGGACCATGGAGCCCGTGCCGCTGCAGGACTTCGTTTGCGCCCTGGACCCCGCCTCTCTCCCGCGAGTGCTGCGGGTCTGCTCGGGCGTCTACTTCCAGGGTGAGTGAGCGGCCGCGACCACCCGACCCGCAGCGCCGCCACGGCCAGGGTCTCCCTGGGTGTGTGGGCAGAGGCGCTGCAGGCGCGTTAGAAGCCCGAGAAAAGTGCTCCCCAGCTTCGAATCCCCACGCTGCCACTGTGATTTGGGGCTACGCTCAACCTGGGTAGTAATGAGCTGCGATTCCAGGGTGGGTGGAACCCAGCCAAGGCGGAGTGGGCTCGCTGTGCGCATAGGTGGAGGTCCGGCTGTGCGGGACTCCAGCGTTAGGGCGCTCATGACTTGTAGCGGTTGCTTGATTCTTAAGTGCCGGGTCAGCCCTCTGCTCCGTGCAGCCTCCTGCTCCCCTCGACACCCATCTACACCAGCTTCCTTCGGTCCCTCCATAGCACCTTTGTGCTCTGCTCGGCAATGGACAGTACTTGATCTGATGAGTTCCTCGGTTCTCAGCTTGGTGGCCCCTCATCCTGGAAGCCTTCCTGGCTCTCTGCTCCTTACATGCCCGCACATCTGCTCCCCTGGTCACAGCCCGCCTTGTTCACAGGTGGTTAGTGCGCGACAGGGGCTCGGTCACTAGTTACTACACGAAGGAGCAAGAGGCCAGGGATTGACTGGCAGTGGAAGGGAGGGGACAGAATGGCTGGCTGCTCAGCAGATGGGAAATCAGGCTGCTGATGGTGAGGGAAAAGCTGAGGGAGACAGAACGGAGAAGGAGGAGGAGGAGAGAGGGAACCAAGACCCTGGGTGGGGCTGGAGAAGCTCCTTCCTTAGAGATCAAATTAATGCGTGGCCGCCCTGGCCATCTTGTCCCCTCTCTCTGTTCCTCACTCTGCCACACCAGCTTCCAGAATTCTGAGGCCCCATGTGTGTCCTAGACTGAGGGGGAGACATAAGGAGGGTCACAGGAGGGACAGGACAGGCCACCACACAGTGGTTCTGGCCAGGTCCATTTGGGAATCTGATGGATCTGGGTTTGAATTCTGACTCTACCTCTGGGGGCTTCCGGCAGGCACCTGGGCTCCATTTGCTCTCTTCCCCACACTGCCTGCTTGCTGTGTGTCTTAATCTCTGAGTTTCACCATTCTGCCCGAGCCGGGTGGTGGGAAGTGACGGAAGTTAGGGTAAGAGAAGGACCAGCGGGATGCGAGTGTGCAGGCGGGCAGCCCGTGATACTGATGGCGCAGGCAGCTAGCCTGGACACCTGGAAGGGGTTAGGAGTTACAGCTTTGGAGGCAAGCACCCTGGCCTCAGGTCTCAATTAGGTTTCTTACTACCTCTGATCTTGGGCCACCCATGCAGCCTTGCTGAGGTTGTTTCCTCATTTGGGAAAGGGAAATGTCTGTCCTTTTGAGGGCAGTCATGGGTCATAAATGCAATGACGCATATGCAATACTGGCCACAGCACTCCGCTGTTCTCACCAGCCTCCGGCCCCACCCCCAACACCGTAGACAGACTTTTATGAGCCTGTGTATGTTTTCCTGGCGGTAAGGGGAGGGGTTTGCACCACTTTCTCAGGGCTATTATGAAGGGTTGTTGCAAGCGATACTTGAACCTTAGGAGTGTCCATGCTTCAGTCTTCCCTATAAGCCAGACTCCAGCCTTTGTCACGGACTGGAGGTGCCGAACCACCAATACTCCCACCAGCTCTACAGGCAACACCAGAAAAGTGGAATAACAGCATGGTGACTATGCTATTCACTCAGCTTTTATTAATGCAGATTCAATCCAACTGCATACTAACCTAATAACAGTAATAATCACTCAGAAACAACCAACAATAACATCACACAAGAG
The DNA here is from genome assembly GCF_022682495.2 of Desmodus rotundus. Classification (NCBI taxonomy): domain Eukaryota; kingdom Metazoa; phylum Chordata; class Mammalia; order Chiroptera; family Phyllostomidae; genus Desmodus; species Desmodus rotundus. Next base: position 17,135,076 of record NC_071389.1, read on the forward strand.
AATTGGGGGATAATGAACCTCAGTCCCAAGAGTCCTTCTCAGGTCTGGTCAGGGAGGCAGCCGGTCAGTGTCTTAAAGGCAGTCTACCGTGGCCTCAGTCAGCTAGGGCAGGGTCCATGGGAGCAATGGAGCATCTGTCAGCCGACTCAGCCCCTCTCGGCTGTCTCAGCTGCCCGTTCGCAGGCCTTTGCTTTCATACTCTTGTACGATGCAGCGTTGCATCAGCCTCTTGTTCACTCACGTTCTTTTGTGCCACCTCCACAAGCACGTGTTGATTATATCACTCCACCATGCTGCTCTGAGAGGCTGGTGTTACCTTCGGATAAGCACGGGCTGTTGACCACATCGCATGGCGCATGCCCGAGGGATTACAACATCCCTACGTGTCATTGCTCCACTGCGCACGCTCTAAACGTGGCTCCCCTCCACGCCAGTGTAGTTGACAGTACTGACGCTGTCTCCTCTCCACAGGGCCCTGCTGGGGGTGCCCTGGGTTGGGCGAGGGTGGGGTGGGTCAGGTGGCCTCGAGGCTTGCCCACCTGTGCTTTCCCGGCGGTGGTCAGCAGGACATGGAGCCTGCACACTGTGTGGCAGAGGTCGCTCCCGAGCACTTCCCTGTTTTGGACACTGCTTTGAGGGCCCAGAACCCGGCCTTCAGGGCACACTCTATCAGTGGTCCTCCCGTCTTACCTGCACGTCCTTTGAAAACAATTCATCTGAAGAAGAAAGCACTGGGGTGGGTGTTAGGCTTTATGTGACCTGGGGTAGCCACTGACCCTCTCTGGGCTTGATTAAATAACCGCGATGAGGGAATGGGAGTCGCGGGGCCGTTCACCCACTTGTGACTTGCACACATATCGAGAGGCCAGGCCTGTGCTGGCTGTGGTGGTGCTGAGATGGGTCAGCCCTGCTCCGTGAGCTGAGTTTAGGAGGCACGGGGTCGTGAAGAAGGCTGGAGGGTGTACCACAGAAGGGTACATCCAGCACTAGAAGAAGGCAAAGGGGGCATTTATACTGATGGAGTGCAGCTGAGCCAGTGGCCATCAGGTGGGGAAAGACAGGGGAAGGCATCCCAGGCAGCAGAAACACGTGTGCACAGATGTGGCCGAGCGGGGCACAGGCCGCCCAGTGCTCGGCCCTTGCTGAGCGGGGAAACTGCGTCTGTATCTCCGCAGGCTCCATCTACGAGATCTCTGGGAATGAGTGCTGCCTCTCCACAGGGGACCTGATGAAGGTCACCCAGCTCCGCCTCCAGAAGGTTGTCTGCAAGAACCCGGGGACAGGTCAGACCATAGAGCTGGACCCCAACTTCAAGGGTAAGGTTGGCACCCCTGTCTCCCCAAGCGCCCTGGCACCTTCCAGGCACCCCTGCAGACACACTCATGGGCTCGCCAATTCCTGTACGCACTCCCGCCCCTCCGGGTTAGCACATGTGACTCTCACGTCCACTCGGCCTCCAGGCTCAGGATGTCCTCAGGGTGGCCTGATGATGCCTTGATCCTAGCGGGGCTGCACCCCCTCCCTGTCAATCTCTCTGATCACATTCGGCTGGGATGTTCTTTGTTCCAGGTCTTTGTCCACGTGCCTGTCTCTGTGTTCACTCATACCTTCGCTTACTGAATATTTACTGACACCCACTGTATGGCTGGTCCTGAGCTGGGGGTTGGGGGTGTGGGGTTCTGGATGAACCGGGGCAGCTCTCTCCGGTGGGAATTCCCACGGTGGCAATGAGAGGAGTGCAACAGTAGAAGTCGGCACAAGTCAAGAGGGGGCTCTGGCGGGAGCAGTCTGCCTCTGGGGTTTGTGCAGGCTTCCTGGAGGAGGTGGCTCCTGAGCTGGAGGAAGGATCCCTAGAGGGAGTAGCTAGAGGGAGTAGCATGTGCACCGTGGGGCTTCAGAAACCCCACATCACTCAGTTATTGCAGGAGGCGTGTGGTGAGGTGGACTGTGGGCCTGATGCCGAAGCCAAAGCCTAGGTGGGAATCCTGCTCTGTCACTAATTGTGGCTTCGGCCACTTCCTGTGACATCTCTGGGCCTCAGCTTCCTCCTCTGTGATGGAACTACTCAGGCTTGATGTGAGGCCAAGATAGGTTGCCATATGTGAAGCATGCAGTCAAGCACAGAGCAGGCGCCCTCAGAGTGCTGGGTCTTAGCCAGAGTCCCCGCACTCACCCAGACAGGATGGGCGTGGCTGTGGGCACCTGGGGAGGGGGAGGGCATGGGAGGCAGATAGAAAGGGCCCTGTGGGGGCTCAGACACATTTTGGTCTCTGTTGTGAAGCCGCAGAGGAGCCAATGAGGGCTTTAAATGTGAAAGTGATGTGTGTTATGAGGATTTTGTTTTTATTTCGAAAAAGTTTCAAATTTACAGAAGACTTGCTAGAACTACTGTACACCCTTGTCCAGATTCACCAATTGTTAAACATTTGTTACATTTGCTTCCTCTCTTTCTCTTCCTCTCTCTCTTCACACATACATACACCTACATATGAACACATGTTGCTATATATGTACGTGTATATGTATATATTTCTCCTGAACTAGTTGAGAGTAAATTGCAGATGTGATGCCCTTTACATCTAAATATTATTCCTAATATTTAGTGTGTCTCCTAAAAACAAGGACATTTGCCCACAGAACTATAGTTTAATGATCAAATTCAGGAAATTTAATATCGATGTAATACTAGTGTCTGACCGTGGTCTGTATTCAAACTTCATTGTTGCCCTAATAATGTCTTTTTTTTTTTTTTGGTATAGTTTAAAAAAATTATTTATCAATTTTAGAGAGAGAGTGAAAGGGGGACAGAGAGAGTGGGCGGGGAGAGAGAGAGAGACATTGATTTGTTGTTCCATTTGTTTCGTTATTCCTTGGTTGATCCTTGTATGTGCCCTGACAGGGGATCGAACCGAAGCCTTGGTGTATTGGAGTGGTGCTCCAACCATCTGAGCTACGCAGCCAGGACTGCCCACGTCTTTTGTAGCAGTTTTTCCCTTGCTCCAGAATCCAGTCCCAGATCGCACATCGCAGGCAGCTATCCTCTTTCTTTAGTGTCCGTTGAGCTGGGAGAGTTCTTCAGCCTTTCTTTGTCCTCACATCCGCGTTTGTGAGGGGTCCAGACCAGTGCATTCGCGGAGTGTCGCTCAGTCCGGGCTTGTGTGATGTTTCCTGGATTGGACGTGTGATGAGTGTTTGGGGCAGGAAAGTCTCTGAAGTGAAGTTATGTCCAGATGTGGGGTTAGTTTAGACAAGAGAAGAATGGAAGGGGTGGGGGATGGACAGAGGGAGGAGAGAAGCCAGAATTGGCAGACACTTAAGGGGTCGGAGGTGGTCAGAGCTCATTTGGCCAGCGGCTCCTGGGCTTCTAGTTTGGGAGGGGGGGATGGTGGTGCTGCCCCTGGGTGGGGCGACAGCTGTTGGATATGTGGCACTGAAGCAGCGGTGAGGTATCTGGAGGCAAAGTTGGCAAAATCAGAAGCAGGAGGAGTCAGGAGGTAGGAAAATATGGCAGTGGTCGGTGGCTCTGGTGGGGAGCGCATCCCTGTTCTGTTCTCTGTCCCTGGCAACAGTCCCTCTGTGTCTGTGCCCCTATGTCAACATGTGTCTCTGCCCCTTGCTGTCCATTCACACATGGTCACTTGCTGCCTCCCACCTCTCAGCCCTGTGGTCCAGGAGTCCAGTTGCTGACCTGTCCTTGGCACCTGTCCTCAGGGGAATTGCTGGATTCTTGCCGGGCAGCCCAGGACCTGGTATATTTGGCCATGGACCCAGCCAAGGCCTGCCCCACCCTGACCTGTTCTGCTGTGTGACCCCCACAGGCCACTTCAGCCCCCTCACCGGCTACCAGAGCTATGGAACCCTGGAGGAACTGGTCTCTGCTCTAATCCAGAGCTCCAAGCAGCTGCCCATCTGGTTCATGTCCACCTGCAGAATTGACACTCAGACCAGAGTGGTGCCTGAGGAGCAGCCCCTCATGCTCGAGGCTGTGGAAATGTACCTTGGGACCTGCTCCGCCCGCTGCGTGCTGAGCATGGGGACCAAGGTGGTGGCCCTGCACCTGCCCCTGTCCACGAAGGGGCCCTTCTGGGAACTGGAGACGGGTGCCCCTCGGACCCTGCTGCAGGCCCTGCAGGACCCAGCCCTGAAGGGCCTCCTCCTCACTTGCCCCACCCTCCCCTGGCGCTCCTTGACCCTGAGGCCACAGTATGAGATCCAAGCCATCATGCACAGTGAGTTGTTGGGACGGGGGTGGGGGTCGATGGGGAAGGGAGAGAGGGCACCTGGGCAGCTGCTCTGACAGAAGATCCCTGCCACAGTCTAGGGATTCCAGGTGGCTTACACAGTTTATACAGAGTAACAGAATAAAGATTCTTTGAGAGTGGGAAATTAGGTGTAAATGGAGATAGGAAAATAGCCTAACTCTAGAGCGAGGTCCCAGGTACTTTATAAAATTGGGCAAAGTTGGGTTGTGAGCTTACTAGCAGCTAGGACACAGAGTTGCCGAGTGAAACCCTGACCATTTGCTCAGGAGGAGCAACCTCTTCTCCCGCCTCTGGGGAGAGCAGGTGCTTCTGCAGGTCCTTTGTCGGAGTGGCAGAGGGCACGGACTGAATCCCCAGCTGTTGGATGGGGCATTTCCTAGGCCTGGCTGGGGGCAGCATGCAGAGGCGCGCTGGGGACCCAGAGGCAGAGGGCCTGTCCTGTCGGAGGCCGAGCCGGAGCAGAGGTGGAAGAACGGCACCTGGGCCCTGTTCCCTGGAGGCCAGAGTTCGAGCCCCCTGGCAGTTACTGAGACCAGTTGGTCAGGATGGCTGACAGATGGCAGAGCCAAGTGGGGATTCTTTGCCCTGTTTTTGAAAAAAAATTTTTTTTAATTACTTTATTATACAAAAGTTCAAACCTATATGAAAGCAAGGAGGAGTAGACAGAACCCCACGACTCCATCACCCAACATCACAATTGTTGACTCCTGTTTCATCTCTCAACTCCACTCTCCCCTCCCACCCCCTGATTGTTCAAAGCAGACCCCAGGTACTGCAGCATTTCTCTAAATACTCCAATATGTGTTCCTTTTCTTTCTTTTTTTTAAAAAACTGTCTCTATTTTAAAATGCAACTCCTTTTTTATAAGACACTGAAGTCCACCACCCTTACTAATTCACTGCTGCCCCAAGTATCGTCAAGCAGTCCTTAACCTGCCGAGAACCTGGCAGTAATTCTGCTGTGATCGCTTTCCTAGTGAGCGTCACTAATCATGTGTCTCAGCAAACAAGGACCGATGTTCAGACGCAGCATCTATCAGTTAACATCCGACCACTCTTCATGGCAGACCCTCCTGGCCGTGGACCACAAGCCTCTCTCCACTGGCCTGTTTTGTTTTTCTCCAGCCCCACTCGGTCTGATGGGTGATTCCCACCACCACTTCCAGCAGCTCGAGCTGCTCTTTGGCTTTGGGGACCATTAGCTCTTTGGGGTTTACATAGATGTTCACGTCTTTGTACTTCCGTTGGACAACTCCTGTTCATCCTCTTCAATAATAATCCTGTTCTCACTGAACCGGACATGGTCCACGACATATGTCTCAGGAAGGAAGAGGCCTTCTTCTTCATCCTCGCTCAGTTCCAAACAAAATAGCTCTCCGTTTTTCTGCACACTGCCCAGCCATTCAGGCACAAGGTCACACTCTCGATGTGGCTGCTTCTTTATCTCCTTAGCTGTAGGATTCAGCTAATTTTAGGCCGTTCTGAATGATGGTTGCTCTGTAGTTGAGCTGGCATTTTGATGTGGTTGTGGGAGGATGCGAGTACCACATTTACCTACCCCGCCATCTCGACCGGAAGCTCATTGACTCTTTTTTTAAACAGACACAATACCACCATCACACCAAATTCATGAACAAAACTCCTATGACCAGCACACGCTGGCGACACCCACCCGGTGATTGAATTTTCTCCACTATCTCGTAAACTTTTTTATTTTATCCACCTCAAGACCTACATAAAGCCCGCAACATTGCCGTTGATTGTTATGTCTCTTAAGTCCCTTTTAATCTATAGGTTCCCCCTTTTTAAATTTTCCTTGTAATTTCTCTGTTGAAGGGAGTGGGCTTTTTTTATCTTGTAGGCTTCTTCACATTTTGGATTTTGTCGCCAGCATCCTCTGTGGAGTGTAAACCTGCTCCTCTGTTCTTTGACTTTCCCATTGGGTGGGCCCTGAGACACCCCCAGGTGGGCTGATCCAGGGGGAGGGCTCACAGGACTCGGCACACAGTCATACTCACAGCTCCGATGGAATACAGCGAAAGCACAGTCAGCAAAGGGAGAAGTGCATGTGGAGAAGCCCGGAGGAAACCAGGGACTCACACAGGCAGTTAGTTCCTCCAGCACTGAGTGGAGACTCCAGTGAGGGAAGCTCATTAGCATCTCAGTGCCCATGGTTTTTACTGGGGACTGGTCACACAGGCACCTGCCGCCCAACCCCTACCAAGATTCCAGACCCCCAGAGGGAAAGCAGGTGTTCAGCTTAAATCACATTGTTCACAGTTTAGTCAGTGACTCACTTTTTAAAAAATCCTCACCCAAGGATATGTTTGTTCATTTTAGGGAGAGAGGAAGGGGGAGAGAGAGACAGAGATAGAAAGAGAAACATGGATCGGTTGCCTCCGGTACATGCCCCAATCAGGAATTGAACCTGCAACTTTTTGGTGCACCAGGTGATGCTCCAAATGACTGAGCCACTTGGCTAGGGCCCACCTTTTAAAAACATTTTTTAATTTATTGATTTTAGAGAGAGGAAAGGGGAGAGAGAGGTGAGAAGAGGGAAAGAAACATCAATTTGTTATTTCATTTATTTATGCATTCATTGGTTGATTCTTCCATGTGCCCTGGCCAGGGATTGAACCCGCAACCTTGGTGTACTGGGATGATACTCTAACCAAATGAGATCCCCGGTCAGGGCACAGTGATCCACTCTTAACAGGGAATGGTGGGGACCCCTCCCCATATCCACATTCCTGCATGGCTGCCAACGACTAACATTGTAGGCAGGCCTTCCTAGGGAGAACAGTCTCACGCATACTGTGTTAGTTCTAGATTTATATACACCTGGAAACCGGCACTTAGCTCTCGAGGATTAACAGATGAAAGGAGCACAGTTTTTCATGGTCATGTGAAGTGTGGGGCAAGGAATCCCCATGCAACTCTGTGTCTGCCACCAACCTAACTTGAGCATCAGTCTTGCCATGGGGTGTAGATCAAATAACACAATGGATGGGCCGGTGTGATGTGAGTGGCTGCTGCTGACCACTCCCTAGATCCATGATTTTGTTAGAAATTGCAGTGGTGATATTTTAAGCTTGTCATTCCTTCTTCATGGGAAACGGCATACAGGGAAATCTTATTTACTCTTTGGTTACAGTTTGTACAGGACATAGAGGACGTTGTGTTTGTGTGTTCAGAGATTCCTGGGCACCATTTTTCACCTCTGTTCAGGCTTGGCCTCCAGCTGGCCAGACCTGCCTAGGTTCTACCTGTGTCACCAACCCTGCCACCAGCCTGTGCGGGGGACTAAGAAACCACCTTTTTAAAAAAGATCTTATTTATTTTTAGAGAGGGGAAGGGAGGGAGAAAGAAAGGAAGAGAAACATCAATGTGTGGTTGCCTCTTGAGCACCCTCTACTGGGGACCTGGCCCACAGCCCAGGCATGTGCCCTGACTGGGAATCGAACCAGTAACCCTTTGGTTCCCAGACCAACACTCAGTCCACTGAGCTACACCAGCCAGTGGGTTTTTTTTTTAAAACTAGTTTTTAAAATACTGAGTTTGCTCCTTAGCATCCTTCAATGGGTGATTTAGGGTTTTTTAAAAAATCATTATGAACTCACAATGAAATGTTTTCAGTGTTCCAATCCACTGAAATTGTTATTGTTTGAATAAATTATCTCAGCTTTGGTCAATGGGAGCCTTTTCGAATTGGCCCCTTAATGCTTTTGACATACCTTCATGGCCTTGAATAGGTTTTCTTGGTTTCTGGTAGAAGATGTTTGAGGCTCATCTTGAACATTTCCTCCCAGGTACTGAAGTTAGCTCTTTCCCAGGGAACCCTGGGCAGTAAGAGACCACAGTCTCAGGAGCAGTGGGTTGCAATGGTGGGTGGGGCTTGGCAGGGTGGATAATGAGGAAGCTCAGGTAACCCACGAAGTATTTTGAAGAAAAAAACGAAATAGTATAATGAACCCCCACATCTCCCAGCTTCAACCAATTATCGGTTCACCTGGCACAAAGCAAAAAATCCCAAGTGTGACCTGAGGGAAGTCATCACCACCACCCTCACCGAGCCTCAGTGTTCTCATCTGCAAAATGGGGACGATACGCCCTGCTCCATTTTCCATGTGGTGTGGAACGGCCTCAAGACACGCCAGTTTTCCTCCTACCCACAATCACCCTTTGAGTTTATGCACCAGATACTAATCCAGAGAGGAAACAAGTTGCCCAAGGTCATTTAGTCATTGTTTATCTAGACTTGGTTTTCTCTCTTTATTTAAATCCAGGAAGGACTTAGAAAGGCAGCTTAAAAAATTACATTCAAAATTCAATTAAAATTTAAAAAGTGGTTGAACTGATTGGATATTCTATATTAAGGAATTACCAGATAATCACTATTATTTCAATGTAGTAATGACACTGTGGCTATGTGGTTACATTTCTAATCATCCCGTTTTTAGAAGCACACCTGGAAACAGTCACAGGCGGTGAGATATGGTGGCTCTGATTCAGAATGCTTCAGTGGTGGGAAACAGGTAGATGGAAGTAGTGATTAAAGATGGGCCTTGAGTTCAGTGTTGAAGGTGGGTACATGGCGGTCACTACACTAGTCTCTTTACTTTTATAAATGTTTAAAACTTTCTAAAATAACTTTAAAAAGAAAGAGGTTGAAGGCAAGAGTGGCCAAGGGGTCTGGGACGATAGGGCAGTGCTGGCAGGGAAGAGAACAGGAGGGAGGTCAGCCGCCCCAGGTCTCTTTGCTGGGGCTGGACAGTGCACTGCTGAGGTGGCATGGCCTGACCTCTGCTCTCCACAGTGCGCAGGACCATCGTCAGCATCCCTTCTACCCTGGAGGTCGACGTGGAGGATGTCACCGCCTCCTCTCAACACATCCACTTCATCCAGCCGCTGCTGCTGAGTGAGGTCCTGGCTCGGGGAGGCCCCTTCCCCCTGACCACACAGATCCTGGAAGTCCCGGAGGGGCCTCCCGTCTTCCTCAGCCCATGGGTGGCTTCCTTGCGGAAAGGCCAGGGGCTCTGCATCCATGGCCTGGCTTCACCACCCTGGCGGGTCCTGGCCTCGACGAAGGGCCGGAAGGTACCCAGGTACTTCATCGTCTCCGGAGCCTACCACGGGAAACTACGGCGACGGCCAAGAGAGTTCTCCACAGCCTACGACCTCCTGGGTGCCCTGCAGCCCGGCCAGCCACTGCGGGTGGTGACCATGAAGGACTGTGAGGGTGATGAGGAAGGGATCCCCGGGTTCACTTCCCTGGCTATGGGAGACAGGCTGGAGGTGCTGGGGTCTGGTCAGGCCCATGGGTCTCACGGCGGGGACATAGACATCTTGATGTGTCATCGGCTCAGTGAGCAGGCTGGGGAGGAGGAGTGTGAAGAGGAGGCAGAGGACCAAGAACAGATAGTGCTGCCCCTTTACTTCTCTGGCAGCTTTGTGGAGGAGATGAGTGATGCCCGGCGATATAACCTGGCAGATCTGATTGCCCAGTTCTCACTGCCCTGTGAGGTCAAGGTGGTGACCAAGGACAGTAGCCACCCTGACCCTCTGCCCCTCTTCCCGGGTCTGAGGCTGGAGGAGAAGATCATGGAACCCTTCTTCGTGGTCAGCCTGGACTCCGAGCCGGGGAAGTATTTCGAGATCCCTCCCCGGTGGCTGGACCTGACTGTTGTGGAGCAGGAGGAGCAGCCCGGCCAGCCAGCTGGGTCTCTCCCCGTGGCCACAGTGGAGGAGCTGACAGATGCCTTCTATTATCACCTTCGGAAGTTACCGGCCTTGGAGAGCCAAGGCCCCCCACCCAGGCCCCCGAAGCGTCAGAACCTCGGCGAGCAGAAGAAACGGAGCAGCCTGGAGGGAAGCATCAAGGTACCAATATAACCAATGTTGGCAGGGATGGGTTCACCTGTTAGGGTCCCTGCAAGTCCGGCCATGCTCCGGACTTTGTCTAGCATCACGTTTCTCTTACGATTGTATAGAACTTGCAGTTTAGAAACGCACACTTTGCACCTATTATTCTTATTCCATCCTGACAGTCGTGATATTGGTGTGATAATCCGTATCTTACGGCTGAGAAAACAAGGACTCAGAGGCCGAGATGCACCCAACGTCACAGTTAACAACCAGGAAGCCTGAACTGGAGCATAAGCGTTCTGATTCCAAGTTCATTGTGCTTTGCCTTTCTTTGCTACCCTTGATGTCACTCCCCAGTTCAAGATTCATTATTTTTGACCTAAACTATCTGGCAGCCTCTTCATCCCCTCCCTGCATCAGGATGGACTTCCAAATCCTCCTCCGGTCACCAATGGTTTTGGCCCCATTTTCTGAAACCTCCAGTGGCTCCCCATTGCCAGAGGTAGTGCAGACCCCTTAGCACAACATCCAGGGTCTCTTATCAGCTGACTGCGGCATCACCTTCCCAGGCCCGTCTTCCCCCACCAACTCTGAGGTTCACAGTCCAACCTTGGAGAGGCTCTGGAAGCCCCTCACTGTCCCAGGACTCCTGCCTCAGCACGTTACCCGTATCAGCCCAGTTCTTTCAGGCTCGTGGGCAAGGCTCAGCTTAGATCTCCTCCTAAGCAGGGTCCTCCCTCTCGTGTTCACACTGCATGTTGGACACAGCTGAGGGGTGGGGAGGGGGCCACGTAGTTTTCAGTTGGATTTACCTGAGTCTCACTGGCTACAGTGAGAGTCCTATGGGGACTCACCCACTCCAAAGTGGGCAGAGAAAATGCCAGTGAGTGCTGAGCTGAACCAAACTGGATCCCAGTAAGGGGGAAAGGACCAGGTAGAGACATAAAGGCTCAACTGCAGTCGCAGTTTACTCTGTGGCCTGGACTCTGAGCATGCGTTCTCACCAGTGGACCTGAGAGAACAGCACTCAGTGCTGTCTCATTAGCTGCTGTTGGGCGCTTACTCTGTGGCAGGTGCCTTGTATGCATTGCCCCACCTAGCTCCCGCGTTGTCCCTGAGGTGGGCACTGGTACCATCTCTTTGTACCATGGAGGGAATGAGCGCAGGCAGGTAAAGCAGTTTACCTGAGATCACGCGGCTAGCAAGGGGTGAGCTGGGGTTTGAAATAGGGCGTGACCACGTGGCTTGAGCAGCTGACTACCACTCTCTGCCCGTAGTCCGTACTGTGCAGGTGGGTTGTGGGACAACAGTGGAAGTTCAAAAGATGAATTGTGCATCTCAGGCCTAGAGGGGGTCACATCTGCAGAGGAAGGACAGTCATTTGCTGAGAGGACAAAGAATAGACGGAGACATCTATTAGTGCTGGAAAGAATACAGTACAGAGAATTCAGAGACCTCTGTCCCAGCCTTGGTTCCTGATGGAAGTGACTTTGGGCCCAGTTCCTGCCTCTTGTCCTTGACCCAGCCAACTTGTCCTCTCTGGGTGTCACTATTGGCTGCTGACCAGGGAGCTGTTCTGTTTGCTCTCCAAACCATGGTGTGCTGGAAAGAACACTGGCTTCATTTATTTTAACTTTTTGATTTTTAGAAATGAAGTGGGGAGGGAGAGAGAGATGGAAACATCAGTTTGTTGTTTCACTTATTTATGCATCATTGGTTGATTCTTATATGTGCCCTGGCCAGGGATCAACCCACAACCTTGGTGTATTGGGAGGACCCTCTAACCAACTGAACTACCTGGCCAGGGTGAAGAGCACTGGCTTTAGAGGTGACAGACATGCTCTGGGCCCGAGCCTTGGCCCAGCTAGGGAGTCCCTGTGTAAGGTTTGACATGTCATACTCTCTCTGAGCCCTGTATAGGTTTGAGACTAAACCAGGGACTCAGGATCGCCTGAGGATTAAGTGAGCACATAGGCATATAGCATGCGGCACAGGGTAGGAGAGGTAAAAGCCCCCTTCCTCCTAGTACTCCTCTTGGCCCTAGCGCCCTGCTCCAAGGCGTCACGACTGCCTTTCCCCTTCAGCAACAGATGGGAAGGACATTGACCAAAGGACTATGTGGAGAAACTTGGGGACACTATCTCTAGCCCCCAGCCACATTCTCTCTCACCCTGGCTCTTTTCTCCCCTGCCAAAAAACATGTCGTGTGCTTGTGGCAAAACCCCCTGGGGTCCTAAGAAGCCCCACCTTGAAAAGGAAGTAGAGAAGGGAGCAGAGGAAGTGACATTTGAAGGAAGGAAGTTACAGTTCACAGATTCTGCTGCTGTTTCTTGGGACCCTGCTGACTTGTTTTTTTTCCCACTTAGTCTTCTCCCATGTCAGAACTGCAGCAACCCCCTCTGTTGCCCAAACTCAAGATGACGACCCTGGTAAAGGCCACAGAAGATGGATCAAATACCTACAGCAAGATTCCTCCCCGTAAAGGCCTCAGGCCCACTAAGTGCAAAACACTGGATCCAGGCGAGTCCTGCCAGCTCTTCACCCTTGTCCTTGCTTCTACCCTTCCCTCTCCACTCCTCTGATGCTGCTGGGCCAACATTCAACAGGGCCCTGCCCTCGGGCAGACCTTTCTGCAGCCCAGGCTGGATGGGCAGGCCTATATGGGGTGGACTTAGGCTGAAGGGTCCCTACTGTCCCTCTCCCAGGGGCCCCAGAGCCCAGGCAAGGAAAATGATCTCCTCTCTCAACACGCTCCCCCCTCACCCCAAGGGATACAGGGGAAATGTCTGCAGACTGGTAAAACAAATTATAGTTTCCCAACTAGCACAGACCTTAAACACTGAGACCAACCCCTTCTCTGTCCAGACATGGAAGTGTGCCCTGAAGTGGGGAATTGGGGGAAGCAACCTGCGTAAGGCCAGACACTCACTGGCTTGGACTTCTTTGCAGATGACGATGAACATGACTATGAAGAAGTAGTTGAGCGCTTTCAGAAAACCCTCTAGACACTGGAGGAACCATGCATCCTAACTGCCTCTTCTCAGGGAGTCCAGGACACCAGCCAACTGTGACAAGCCTTTAGAAGACCTTGGACAGTCCCACAGAAACCAGACTGCGGACAGGGAATGGCTTTGTGGGACCATCTGAAATGGGAAGGACACTGCACCAGCTTCTCTCAGGTTCCAGGTTCCTGCCACTGGGGCTTGTTTGGGCCCAGTCCCTACACTTAACGTCCACAGACTCACAGCTTTGGTATCCAGAAGAGCCAACTGGTTTCTACTCGAGCCTGCGTCCCCCACACCAGCGATCCCACTGGTTGGTAAGAAAGGAATTAGGCACTGACCCTGGTGATGGTAGCACAGTGACTCCTGCCTCTTGGTGAAATGGGACTCAATCCTGATCACCCTCAACTCACTTTTTTGTTTGCCCCCCCCCCCCCCCTCCTGCACCAAGGCGTTAATCTCCTGTGAGACCAGGACTCTTTCTCATCTCTGCAGCACCTAGCATGGCAGTTGCAGAGGACTACCCAAGATTATTTCACTCAAAAACTGTAAACTAAAAATGATACCTGAGCTTCTGGAAACATGAAAAATCACTTATTCTGTGTGCCATACCCTCTACAAACCTATTTATATCCTCAACTTTCTGAGGCAGACAATAGCCTGATTTTAAAAACCAGGAAACAAGCTTGAGTGGTCATGTCTCAGGAGGCAGACTAGTCATGAACCTGGGTTAGGATCTCTGCCCACCACCTGTCAGCTGTGACTACGAGCAAGTTATTTTAACCTAAGATTTAGTTTCTTCACATGTAAAATGAAACTAAGTCACTTGCCCTCACAGGATTGTTTGAAGAATCAAATCAGGTAACCTTTGTAAAGCACTTAACACGATGCCTGGTACGGAACAAACACATATCATTATCACTGACAAGATCAAACCTATGCTCCCAGTGTCCACAGTGTCTCCTAGTCATGGCCCTGTCTCTGACTCAGCTTCCAGGGCTGGCTTAGGCCTGTTCAGTCAGGGAGGTGAGACCACAGGGCTCATTTCCTGAAGTGGTGGGACTCTGGTTTCCTGAACTGAGCACCATGGTGAGCAGAGGACAGGAGGTAGACAGAAAGTTGATCTGAGTCTCCAGCTGAGGTGAGAGCCAAAAGGGTCGAATTTCTGACTCCTGGATTCTAGGCACTATACCTGAGTTTGTCATCTTTTTGCCTACCATCCCTCTGGCCTGTCTGGACCCACTGTACTCCCCAGGCCTCCTGGTTTCCATATCACTGTATGGAGTTTTCCAGGTGAAATATTTAGCACCCCATCCTCATCTTCCCCGAGATTCTCATGCCCCCCTCCAGGAAGGTAAGCTGAACTGCACAGGAGGACCCCGAGGAAGAGACTACTCTGGGACAACCAGTAAGCCACAGAGTGAGAATGTTCTTCCCTGGCACAGAGCCCAAGGGGCCCAGCCCACATGCAAAACATCAATAGTTTTCACTTCATATTTAATTTTGGCATCAAATTGAGGAAGATCACCAAAGGAGTGCAGAGAGGAGGGCTGCTAGTTCCTACAAAAGGGAACTTCTGAGTGGCCAAATGAGAAAGAAAGAAATTTCACAAGGAAAACTGGGCTTGAAAGGAAAACGTTTGAAAATCACAACTGCGCATGTCCACTCAAAGCAACGAGGGTCGGCAGAGTGGACCAAAGGCAGATGCTACCTGCAGGGTGCTTTTGTCTTCTTTACCTCTGCAATAAAGCCACTGGGTGTGGGGAGGTATTCTGATGGGGCCCGAGATTCCCCCTGAGCAGTGATCTCCAAAGTGAGCACACGCCTGGGAGTACACGAGATGGTCTACTGGAACACACAAGTCATCAGTACATCCCTTCATATTTTTAATACTTTTTTGCTTATATTTTGAATGTTTTATAATATATAACATACTAATACAGTAAATAAATATAAATTAGAGGCATATGCTAAAAAATACTTACTAATGAGTTTTGAATTTCTCTCCCCTGCATTTTAAAAAACAAATCTCTTATTGGCCTTTCTTTAGTTAAACCCAATAAAGCACTATTACTTCTCAAGGAGCCTGACTGCCCACATATACCTAGAGAAAGACACTGGAGAGCAGGCTGGACTCATTGCTTGGCTGTGACATTGGGGGGTTTCTAAGAAGTCGGGACCTACAGGAACTTGTTTCATGCTGTCTCAGTGACGTGGTAGCAGAACACTATATATATCCCCGATGACCGCGAACGCCTGCAGTGCAGATGCCTGCTGCTGGAGCAGGGGAGTTTTATAAAGGCTGGAGTTTCAGGCTGCTGAGGAATGGGCTGTCTCACAGGCCTCCGCTCAGAAACCACACAACTTCTGTAAGACCGTGTAAATGCCAAGGTGGCAGGGAATTCAGTGCCACTGAGCAGCTACTCTGTGCTCCTGGGAATGCTGAACCAGCAAGTCCTTTGACGCCAATCTCTTATTTTGCTGTCAATTCCTCATGCCTGACACGGGGTACTCAACAAACACTTGACTTAGCAAGGAAGTAGTTTTTAATTACTCAAATTCAAAAATCAAAGGAATCGAGACTTCCGCCCAGAACCACTGCTATTGCCTCGCCCACTGGAGAGCACGAGCCCGACAACATTGAAGTGTCCTATCGTCTATTCCAAATTCCAATGTATATGGTTTCTGCAACCTATTTTTAGCTCACCATCCTTTATAGGAAATAATCAAGAAGCAAACACAGTGGCTGACTTTTAACATCTGAACTACTCCCAATATGGGAACTATTCCGCATGTATAGAAAGTAACAACCAGCCTGTTGTTCACGGTTAGAAACCAGGGCGGTGGAGCCTTCTCCACACAGCTAAGATCTCATTTAGAAATACAGTTAAAACAATTATAGAGCTTTTATTTGCATATTACACCTCATTAACTTACCTCAGAATTAGTTCTTTCATTGAAGAAGTAGCTTATTTTCTGGACTTGTCAAAAACATCTTTGAACTAGTTTCTTCTTCCATAAGAAAAGGAGCTGATTAAGTTGGCCAAAAAATAGCCGAGGCTTTTAGTTTCATCTTGAGGTGACAGGGCAGGTATTTGATGCAGTCACAGGATTATACACTGCCAGAGTCAAGATGAAGGCCTGCTTTTAACCTTCATCAATGGTAATGCTAGATGCTTTACAAACTTTATTTCATTCAATTTTCCTAACAAACCTATAAGGAAATGACATTGTTTTCTTTTTAAAAAAAATTAATTGTGAGAGAGATACCAATTTGACCAGGGATCGAACGCAACCCTGGCTCCTTGGGACGAGGCCCTAACCAACTGGGCTCTCCACTCGGGCACCACCGTTGTCTTCCATAAATGGAGGCTCTCAGAGCTGACGTATCCTACTCAAGATCCTAACTGAGAAGCCGGAGAGCCAAGATGTCAAAGCCAAGTCCAGATATGCTATACTGTCTCAGATAAGGTAGTAATTATACTAACTTAAAAAGAAAAATAAGGACATCTTCACAATAATATAACTGCTTTATTAACCACATGGATGTACTTATTTTGTACAAAACACGGTAACATTTCCTCCTCTCCTCTGACACACGAGGCCACCACTCTAGAACCCCATGTTTACAAAAATGCTTTTGGCATCAGCCATGACAAGTTGAAGGAAAGTGCAATTCTGAAAGTAACACCACACAACCAAAACGGGGAACAAAACCAGGCAGAGGTTAGCAGATTTCTTGGGTGGCTCTCTGCTGACAGGCCCTAGTTATACTCATCTGCTCTCAACAGAAAACATTTTAGGAATAGAGACTCCCGAGTATTATGTAAGTAAAACTGTCCAACTCTCTTGGTAGCATCCTTCTTCCACTTCCATCTCTCCTGATGTTATTGTAACTAGCTAATTTGTAACTTCTTTAAGAAATACCACTCTGGATCACACCCCTGTCAGTTGGCCATCTCCCTTTGAGCTTCAAAAAAACAGAAGAGAAGTAAGTTTCAAAAGGAGGTCAACTGAGACCTTTTACAGATGAAACTTACTTTCTAGAAGTCAACTGGTCAAACATATGCACAGCTGGAGAAAACAGATCGTGAAAATAGGTCCAGCTGGAAAATATGGTGGGTTCTCAGTTAGATCCAGTTACTCTGCATCTGTGGATTTAAAATGATCGTCATCCACAGTAGAATAGATGTGTCCCTCGTTGCTTAGAAAATCCACAGCTTGCCTAGAAAGAAAGGGGGGAAAAAGGCTCATTTTCTTTTTTTTTAATTCTTATATTGAAAGAATTTTTAGCTGTGACACCAGCCAGGCTCCAAAGAGGAGTTTTACCATCTCTTCTCTGGGTTTTATGGAGACTGACTTTACCCTTCTGTGTTAGCCTCTGAAGGCACTGGGTCGACCTTAAAAGGGCATAGGAAACAGCAAAGGCCCTTTTTCAAACCATACAGGAGAAAGGCAACTGCTTTTCTGATGTTGCCCAAAATGTAAACTTCAACCATGCTCCCACCCCCACTTTCTATCTTAGTTAAGAATTCACAGCCATTTGCTCACAGAAAGCTCTTGCAGGGAGAGATGCTGGTAAGAAAAAAAATCAGAAAACTTAAGTAATCCATGGAGACAATAGCTACTGGGAGAGGGCTGCCTTGGATCCCTCTCCCAAATTGTGTAAAGACAAAAAAACAGGGCCTCACTTCAATACCAGTCTAAGCAAATCAAAACAAGGAGCTAAAGCTACAGTCCAGCTTGCACATAAAAAAGCCCCTAGTATAAAGAGCTATTTTTAAAAGTTGTTCCTCTCCACCCGCCCACTGAAATTCTACCACCCTCCCTGAGAAGTAAAGTTGCAGGAAGTAAAGAAAAGGTCTTCCCAGAAATGGTGAAAGACCTTCAAACCCTTCAAAGGCTCTCAGGGCCAGTGTCAATAACATATTTAGTGACAGTAACAATTTCTAGAACACCTACTATGTGACAGCCATTCTGTTCCTCATCATCATAGTAACTGAGACAGAAACTATTATCCTCATTTTATAGGACAGGAAATGGAATTAGACCTGAGCATTTCTTGTCTATCTAGGCCTACAATATTAACCAATTTACGGTAACAACTGTAACAAGCACCGTAACACTGTTTGGTTGATTAGTTCACTGGAATCAGGAAGCTGCTTATCTGACATGTTGTCAGGACAAGAACATTGGGGAAGGACTGTCCCTTGGCTTCAGGTCCAGGTAGCCTGACGCGCACATCTCCACAGAGGGGATGGTAACTCAAACGGGACCGTACACCTGAGGATTGGGAGCTAAGGACCTCGCTCCTCCAGGCTAAATTGACAAGAGGTATTAGGTCAATTTTTGCTCAAAATTACATCCCAGCACATAGTGGGATTCAGTATTTGTTGAATGAACAGATGAACGAGCGATGTGACAGTACCACCTTTGTGAGTTCTTTTTCTGTTTTTCCATGACTGAACAACTTCCTTTCTGCCAATAGGCTGCAATCAATGCATATGTTAAAGTCACTTCTCATTACCAGAAAACTGATAAGGTGAAATGGGTGTACTTCTGGAGCACTAACTCATAGAAACCAAATACTCACTTGATTGAGGCTACAGTCATGTGCTGAAGCTGGTTCTTGAGATCGTGAAAGTTCAATCCTTCAGGTCTTGGGCAAGCCTTAATCAAATTAAGCACCTAAACATTCAAATCAGAAAGATTTTAGCAACTACTTTGAATTGGCCCCCTTATGAAGCCTAAATGTCTTTATAGGAAGGAAATAAGTTGGGTTCTTAGACAGTCTTAGAACCATTAAGGAAGTAACAAAATCTAGGATTGTCTGTGTTTTGCATTTCTGGAGTCACGTGGGTATGTATAATTTACCTGGTTTTGGGCCACAGTGAGGCCATTTGCTGGTATGAAGCTATTCCCACCAAAGTTCCCTGCTTCACCCATTCCTGGATTGCTGATGGGTGCTCTCCCTGCTGAGGGCTAAATTAAAAAGTTCACGACATTAGAAAATTCATCAATTTAACCATAGTCCTTGCTATTTTAAAGAGCTTTTTAATAAGCAGCTTACAAAAAACAATTTATGTTGAGTTTTCCCAATACCAAGGAATTACATGGGAAGGGAGAGCTACTATCTGGTATTTCAAAGGAAGGTAAAGTAATTCTTTGAAGCACACATCATATCAAACAGAGAAAAAAGTACCTCCTGACTCCTTCTATTCTCTGTGATGTGAGGGGAACCAGAGGAAAACTAGCACTGAGAAGAAAATTACGCAGGTTTGCTATGACATTCTTGGTGATAAATCACTCAAGCATTCACTGAGTGGCAACTGGGCATGAAGCGTTACAGGGAAAGAATAGTTTCCAGTCTCTTTTTTACAACCACCAAATTAAACAAAAAAAATAGAATCACTGTTTTCATTTCCTTTCTCCTTAGTCATCCCTCAACCCCCTACTATTTGAGTTCTCAATACACCTTTGAAACCATTCTCACCAAAGACTTTCCAACCAACATAGCCAATAGCCTCTTTTGTAACACTTGATGTCTCAGAAGCAGACACTACAGAGCACACTCCTATGGTAATGTACCCCTCTCTAGGCTTTTAAAAATTTTTTTTAAAGGTTTTCTTTATTTTTAGAGAGAAGGGAAGGAGGGAGAAAGAGAAGGAAACATCAATGTGAGAGAAACATCAGTTGCCTCTTGTTTGCGCCCTGTCTGGGTGCCAAATCCACATCCTAGGCATGTGCTCTAACTGGGAATTGAACCAGCAACCTTTAGCTTTGTAGGACAATGCCCAACCAACTGGGTCACACCACATTCTTTTGGTTCTCCACTTACCTCTCAAACTGTACCTTCTCCATACCCCTCATCAGCCTCTTCTTCTACCTGTCTCCCAAAAGGTTGATAGTTCCCCCAGAATTTCATTCCAGACCTCCTCCTAGGCCACAAATTGTTATTCCCAGACATCTGTTGAATATCTCCACCTAGATATCTCATGCTTCAAAATAAAATTCATTACCTTCCTCCCCAAAACTGTTTGTCCTGCTATATCCCATCTCAGTAAATCCAAATCTAATCACACAGATCTCTGTCATTCATTCTCTCACCTTCCACAATCTGTCACCACAGCCTTTTATACCATTTTCATTGTTGCTCAAGTCAGTCCTCAACACCCCTGGTCTCCTGACTCGTATATCAGCTGCTAGTCTCTCCCAGTTCAATCAACCCTCCTCCTTGTTACCAAGTAGTAATTTCAGGTCTTGCCACTCCTCTGCCCAAAAGCTTCCAGGTGGCACCCCCTGCCTGTGAAAAATATATAAAACTCCTACACATTCAAGACCTACCGCAACTAGACATCAAAATCTGTCTTTCATTCTTGATAACTCCTTTTCAACACTTTATTCCCCAGCTGCACTTGGACCTCTTGCCATCCACGAACATCCTTCTTACCCGAACATGCTGTTTCCCGTCTGGAATGCTCCTCACCTGGTCTGCCTGTTACACACTTCCTTGACATTCCCCCCAAGCCAAGTTCAGACACGGTCTTCCTCCTTGGCTCGCACAGCATTTGTCCCATTCTTTCTCATAGCAGCCATCGTACTGTTTACGTGATGCTTTCCCCTACAAGCCCCTTCATTTTGCACAGTGCCTAGTGAACAGTTCGTGTCAACATTAAACCTATTGAACTGCTTAAGTAAGGACGACAGATCAAATGTCGTCCTGCGGCAGCTCCTCAGGAGAAACCCCTCCCAGTCAGGAGAGTCACCCATTCAACAAATGTTCATTAGCTGTCTACTGAGGAAATGTCTATCAGATGACATTTGAGGAAAACAGCACAAAACAAAACACCAAGGGCCAATCATGGTCCTTTGTTTTCAAGCTAGGTACGTCCACACCGCCTGCTGGTGAAACGGAAGTCTTACATTGTATGATCCAGGAGCACTATTTCCTACCTGGTTACCTCTGCCGAAAGGACCTCATGTCCTGCTCCAAGTGGCCCCACCTCATGTATCTTTTAAGACTTGGTTTAGGCAGAACCTCCTCCAGGGAGCATCCCTTTCTTAGGTTCCGCGGCATCCTGCACTTGCCCCTTACCACTGCTTAAGTGCTCTGGACCCCCAGTGCTTAATGCAAACTCTGTGAGGGAAAGGACTGTTTACTCCTCAGTGTAACTGTCTATACTCCCAGTTCCCACTAACCACCAGTTCTTACTTTTGCCCCACCCTGTATGTTATGACGTATAGGAATAAAAGAGATACCCGAAACTTTCTACCCAATCTCCTTCTCAAACCCACTTTCCCCTTCTCCTCTACTGACGCCTCTCTTTTGAAGATCCATGTTTCCAAATCTGACAATAGACCTCTCTCATCATCTTATTTGACTTCTAGGCAGAGTTCTGCAATTATCTCTATTCCCTCCTTCTTAAAATACTCTTTTCAGAATATTCTACAGAATCACATTTCCTGGTTTTCCTCCTGCCAAATTGGCAACTTCTTCAACTTTCCCTGGCTCCTATTCTGCTTCCAGACTTTTAAAGGTTAGTTTCCCAGAGCTTAGGTTTCTGACCCCTTTACTCCCTGGTTGTGTTATTTCATCCAATACCACCTATACAACAGTGATCCCCAAAGTTCTATCTCTATCCCTGACCTTTTCCTTGAGTCCCAACCTTATAAAACATTCAACCATCCATTCTGTTCTCCACTTACACATTTAACTGGCATCTCATACTGGGTTAAGTCCAAAACAGAAATCTGGATTTTACCCTCCAAACTTGTAAGCTTCACCTAGGTTTGGGCATGCACAAGCACAAACCTAGGAGTCATTTCTGAACCCCGCCTTTTCTTCACATCCTATATCCAGTCCTCCAATAGGTTCTGTCAGGTCTACCTTCAAATAATATCGAAATCCAACTACTAATCCCAACTGCTGTTACCATTCTCTGAAACTACTTCTGTTGCTACTCTTGGTGCCTCATAGTCTATTTTCCATACAGCAGCCTGAGTGAGATTTTAAATAGGTAAATCAGACCACCTCACTCCCTAGACAAATCCTTCTAAAGGTTTGGAATAAATGAAAATAAAGTAATCCTCATTATGACCTACAAAGCCCTACACGATCTCGGTCCTGCTTCCTAGCCAACATCCCACTGTTTTCCCTCTCACTTGATTCCCTCCAGACGTTCTGGCCTTCTTGTTGGTCTCAGACATGCCAAGCTGATTCCAGTTTTATGGATTCTGACTTTCCATTCCCTCTGCCTGGAATGTTCTTCCTCCATCTCAATTGTGCCATTCTCTTTCCCTCCATCACTCTCTTCTCCTATTCTGCTTAATTTTATTTCAGTACACCTGTAGCTATCTAAAATTATATATTTCTCTTATTTATTGCCCCTTTCTCTCAAGAACTTCATCCTTAATGGCTCATCAGTCTCTCCTACTGTAATTAATACTCCATCTTGCCACCAGACCCAGAGGCATGGAAACAACAAACAGACTTACAGCGACCAGAGGGGAGGCGGTAAGGGGATAAGGAGGGAGAGAAGGGAAAGGGTCTAGTCAAGGAACAGGCATAAACAACCCGTGGGCATGGACAACAAGGTGGTGACTGACTGCAGAAGTAGGGGGTGGGCGGGGCAGTGGAGAGCAATGGGAGGAAAATTGGGACAACTGTAATAGAATCATCTAAGAACATTCTAACACTGGAATCAACTAACTCCTTGTGTGGTCCTAGATGGACTTGCCAAACTGAATTCATACAAAAGAAAATGTTGACAAATTTCAATATGAAGCAAGAAATATAATTTCAGAGACAAAATAATGGTGCATACATTTTAACTATATAGCCAATAGGCTGGAAGGAAAGCAGCAAAATGCTGTCCTAGCTGAGACCTTTCTTTGACTGTGGACTGACAATCCTGGCACTAACAGCTGAGCCTGTAATTACATGTCTATACTTAGGTCCCAGCCATCCATGCCAGAGGGGTCAGAGGAAGTCGTAATTTTGAGAGGAACATGAATGCTTCCTTGGAATAAAGTAACATGGCAAATCTCATGGAGAAAATGTTTTAAGGACTGAATTAACATTTTAAGGACCTTTATTCTGGCTCAACCTTCAAAACATCAAGTTAATCAAAGCCATAGCACAGAAGCGGACTACGCCCTTCCAGGGAAGGGAGAACTGTGAGTGAGGCTGCTCACCTGGTTAGCTCTGGTCAGCATCATGTGTGCGTTCACCACTTCCAGGATGTGTGCGGTGAACTCATTCATATCATCCAGGGGCATGATCTTAAAGGCCACCAGGCTTTTTTTGTTCTATTCAAGAGAAAAGTGAATAAAGGATAAGCACATTCAAGTCAATTTCAGGTCAGAATATTATGGCTCTTTTCTTGGGTTATATTTTGCTAATATGGGAAAAATGTGTTACATACTTAATATTTTTAACTCAAGGTTAATTCAAATATAGTCAATAAAATATAAAAAACACACACCAGATCAGAGATGTTCACTGACTTGCTCAAGGTTACACTACTAAGCAACGCCTAGTGTCCTGACTCTAAACCCAGTGTCCGCCCACCCACACCTAATGGAGGCCGCAGGTGGCAGTTGCAGGTGGAGATGCTGCTCTTTCTCTACCATTCTGTCAGTTTTATATTAAGACAAAAACCCATTATTTCCTTTTAATGGGTTTTTAAGATAAAAACCCATTAGAAACCTCCTGAAGTAGAGAACAGTAAATAACTTCATTGTAACTCCCATTAAATACGATACCTTAGTTTTTGTTTTATTAAAGATTTTATTTCCTTATTTTTAGAGAGAAGGGGAAGGGAGGGAGAAGGAGAGGGACAGACACATCAATGTGCGAGAGATACTTCTATCAGTTGCCTCTTGCACACTCCTAACCCACGACCTGGCCCACAATCCAGGCATGTGCCCTGACTGGGAATCAAATACGTGACCTTCCGGTTCTCAGGACAGTGCCAATCCACTGAGCCGCACCAGCCAGGATGGAACCTTAGATAAGTTTTAAGTACCCTAAACACAGGCATGAATCCAGAAATTGTTTCATACGAACACATTTGAACAGTCATTTTTCCCCCCTGACTTTACCTGGAAAGATCTCAGATGGCCAGCCACTTTCACATATGTTTCTGGAGGAACCACAGTGTTTTCACCGCTGGCATCCTAACAGATAAAACACAAACATACCACTAAGGTTTTAGTGATGGTGGTCAAAGCCTCTTTAAAATCTCTACATCATGTACAGAAACAGAAAGTTATAAAGTGAGAGCTATAGTATCCTAATACGGTACTAACTAAGTTTGACCTACCTTTTAAAATTTACTTTTTTGTAAAATCATAAATTAGAATAAAAATCTCTATGTAATTTCCAGTTCCAAAGCTCCACATTATGCACATCATAAAAAAGCAGACAATTACCGCACTCTCATTCAATGCTCTTAGGCACACAACTTTCTGTGGACAGTGGACATACTTACTGGCATAGCAATTCTACTTTTAGGAATTAATTCTACTTTTAGGAATTCAAACAATTAAGAACATGCATTAATAGTTAGCTTTAGGAACATTCATCACAGTACAGATTACAATACAAAAAATTTAAAGCACCTTAAATATCCAACAACGTAGAATTCTATTAAACGTCTGGGAAGACCAGTTGTGACATGCAGGAAAAAGCTGATTTCCCATTTGGGGGAAACACACACCAAAAAATGTTAAAAATGGTTAACTGGGAAAACTGGGGTTTTTCTGGAATATGTATACATTTATAAGAAAAATATACAAACCAAGTCTTAAAAAGATTTTTCTGATTAAAAAACACACAACTATAAAAAAAAACTAGACAATAAAATATGACTTTAAAAATAAAACACTCCAATTCCCATCACATGGAGACCATCAACTATTTTTTTGCATTTCATTCCACCTACCTATTGTTTTATACAGCTGAATCTATTACCAGATAAAACACCTGAATTAACATTAAACATAGTAAAAAAATTTTAATTTCACTAAAACCAAAGAAATACAAGTAAAAAAATGAGAAAACCCTCACTGACAAGACCGTATTTTTAAAAACTATCTAAAAAAATTTAAGATTCATAAAACCCACTGTCAGAAAAGGCGTGAAGAGCTAACTGGGTACTTTTATGCGCTAATGAAATATAAATTGGTACCTTTATGAAGGGGGAAAAAAACCTGTAAAAATATAAATGTAGGATTTTTTAAAAGTAATATATAAAATATATGTTTCATAAAATGTAGTTTTAAGAATTCATCTTCACCTCATAATCGTGAAAAGATGTATACAACGGAATTTCGGGGGGCACTGCCTAAATAGCAAATGATCGGAAACAAGTTAAATGTTCCCTGATTGGGTCTGCTGTTAAATGAGAGATGGAATAGGCATTGCTAAAAATGATGATGTAAATCTGTATTCATTGACATTAAGAAATCAGTTCCACAGCACAGTTTTGAATGAAAAGAGCAGATTACAGAGCAGTTGCGCATCATATCCCTTATATAAAACTGTATGCATACATCTAATATATGTACAGATACGCAGAGAGAAATGTCGGAAAGATATTTGCCAAAATGTTATGACAGTAGTCATCTCTGGGTTGTGGGATTTTGGGAGATTTTACAATGTTTTATAAGCACGGTACATTTTGTATGAGCCAGTAGTACTACAAATCCTTAGCATTTCCTGCCCTACTTGATGGCAGGACTGCTTTTTTCAATCTTTGTATACCTGGAACCAAGCAGTTTGGTTTAGAATCTATACTCCAATGATAACTAGTGAATAAGTCATCCTGTATTTTCCTGAGAAGCAAAAAATAAAGAAAGAAATAACTACCAAGTTATTTCTCCACAGATGACCTGTGGATTTTGAAATGAAAAGAGAATACGAAATGTTTATTATCCAAATTTTCTATAAGGTATTTTAAAAACAACAATATAAAAAACCAAGAGGACTTCTGCCCGATTAAAAAATAAAAAGGATAAACATGTATTTTCTTTCACTCTATTTTATCCATACGTTACTCTGCAAAAATGGGGTCGTACTATACATACTATCTTGTAACCTGCTCTTTTCCTATTAACAATTTACGGTGAGCACTTCTTTGTGATAATACAAACATTTCCACATCATTTGGAGTATTTTATAAACATACCATGGTTTAATTAATTATACCCTATTGCTAGCATTTTGAGATTGACTTTTAAATTTTCATTATTATAAATAATGCTATGATCAACACTGTTAGAACTGAATCATTGTACATGTATTTAATTATTTCCTTAATGTACTGGGTTGGCCAAAAAGTTCATTTGGTTTTTTCCCCTACGATGGCTCTAGTAGCACCTAGATGTCTTTAACTTCATACGAAACAATTTTGTAAGAATGTATTGTGATAGCTATCATATCAGCATGCATTAAAAAAAAAAAAAACCCTCAAAGTTGGTGAATTTTTGTGTAGCCATTTTAATACTGAGGATGGAAGAAAATTTGTGATATTTTTGGCACATAATGCTTTATTATTTCAAGAAAGGTAAAAATGCAACTGAAACACACAAACAAAAAAAACCAAACCAAAACACAAAGGTTTGTGCAGTGTATGGAGAAGGTGCTGAGACTGATCGGACAGGTCAAAGTGGTTGGCAAAGTTCTGTCCTGGAGATTTCCCGCTGGACAATGCGTCACAGTCGGGTAGACCAGTTGGAAGTTGACAGTGATCAAATTGAGACATTAATTAAGAACATTCAACATTATACCATACCACACGGAAGATAGCCGACGTACTCAAAATACCCAAGTCAATATAGTTATTGGTAAAAATGAAAAATGTGTCTTTTATTTTACAGAAAAAACTAAACGGACTTTTTGGCCAACCCAATAAATCTCTAATAGTGGAGTGAGAGGTCAACATTTTTATGATGGATGATTTTGATTATCAGCTGACTTTTGAGAAAAGTTATATCAATTTATACTCATCATCAGAGTAGGATGGTATCCACTTGCCCATAAAAAGTGACTTACTAAGTGTGAGAAGCACTGTGCTAGCTACTGCTCTCATCAGAAGTAGGCAATGCCATTCTATTTTTTCTTTGCCAACTTAGCAAGTTAAAAATGGTATCTTCATGTTTATTAAAACTGCTTTTGTTGTTGTTGCAACTTACATTTCATCTACAATGAATTATCTGTGCATCTTCTTTGCCCATTTCTCTAAAATACAGTTGGTTTTTCTGCCTTGTAAGAGTTTTTATGAAATAAAAACTTTAAGTGTTTGTAGTATGTTACAGAATATTTTCCCATTTATTTAAATATTTCCTCAGGGTCCCCTATGTAACCAGCTTTGTTGTAGGTGTTGCAGATACAGTGACAATAAAACTCCTTGTTCTCAGAGTTTACATTCTAGTACCTCCTGTCACTTGCCTTTTAACTTTGTTTATAGTATTTTGGAAAGTTGATAAGGTTTTAAACTTTTATGAAATCAAATATATTAACCTTGTCTTTGATGTCTTGTATATGTATTATTTTTATAAGAACCTTTGAAAAGTAAGACTAAAAATAGTCCAACATCTCTAAAGTCCCAAAGTAACCCCAACCTGATTAAAAACCACTTACATCTGTGTCAACCCACTGGCGAACATCCATGGGTGCAGCTGTCATGTCATCTATTTTGTAAACAATGTTGGTTGGAGCCTTCTCTGCGTGTCTGATTATCCCGATAATGACAACCTGGATCAGAAGAAGAAAAAGTTTGGTGTAACATTTATATATATTTAAATGAAGTAATTTTTATTTCATTCTTCAAACCTGTGAAATCTCAACATTCCCAATTCTGAACACTTCATCAACCAGAGTGGCAGAAAGCAGCTGAGATATGGTACAGGGCACAACGTGCTGGGCTCGGGCTCTCTGAAAGAAAGAGTGTGCATAAATTCAATTGAAATAGTAACTACCACTCATTTAACACCTGCTTCTGGGCCAAGAACTTTGCATACATTATAACATTGGATCTTCAAAACAAACCTCATTATCCTTGCTTTGCAGAAATGGAAACTAAGGTCATATAGCTAACAAATGCCAGATTTGACTCCAAAGCTCCTGATAAATGGGTACATTTGTGCTGTACTAAAGACTCACCAAAATGAGTGGACCAGAGTGGGGACAGCACAAGGAATGACCCACTTCCCGTATAAACGTTTAAGAGGAAACCCCAGCTTTAGGCTGAAGACAAGCTGCAGCTAGCTATTTGTCCCTGATGAGTTAAGATGGTATTTGGAAAGGGTTTGAGAAAGGGCCAGTGGAGACAGAATTTTGGACTTGCTCTAAATTTCTTAATATAACAAAAAGTTAGAGGTGTGACTTCCTTAAGGATAGCTATTCTGACAATCAGATGGAAACCTTGGAGAAAATGGAATTAAGAGCTTGGCCACGGACTTCTCAGATCCAAAGAGATCAGGTGCGTTCAGGGTGGTATGGCCGTAGACCCACACTAGGCATCTTAAAGGGACAGGATGTGATAAGACAGAAGAGGTCTAGTAAGGACACTCAAATCACATCCTGAAGCAGTCTAAGAACAGGGTTAACTCTTTTTTGCCTATGACTGGCCAGGGGTTGTCTGGGTGAAATAAAGATGAGTATAGTTTGCCCTTAACACACCCCAAACCTAGCAGAGGTAAACACCTAAGTAACAGACTTGATCTTGATACACTACAGAATGAGATGTGCTATGTGGGATATCCGAAAAATTTACTGGTGATTTGGAGAAGAGGGAGCATTTTAGGCTGAACCTTGAAGTGAAAAAAATTTGACAGCGAAAAAATAGTGGCTAAGGAATAAGAAGTATTACAGGCTGAGGACAAATATGCACTCCCACAGACTCACAGAGGGAACACACAAGACAGAAAAAGTATAGCGGATTAAATATTAGGGTTCTCCCCGTCGAAAATCAACAGACAGCAACCTGATAACTGTTGTACGTGTAAGAGCGAACACAGTAGACTCAGCTTTCACTGATTTAGTAGTTGCAACTTTGCCCCAAAGGTCCAAGACGCCAGCAACGTTTTACTTTGCTGAAGCGTAATTTTGAATGGGGAGTACTGGCAGGATGGCAGAAAAGAAAGTAAGGCCAGCCAACCACCAGAACACATGCCACAACAGGCAGCACTTGAGGATTAAGATTATGGTTCTACTACTCAGGAACAGTGTGTTTTCGGTCACATTTCTCAACTCATCTGTACCTCAGTTTCCTCATCTATGAGCCTAGGATAAAATCATTATGAAAATGAAATATATGGTAAAGTACTTAGAACACGACCTGGTACATCATCATACTCCATAAATGTCAGCAACTGTTCCTCACTCTTTACATTTTCAATAGCTTCTAATAAGGATATGAAGGAATCAACTACGTTTTTCAATTTTACTTTAAGGTACTTTATAGGTGAAGTTATATGGTATATTAGAACGCACAGATTTAAAATTTGGTGATGTCCCAGATTTAGCTCTCACAATGTGCATTTTGTTTTCACCTACCACAACTGACATTTTTATTGTATCTGCAGTATAAGAAAACTAAGAACCATCATGGTAACAGCAGCAACAACATGGGCTTTGGAGCCAGACGGTGCTGTCGACCTGTGTTCAAATCCCAGCTCCATGACCCAGCACACACCACCAACTCTTCTATAAAATGAAGACATTTACTTTTCAAGTTGTAAACGAAACATATAACATATATAAAAGTGATAATACCAATCTCTACATAGGTATTCAACAAATGTTATTACTTCGCAGGTAATTACTAGATGTTAGAAATACCTTCAAATTCATCACCAATCAGTATGGCTTGTTTTTTAACGAGCACCTATTATGTGCCAGGAATCAACTGCAAAGCGTTCCTGGTTTGTTCCAAAGAGATTCAGAGAGTGCGCCAGCACAAGTATGTTTAATTTTGAAAAAACTATTTTCTGGCTATCAGCCACAGGCTATTCTGAAGTACTGTACAAAACCACCATTTTTATAGGTAAAACACTGAAAATTTCACATGGTTCAATCAAATATAAGTTTATAGTCAGCAGAAAACATTTAAATAGGGCATTGATGTAATTTACTGCAGAAAAGGCACTGGCTTTTAAACACACAAAGACCTGTTTGAGCATCCAGCTTATAGCCATCATTATTCTCTGAAAAGCTGTCTTTAAAAAATATATTTATTTATTTATTTATTTTTAGAGAGAGGGGAAGGGAGAAAGAGAGGGAGAGAAACATCAATGTGTGGTTGCCTCTTGAGCACTCCCCTACTGGAGACCTGGCCTGCAACCCAGGCATGTGCCCCGACTGGGAATCAAACAGGCGACCCTTCCCTTAGCAGTCTGGTGCTCAATCCACTGAGCCACACCAGCCAGGGCTGAAAAGCTGTCTTAATACATAGCCCAAGCTTGGGATCCTGAGATAAAAATTCTAACAACTAGGATGAAGAAAAAGCTTAACTTCGGGAGAAAAGATGAGAACCAATTATCTATCTTGTTTGCACCTTCACAGCCTCAAAGAAGACAGAATTAAAAAACCGGAGTCCCTCTAGTCTTCCCAGGAAAAAGACAACTACAACAGAGAAAAAACTGCTCACCAATTTTGGATTTGCTCAGCATCACGTGTGCTCTGTCTCGTTCCAGTTACTTACTGCGTAAGCTTAGGGAGCCCCTTTATCTCCCTAAGCCTCTGTCGTACAGTGGAGTAAGCGATAAATACCTTACAGGACTATACGAAATGTTACACAAAACATATAAAGCACTGTCCAAACGTATGAGAATTTGCAATGAGTTCTTTCCCACCAACACCCACCCCTGAATTGACAGTTTAGGTATGAAAGCTTATTAACCTGTGCACAAAACACAGGACCTGCTAATTCTGAATCTTAGGACCACATCTGAATGACACCTAAGGAGGACAAATTAACCCGGTATTTAAAGGAGGAAATAAACAGCAGTTGTTAAATGCAAACTCTCTTCTGAAAGAGTAAATAACCAGCACCAGCACCTGAACAGCTGCTTACACAGCACTTTCCTACACATTAGCTTATTTACCAATTCCCTGTGGCGTGAGTAGTACTAGAGCCGTTATCCGATGGAAGAAAACCAAGGGCCACTGAAACTACAGGTTCAAGTTGCTCCACTGGACTCACAGCGACAGTTAAAAAGCAAAGCACATGCCGGACACACTGCATTCTGGCTCCAGTGCCCAGGTTCATTTAAATAATATCCAGGACCATTTGCTGAAAGCGACGATGGTGCAGGCACTTCATATACGTCATAACATTAAGTCTCACAACCACCCCGTAAGGCATGTATGATCGATCCCATTTAGTAGGTGCTAAACTGACTCCCAAGAAGGTAAAGAAACTTGTTCAATGACACTACACTCTGCGAGTGGTGTTTAGAGAACAGGTCTGCTTGACTTTAAAGGCCATGTTCTTTCCACCTCATTATATCACACCACCTGTGTTTAATTTAAAAACGACCTTGAATACATAAAGAACGTAAAACAGGCTATTAATACATTGCTCAATTTTCCCACAAGACTTGGGAAAACTCGTAAACTTCAAAATAAAGCCAAGGAAACAGTGGATGCAAAGTTTGGGGAGGTTCCTTTTTTCAGAATCACAACACTTAATATTGTAAGATTCGGTAAAATAATTGATCTTTATCGAATCAGTTCATATTTACACCACTGGCCGCATAAATTTTCTCACATGGATGAGTTTCGAGGTTCAAGACAGATAAAAATAAAACGAAGCACTCTTTCAACCTACTGATTTCTTTTCAGCCTGAGAAGGTGTCGGCGATCCAAAGCCCCCAGGGGACTGGGTGTAGCCACCAGCTCCCCCGAACGTGGAGCTGCCGTAGCTTTCATATCCACCTGGTTTTAAGGAACAACCGTATTAGTATCTGAGCTGCTTCCCAAGCTTCCGAAAAATCCACAGGTGTCCTCAGTCGCCACTGCCCCGACCCAGACCCTCCCAGGATCTACCTCGTCTCCTCCACCACCTGCCCCCCGTGCCGCAAACGCTCCATTTCCACTCCCGCCGCTTCCCCCCTCCCGCCGCTGCACGCCTCTCCGCTCGCCGCCCTCCTTGCTAAATTCTAGCGAATGTCATCCTCCGCTCCACTTGTCATTACTATTCCACATCATGGTCACGATCCCCTCAGGAAAGACGCCCTGTGAATTCCAGCCGGCTGTGTTCGCCCAGCGCCACAGAACCTAGTTGCGGTCGCAGCGCTTTATCTACTTTTCGCTGGCGCCACAAACTCCTTCCCGCGGATGGCGGAGCCAATCAGAGCCCAGAGCCAATCAGAGCCCAGACCGCTTCTTGCTTCACCCAATCAATGCTCGTGAGTTCTACGCCTTTTCCGGTCTTCGCCGGCCGTGCATTGAAGACTCTCGCGCTACTCCCGGCAGAGCCGGAAGCCTCCGCGGCCATCTTTCTAAGGGCAAAACACACTGCGCACGCGGAAGTAAGGACCCGCGAAATGCTGTTCGTGCCTCAATAAAACAACCAATCCAATAATACTTCCGCATCTCAGGGCCTAACATTCCGCCGCCGTCAATGAGCGGCTTTTTACGTCACTTCCCTCGTTCGGCGTTTTCCTGTTCCCGCCAAATTTTCACTAATCGCACGACGCCTTGCTCTAAAGCACTATAGAATTCCTGCTTCGGAATCTCCGCCCCGCCGTCGCCAGGGAAACGCGCATTCCGGCAGTTTGCAGTACTAGGTTCGCAGCACATCACGGAGTTGCTTAATTTTTAACGTAAAGAGTCAAGTTCTCTTTTAGTGTTGCCACCCCCTGGTCCTGATTCTCCCCAGTGAAGCTGTAAGAAATCTACACTTTTCCCCAGGATGGCCTTCCTAAAAACCTGAGGATTACGCTCCCCCCACTTACCCTTACCCCAGTCACATATCCAGCTCCGCATCTTCGGTTGCTTCAGCTACTCCTCATATAACGTGGTGTGTTCCTCTTACAGAGAGTGGAGCCCATCCATCAGTTCCTTGCTCTAAACACTACTAGGTTATTAGACATTGCCCCCCTCCTATTTACTTATTAAAAATATTTACTGATTTCTCTTTCGTTCTAAACTCCGTGTTGGCTACTGTGATTCAATGGTAACGAAGGCAGACATGTTTCCTGGGCTCCTGGATCATTGTATTTTCTTTTATTAAAACAACAGGTACTGTCTTAAGCATTAACATTTATTAACTAAATCCTGTGAAGTTGGTAAGATACTGACTGTTATTGTCCCTATTTTACGGATGAGAAAACTGAGGCACAGAGAGGCTAAGTTTTGGGAGCCTGCATTCAAGCCCAGAAAGTCTGATTTTGTCAACCAGTATAGTTACTGTGCCTTCTTGAACAACATCGTAGACAAACTCAAATGACAACTGGGTTTAGGCAGGAAAACCGTAAATGTAGGGGGTTGGATAACAGACGGAAAATGTATTACACTTTTTTTCCTCCACAGTAAGGAAAACCACCACACAAGCATGATAGTAAATAGCAACTGACATAGAGAATATGCAGCCAGTATTGCCAGATCATTCTGTGTTTTAGCAGATGTCAGAAATTTGGATTTTTGTGTAAAAATGTCTGAATTTTAAGTTTAAAAAAAATACAAATAGAACCATTTCAAAATACTATGTAGGCCAAAGAAAGATGTCTGTGGGCCAGCTGTTATTTTGGTAAGTTCTGTAAGCCTCCTAATCAGTGCTGAAGAATACATGAGATACGGCCAAGCAGAAAAGCCAGAGGCATGCCAAGAAAACGTTATTCTATTAAGCCCAAGGTGACTGAAACTTACATAGTCTGACAAGTAAGAGCAAATTTATGACGTATAGGATAAAATGTTTGAAATTAAGATTATTCCGGGAAATTTAAGGTGTGAGTTCACTTGGGCTACGGTATGTTCTTGCTTCCTATCCTCCAGCCATGCTGCCCTTTCAACTACTTACAAATGCAGAGAAAGTAGAATAGAGGTGGCCAGGGGCTGGAGAGAGGGAGGAATGGGGTTAGTGTTTAACGGGTACAGAGCTGCTTCATGGGAAGAAAAAGTTATGGAGACAGAGAGTGGTGATAATTGCACAACAGTCTGAATGTAGTTAATATCACTGAACTGTACACGTAAAAATGGTGCAAATGGCCCCGACGGGGATGGCTCAGTTGGTGGAGCGTGATCCCACAAAGCTAAGTCCGGTTTTGGTGGCACATGCCTGGGTTGCAGGCCCTGTCCCTGGTTGGGGCGCGTGTGAGAGGCAACCGGTTGATGTTTTTCATCCTCTCTTACTCCCTCCCTCTCCCTCTCTCTAAGAGTAGATAAATAAAATGGTTTTTTAAATAGTGAAAATGGTAAATGTTACATTATTTTTATTTTACCATGATTTAAAAAAACGTTTAAATCCACTTTGGTGTTTATTGAGCACATACTACATGCCACGTACATACATTATCACTGCTAAATGCTTAATATGCATTATCTCCCAAAGTTTTTGATCGTCATTTTAATCTGCAAGGTCATTTTGCCTCCACTTTATGAACATGCATATTTTAATCAGAATTGTCCCAACATTGATGAAATTTCATTTATACTCAATTTTCTGATCAATTTTTTGTACAATGAGATTTAGCTATGTCTAATTTTTCCCATTTTTAATTTTGCTGAAGTCATTTTTTAAATGTGGATCAGTATTTTTTTCCTGGGCAAATTATACAGTGAGGGTTTAATTCATCATCCAAATTTGATGCACACCAATTTTTACCGATTTTTTTACATTTGTCACTATAGTTTTATGGATGCTTATTATTTCTATCAAGTACAATTTGATTCAGAGGACTTTTTGCTAGTTTTCAATGTTATACACAAAATGTGATTTTCCAAAATTTTTCAAGAATGTTACTGGATGAAATAGCCATTTTCAATTTTATATTGTACTGATTTTTTTTTACCAGTAATAATCATTCTGAATTATGGATAATAGCAATAGAACTATTTGAATACCAGAGAGGCTTTTATAGGTGGCAAAACACTCACAACTATTTGTTTAATACTCAATTCATCAAGCTCTTCTAACTAGTAGAACTTGAAACCAATCTTTTGGGAATTTAAATATTGTTTACAAAATTAAATACCCTTAACATTTTAAATTGGAACTAAGGTTTTGGTATGCCGGTTCTTACGAATACCTCAACTATCTTAATGAGCAAACAAAACACAAAACAGATAGTTTATGGTGAAGCTAATGCCTTTTAGGCGTCAGGGCACCTCACTTGCACGGCATCTTCTAAGGTCCCTTTTTGTCTAGATACATATTTACTTGGATACCTTACTTTGAATTCTTTTTCTTAAATCGGGCCACACAAATTATACAATCTTCAAGCCCCACAAAATTGAGCCTCCTGCCCCTGCCTCCTTGGAGCATTGTTTTATTTTGTTATTGTTCCTAGGGTTCTGTAATATTACCTTGATCCCTTCCCGGGCTCCCAAAACTCCAATCACACTGAAAAGAAAAAGGGATGTCAGATGAGTTCACTTGACACTGGATCTGGGTCTTCAGCTGATTTTTGGTCAGGACTCAAGACTTGCTTGTGTGGTCCGAGGGGATTTTCATCAGCCCACAGGTGACCAGGCTGAGCTTCCTTTTTGTGATGTTTATAAGATTTTTAAAATCACACCTATCTCATAGGTTTTAATGTTTTGCAACCTAAATGTCTTTCCTCAAAGTCTAGGCTTTCAGTCTCACTTGTCAGCGTCATATAACCTGTTGTCCTGTTCACTACATTGGTGGGAACTTTTGCAACTTCGAAAATTCATTCATTTCTATTAATACATTATTTTGTTATATTCACAGGGTCATGTGAAGGCTCCACTTCCCAGAAGAGGAGGAAGAGCCCATGGAGTCAGCAAGACTCTGGGATGGTTGGCTAGTTAGTTCTAGGAGCGTGCTGCTGTCCTCACCTTCTACTTGGCTTTTGTGTGAGAGCAGCCCAGCCCATCCGCCCTTCTTGTCCTGCCCACGGTTCCATCAGCCGGGACTCTCTGACTTCTCACGGGTTTGTGACTTGCTTCCTTACCCATGTGGGAACAAGTACGTAAGCACCCTTTGTAAACAAACGTCTAATTAATGAAAGAAGCAAAGTACCTGAAACTGATATAAAATAATATTGAATGCAAACACTAATTGGAAAAAAAGCAAATATAAAAAAGAAGCAAAGTACCTGTACATATTAATATTACTTATTAAAATAAAAAAGTTAAACATACTCTATAACAGTCACTATTTGGGGGTGTTTCTGTGCTCCTTTTCTATTTGGAACTTTTCTATTTGGATTGTCATCACGATTTCATGGCCTTTCACAGATTCTACCTGTTCCAATAACTACAACGATGGCAATAATAAAATAATTGTTATGCTATTTTGATGCTGCAGTCGTCACTTCTTGCCCAGGGAAAGGTTGGTTCCTTTGTTCTATCGATACTGCTGACGTTCTTTAAAGCCTCCTGGCTTTGGCTACCCGAGGACATTTTCCTCCCATCCAGTGTGGTTCCTTCCTTTTCCCAAGATGTGAGCTCAGTGCCCCTCCTTTGCGTGGAGAGCGGTACACGTGAGCTTTATGAGAGTTATCGACGGGTAGGGGGGATGCTGCTCTGGGAGGCCACTTAGTAGTCACTCAGCAAAGAAAACATTTATTTGTTAAGGTTAGGAGTTTACATTTATTTTCCCAATTATCACAGCATGTTACAGTACATTTGTCACACTGACA
Organism: Desmodus rotundus; assembly: GCF_022682495.2. NCBI lineage: Eukaryota > Metazoa > Chordata > Mammalia > Chiroptera > Phyllostomidae > Desmodus > Desmodus rotundus. The sequence goes on from NC_071389.1 coordinate 17,172,039, forward strand.
GATATACTGTGGATAGTTAGTTAAATAGGAGCAAAGGGCACAAGCTTGGCAAAGACATAGGATCTGGGTGTGCCTCTGGGTCAGGAGGGAAGGATCAAAAGGTCTTGCTTTATTCACTCAATCTTCACTTTACTCATTTACACCCAAATGAGGTACACACTGTTGTCATCCCCATTTCACAGATGAGGAAACTGAGCTTCCAACCCTTAACCATGACCCCTGGTCCTTCACTGTGTCTCCTTTTTGCCCCGCTCCCCGCCACCCCCCTGGCCCTGGTCAGCACACCTTCACCCCCAAACACTCCGCGCTTTGATGCTGCTGTCCCATCATACTAACAGGGGTGAAAGGGGCTTATACCCATTTTTCTAAACAATATTTGCAATTCTAAAGAGTGTCCCAGAAGGAGGAGAAAGTGTGCCCAGGAGGGCAGACGGTAAGAGAGGGACCCACAAGGAGCGACAGTGCACAATCTGGATGTCAAGCTAAGAACTTTGGACTCTCCCCCATAGCCATGGGGGGCCACTGAAGGTATGGGAGCAGGGGAGTTACGTGATCACTTCTGAGTCTGGAGATGATCTTGCTGGCAGAGTGAGGGAGTACGGACAGGCCAGGGACCACCCAAAACTGGAGACGAGGTGATCTGTTAGGAAGCTGGAGAAATAATCAAGGTAGCAATGGTGTGGGCCTGAACCAAGGCAGAGGGAGTAGGGAAGAGAGGGAGAGATAAAGCAGAAGTCACAGGAAAGGGGAAGGTTGAAGATGCCTTTATTCATTTTTTATTTATCCAGTCAGTCTTATTTACTCTCCCATATGTTTATTCACAAATATATTTAGTGCCTATTAATTTCTAGGAGCTACGTTAACCCTGCACTTACTCTAGCTTTGACTATGGGTGACAAGAAGAAATAGGAGTGCCTGAACTCAAGAGCAGAAGCAGGCTTCTTCGGTTAATATCTGGCCAATGCTGAGTTTGTCGTTTATGGCCAATTCAGAATTTCTCTCTTGGGTCTTTAAGGATCAACCATTAAAAACAGCCCACCTTTGAGAAGGCACGAAGTACATGGTATAATTTAAGGCCTCCCAGGTTGACATTTATTCTTTTGGATCGGTCACTGCTGCTGCGAAGGGGAAATTCAAGTAATTAATCTGTGGTCTTTTCACTCCTTTGCTCCAAAGCCTTTAGTGGTTCCCCATGACCTGCAGGAAAAAGTTCCAGGTCCTTGGATGGCTTCCAAACTGCGCACTAGCACGGTTACGATTTTATATTTATCTGTATGAATCTTACCAAAGCTTATTTCTCTCGCTAAACTATAAACTTTTTGTTTGTAATTGTATCTCTGGCACCTGGCATGTAGAGGCTGCTTAATAAAATTTGTTAAATGAATGACTGAATGAATGAAAGCAAAAGAGCAATGTGTCTTTACTTGAGAGTGACCGGACTAGATGTCAACATTCATGGATTCTACTGTGGTCCCATTGTTGACCTTGTTTGACTAAGCCCTTTGTGGACTTGAACCCCAGACCAACCTCAGCAGCAGCCTGGCTTCCTGGAGGCTCTGAGACTAGGAATGGACAGAGATCGCGGCACTTAGGGGCTGCCCCCACACTCCCCAGGGCTTTGCGGCCAGGGTGTGTGTTTCATATGGCTGCCGAGGGGATAGGGCTGGAAGGGCTGCAGCAAAATCGTGAAGAATGCTTGCTTCTCACAGCTTTCACACAACGTGCTTTTCTCTAAGACCTACGGGGACTTCCTGGAGATTACAGTTACCAAGAGTCAAGTAAGTGCTATTGGCAGCCTGAAGGAGGGACTGCTTTGTACGTCAGGAGGCAAGCCCTCACTCACCTCTTCCAGAAAACCCAGCACGGACGCGTTCAGCAGGTCAGGCTGGAACCAGGAAGAAGCCACTGTCAGGTAGGCAGCAGAATCCGGGCAGAGGGCTGAGTAGGGACTGAGACGCCGCCTGGCTGCAACTCTGAGCCCTGGTTGTGTGTGTCTGGGATGGAGGCATCTTTTCTAACTCACACAAAGGCCTAGAGAGGTGCCTTTTTCTACTTGCACAGACATACCTTATGGGTCAGTAGTGGCGATGGTGATGGGAGGGTCTTCTGGGGACACAGACCAAAAAGCTGGTGTATTTAAAAGAAATCTTTGCATTCAGCCAAAAGCTGAGTGGGACTCCAACTCCCTCAATGGGTTTACAAGGAGCACCTAAGCCTCCTCGAAGCTCCTCTCCCTTGTTCCAGTTTCTAGCCTAGTTGTTGCCAACTCTGAGCTCAGCCCTCTGGGAGTCACCTGCCCTAGACTTCTTGCCTGTCCTCCTTCCCCACCAGTCTCCTGGGTTACCTTCCCAGCGTACCTCCAGGTGCTGTAAATACCTTCCAGTGGTTATGAATTAGGCCATAGGCTCAGTGCAAGAACAGTCACACTGCCTTATTTTCATTAAATCAGCAGCAGTTGGTCTCCGAGCCCTTTTGCTCTGAACTGGCAGAAAATTCAGTCGTCGTGATTTTGATGCCCTCCTCGTCCTTGGGGTGACTCATGGCCCTGAACATGGACAGAGCTTTAGTCTTCGGTTGTTTGTGAGCCCTGCTGGTAGACTCCTCGACTAAGCATGTCCAGGTCTGAGGGGTCGGAGGTTCTGCTGCAGCTCAGATCCCCGGGGCCTGGCCGTGTAGCATGCTTCTCTTCTGCTGAATCTAAGCTCCATGAGAGCTGAGAGTTGTTTTTGTTCATCACTGTGTCCCCAGAGCCCAGAAGCTAATAAACATTTAACATGTATTGAACACAAGTATATGTTCGAGGACTTCATGTCTGAGCTGCAGATGTGTTCCCTCCTGGAGACAGCCTGGACACATCTGGAATCCTGTAACCTCTGTCTGCCGCCCCTGCTGGGCCAGTCTCCCCTCTCTCACAGGTGCTTCCCCACCCCCACCCCTCCACTATCCCCTCTAGGAGGTCAGACTGAGGCAGCATAGTAAGAAGCTAGGAAAATTCCTGGGCGAGTGGAATGGGGAAACTGAGAGAAGAAAAAAAACCAGGCCAACAGTTTGAGTAACTTACAGCCAGCTAGTGAATCATAGGAACTTATACTCCCTAACCATGGACACTTGAGAGTGAGTGGTTTATACCCCTCCTCCCTAACCAAAGAATGCATAGCTTAAATCTCCCTGGTCTGGGAAATAGAGAACAGAGACACAATGTCATTTGTGCCACCTAAGCCCAAGAACAGATAGTATCAGGGGAACAAATAACAAAAACCCCATTAAAAGCCAGATAGACTCAAGAAGAATAACCCTGCCACCCTCTGCCAGGCCAGCCTGATCCCAGGCTGTACCCGGAGTTCCTTCCCATCCAAGATACCATCCTTAGGGAAATAAAGGCAGCTGCAGCGTGAGCATCCAGGCATCCTCCAGGAAGAGAGCCAGAGCCAGAGCTCCCGAGAGCCCTTCTTTCATTTCAGATCTTCTGGTCCATAACCCTACGCACTGTGGAGGCATTCAGCTTCTCAGCCAATCCCATCTTAGACTCTTTACCATTGCCTCAGGCAAACTCCTCCCCACCAGAGTCGCCCTCCTGCAGGGCGCCCCCCCTCCACAACTCCTCTCCGGGGATCTGAGCAGATCTCTCTGTATTGAGCTGACGGCAGCCCCACTTTGGCTCGCTCCTGTTACTTCTTCCACCCTCAGTCTCTCCCTTGTTTCACTGTCCCCAGCCTTAATAAATGTATTCTCATAATCACTTGGACTCATATTGTGAGATCTTTCCTACACGAAGTCAGGAACCCACACACTATAGGCAGACCTGCTCCAGGATGGTGCCTGTCCAGTAACAAAAGGACAAAAGCCTGGAGGTGGCTTCTTCAAGGAATTATAGACAAATACAAGTTTTTTTTAAAAAAGCCCTAACTGGTGTCGCTCAGTGGGTTGGGCTTTGTCCTGCAAACGGAAAGTGAAAGGATAAAGCCAGAGCTGTTTGCTATCCTGGCGCCATTTGCCGAGTAGGCCTATGACCCTATTAAATATGGCTGCCACTTTACTCTTCTAGCTTCTGCCCCCAAGACTGGAAATCACTGGAAAGCAAGAACAGAATGTGACTAAGCGCTCCCTCTAGCCACCGGCAGAAGATAACATTGCAAACTGCAGCTTATGCAAAACCAACAGAAACCTCCTGTGTTGCAAGGCCCCTCACAGCCCAGGGGCCACATAACAGCGACTTCCTCCCACCCTTTTATAATCCAGTTACAATCCAGTAAAAACTCAGAGCCTCTACATTTCACTGCTGGTGCCCCTTTCCACTCTTGAAAAGTGAATAAAAACTTGCTCTCTACATTTTCTTCCCTTTGTGAATTCTTTCACAGCCCGAGTTGTTGACTACCCCAGCAGAACGGTAGACCGTTCCTTTCCTGCTGGGGGCACGTGCCTGGGTTACAGACCAGGTCTCCAGTGGGGGGGGTGTGTGTGAAAGGCAACCGACTGATGTATCTCTAGCACATCCCTGTTTCCCTCCCTCTCTTTCTCCCTCCCTTTCCCTCTCTCTAAAAATAAATTTTAAAAAAAGAACCTGTTGCCTTCTCCTGGCCACATCCTCCCTTAAGGGAAGGAATCTTTGCTACCTGCTTAGAGCAGGGTTTAAAAAAAAATACAGAGAGAACACAAATTAACACTTCAACCAATTCCCCAGGCACAGTCTGTTTGATTCCTTCCTATTCCCAGTTACTAATTCCCTAGAGTAGACCCTCACTCGCCACCTGTACAAGGACTTTTCTGCCCGAGTTTCCTTCCTGGTATCCCCTGAACCCATCTTCCACAGAGTCAGTACAGTCTTTCTACAGTGGTTTGTGTCTCTCCCCTAATTAAGGTTCTTCCATGACTCCCCACAGCTCTCAGCTCACTGACTGAGCATGGCCTGGCTTCTGCCTGCTTCCCTGGCTCAGAACCCCACGCCCTGATACCACACAACACAGCTCCTTGGGATGTTTCAGCATCTCTGTCCTAGCAAAGTTGCTCCTTCTGCTTGGGACACTCACCTCCCCATATCCCCCTTCTTCTAGGTAACTCCACCTGTACATTAAGGCAAACCATACAAGTACATGCCTGGTGATATAAAGTAACAGGAAGGACACAAGAGCACCTGAGAAGTCTTTCTTGACCAAAAAAAAAAAAAAAAAAATCAAACCTAGATGTCATCAAACCTTTAGATCTAACTACGAATTTATAGGAAATATGGGGGACGGAGGAACATGTTAAATGACACCACCAAGAAGCACTCAGCCAAATCCTCCAGAATGTAGGAAATTTCATAGGACAAATGACCTGGTTCCTTTGGCAAAGAGCAAAGAAAAAAGGGGGTGGGGGAAAGGTCTACAAATTACAAGAGACTTAAGAGACACACCAACCAAATGTAATGTGTGGATCTGCTTTGGATCTTGATTTGAATAGAGCAGCTTTAAAAATAATTATGAGATCATCAGAAAAATGTAAACATTGACCACATATTCACCAATGATAGTTAGGAATTACTATTATTTCTTTAAATCCGATAAGGATGTTATCATTGTATTAGGAAAAAGAGTCCTTATCTTTTAGAGATATATACTAAAATGTTTACTGGCAAAATAATATGATCTCTGGAATTTGCTTTAAAAGAATTCAGTGGGGTTGGGAATAGCTAAAGTAAGGTCGGCTGTAAACTCATACTTGCTGTAGTTGGAGGATGGGTACTTGGGTTCATTATACTCTTCCCTACTTCTATGTATACTGGACACCTTTTTTTAGATTTTATTTATTTATTTTCAGAGGGAGGAGGAGGGAGGGAGAAAGAGCGGGAGACAAACATCAGTGTGTGGTTGCCTCTCACACACCCCTCACTGGGGACCTGGCCGACAACCCAGGCATGTGCCCTGACAGGGAATCGAACCTGTGACCTTTCAGTTCTCAGGCCAGCGCTCAATCCACTGAGCCACACCAGCCATGGCCTATATTTGA